>NC_087219.1:33654179-33746805 GCF_015104395.2 Macrobrachium nipponense
AGACCAACTCCTCAAGGGACTTTTCCGCGTCTTAGAAGTCTTTAATTTCCTGGACTGGTCCCTTGGGGTGCTGGCTAAGATACCAGGACCCAGACTTTCCATCGCCCAAATGTTCTACACAGCATTCTATATTGTATGGATAAAGCAGTACAAGACAGCTCGGGTGAGGTTGCTTCCCGTTTTGGATCTAGAGTCCTCAAGAAGAGATCGGTGTTTGGGTCATTCCTTACCAAAGCTGTTTCTCCGATTCAGAGGACAGCATTACTTTACGCTCCTTTGTCAGATCATCTGTTCCCTTCTCTGTTAGTGAAGGATATTTCTCGCTCGCTATCTGAGAAGGCGACTCAGGATCTTCTGGTGCAGTCAGCCAAAAAGAACCGCCCTGCTGTGACTGCTGCTAAGAAAGACACTCAGGCGCCTCAACCGCCCTTTCGTGAGGTTCTTCTGCACGACCCTCCTCGAAAAGGAAGAGTTCGGACAAGCGAGGAAGGTCAGCCTTCCGACCTTTCAAAAAAGGCAAATGATGCTCAGGTCCTCCAAACTCCTGTGGGTGCCAGACTTCTGAAGTATGCAGAAGCCTGGGCCATGAGAGGAGCCGACTCCTGGTCGCTGTTGGTTCTGAGAAAGGGATACCTCATCCCCTTCGAGGACAGTCCTCCCTTAACTACGACACCAAGGGAACTGTCCGCGAGGTACAAAGACCCTGTTCTGAGAGATACTCTCCTTCAGATGGTGGATCAAATGTGGAACAAGGAGGCCATCGAGTTGGTACAGGACCCCCACTCCCCGGGGTTTTACAATCGCCTTTTCCTAGTCCCGAAGGCTTCGGGGGGGTGGAGGCCTGTACTAGACGTGAGCGCTCTGAACCGGTTCGTGGAGAAGAAGAAATTCTCCATGGAGATGTCCGCCTCGGTTCTGTCGGCTCTACATCCTGGAGACTGGATGGTCTCCCTGGACTTAGAAGATGCTTACAAGATGCTTATTTCCATGTTCCCATTCATCCTTCGTCGAGGAAGTATCTTCGCTTCATGATACAAGACAAGATATATCAGTTCAGGGCCTTGTGCTTCGGCCTGTCTACAGCTCCTCAGGTATTCACGTACCTGATGAGAAACATAGTGAAGTGGCTTCATTTGAAGGGAATCAACATCTCCCTTTACTTGGACGATTGGCTCATGAGGGCCAAGTCAGAAAGCCAGTGTTTGGAGGACTTGACTTCTACATTAGACCTGGTACGGTCTCTAGGATTACTCGTCAACCTCGAGAGGTCCCAGATGATCCCCAGCCAGAACCTAGTTTATCTGGGGATTCAGATGGATTCTCGGGGTCTTCGGGTTTTTCCTTCGCAGGAAAGACTCCTTCGAGGCTTTCAAAAAGTCTCGAACTTCCTAGGGAAGGAACGCAGCTCAGCGAGGGAATGGTTGAGCCTACTGGAGATCCTTTCCTCGCTGGAGCAGTTCTTTTCCCTAGGGAGACTTCACATTTGCCCCCTTCAATTCTTCCTACGGAGAGTGTGGAATTGGAAGACGGGACAACTGACAGACTCTTTCATGATTCCCCTGGATGTAATCATTTAAAGTGGTGGCTGGCCCCTCTAAGAAAGAAGAAGGCTTGTCCCTGGCCATTCGGAGCCCCAACCAAGTGTTATTCTCCGACGCATCGGAGAGAGGATCGGGAGCAACACTAGGAGCAAGGGAAGTGTCAGGCACCTGGACGAAGGAGCAGGTGTCCTGGCATATAAACCCCAAAGAACTGTTGGCAATTCACCTGGCCCTAAAGTGCTTCGAGTCAGAAGTCAGAGACGGGGTGGTCCAAGTCAACTCGGACAACACCATGGCTCTGGCTTATATCCGAAAGCAGGGGGGGGAACCCACCCCTTCTTTCCCTGTACGAACTGGTGAGAGAGCCTGTTAGTCTGGGCGGAAGAAAGAAAATATACCCTCCTGACGAGATTTGTCAAAGGAGGAGAGGAACGTGAGAGCAGACAGACTGAGCAGGAGGAATCAGGTCCTTCCCACAGAGTGGATCCTCCACTGGAAGTATGTCAAAGCCTCTGGTCTCTGTGGGGGAGGCCTCAGATAGACCTATTCGTCACATTCCTCTCCAAGAGGATAGACAACTCTGCTCGTCAGTAGAGGATCCAAGAGCAATCGCGGATGATGCCCTTCTCCTAGACTGGTCGGGCTTAGACGCCTACGCCTTTCCCCCATTCAAGCTTCTAGGGGAAGTACTCAGGAAGTTCGTGGCCTCAAAGGGGACGAGATTGACTCTCATCGCCCCCTTTTGGCCCTCTCAAGATTGGTTCACAGAGGTACTGGAATGGACAGTGGACTTCCCCAGATCCTTCCAACCAAACAGGACAGATCTGCTCAGACAACCCCACTTCGAGAGGTTTCATCAAAACCTCCCCGCTCTCGCTCTGACTGCCTATCAACTATCGAAAGACTTGTCAGAGCGAGAGGCTTTTCACGCAAAGCTGCAGCGCTATCACGAGAGCCCGCAGATCTTCAACAATACGGGTTTACCAATCGAAGTGGGAAGTTTTTAGAAGATGGTGTAGGTCGAAGAAGCTGTCCTCCTCCAATACCTCTGTGACCAACATAGCCGATTTCCTGATTTTCCTTAGAGAGGAATCACTTATCGGTATCAACCATCAAAGGGTACAGGAGTATGTTATCAGCTGTTTTTCAGGAATAGGGCCTGAAATAGCTGAGGATAAAGATCTCCACGATCTTATAAAGTCTTTCGAGACTTCTAAATCTAGAACTCCTCGTACTCCTAGCTGGAATCTTGATGTGGTCCTGAAATTCCTGACATCGGACAAGTTTGAACCTCCTCACCTTGCCTCTTTTAGAGATTTAACTAGAAAGTGTATTTCCCTGTTGTCCCTTGCTACTGCTAAGAGAACGAGCGAACTCCACGCTCTAGATTCATGTGTTGGATTTGAAGGAGATTCAGCTATCTGTTCTTTCCAGACATTGTTTCTAGCTAAGAATGAGAAACCCTTCAAAGCCCTGGCCCAGGAGCTTTGAAGTGAAAGGACTTTCTAACCTGGTAGGAGAGGATATAGAAAAATCTCTTTGCCCAGTCAGGGCGCTTAAGTTTTATCTTAAGAAGAAGCAGCTTGAAGGTTCTCAACAAAGTCTCTGGTGTGCGGTAAGGGACCTGAAGAGACCCATGTCTAAAAACGCCTTAGCCTTCTTTGTAAGAAGTGTGATTACAGAGGCTCACGAAAAATGTCTTGATGACTCCTTCAAGTTGCTCAGAGTAAGGGCTCATGAGGTGAGAGCAGTTGCTACTTCATTGGCTTTTCAAAGGAATATGTCAAAGGACATCCTTGATGCAACGTATTGGAGATGCAATTCAGTCTTTGCATCTCATTACCCAAAAGATGTCAGAGTAACGTACGAGAAATGCTTCTCTCTTGGTCCATATGTTTCGGCGGATACGGTGCTGGGACATGGAGCAAATACTGATCCTTAATTTTTATTAATTTAGTGTGTACATTAACCTCTCCTGTTAGATATGTTCATGGTTTTCTCCTGGCAGGGGCGCAAGATGTCGCACAGGCAGCCGTCGCCTTTGTCAGAAAGGAACTGGGTGTGTGTCTGACAGGTGAGGGTGTACAAACCTTTTTTGTATTATAACTGTTTAGTATTCGTTTATTGTTTTGGTTTCGAGTTTTTGGTCGTTTGTTAGGAGTTTGGGGATAACTCCTTTCAATATATAAGACTAACCCGGGTGTTAGGATCAGGTGATCGGGATCGGTGTTGTGCTCCTTGATTATGCTTCTAAGCAGGTGTGTTGTCATGTTAGTGGATTAGCACCCATTTACAAATGCCTTCAGGCTCTGCCGAGTAAGTGGACAAGACCCCATTGACAGACCCACAAGAACTCTTAGCCATAGGTCACTATCTCGCTGAGGCTCTTGAGGCGAAGCAGACTCCTGGGCAGTAGCCACGAAGTCTTCCGCCTAATCAGGTAGGAACCAAGGATTTTGTTATTACCTACAACGTATGTTGTTTTCCTGTCTATTTCAGTAATTAGCTGTCTCTTACCCTCCACCAATGGTGTGAATCAGCTAAGTATATATCTGACAGGGAAGTTGAATGTACAAAAAAAGGATTTTGACGTAGGAAAAATCTATTTCTGGGCGATTGGTTCGTGTCGCCCAGCGAAATAATCCTTTAATTCATTATTTCTTAGGTAAATAATCTAACAAATACCAGAGAATAAACAAAATAAAGAAAAGGTCAGTATAACTGACTCGCTCACCCACAAGAAGGGCGTCGGTACGAACACTAGGGCGAGTGAGACCACTACCACGAACTTCTTGTCAATTAGAAATTTCCCACAACAAAATCCCTCAGGAAGAGAGCCGACCCACAGAACAGGCAGCAACTACTACTACTACACCCAACCCACGCTTAGGTGACTGCCGCGCCTCTGGTGGCCATCCTGAAGTTAGCAATCAATCTTGAGCGAAGGGTTGGGAAGAGGTGGGATTTCGCTGGGCGCACGAACCAATCGCCCAGAAATAGATTTTTCCTACGTCAAAATCCTTTTTCTGGGCTCAGTTCGTGTCGCTGCGCGAAATTGCACTAGAGAATTAGCACAAGATTGAAATAAAGAAGGTCTCAATAAAACTTAAAATTCAACTATATACTATAATTGTAACATAATATTTATACAATTGTTCATACAATCTGGATAAAGAACAATACTTAAAAGTAACTTATAGCTAAAATTATTTACAAAGTCTTACACCAGTTATAGGGTGAATTTGAAATAAACATGTGTGTGACAATCATAATTTAAAACACCCTAGCATAAAAATAAGGGGACCACATCCTAAAGTTTAGTATGTACAATCAATTGTGGGTGACCCTAGCAAAAAAATAAGGGACACCCACTAAACCATCACAAGCGCAGCTAAGACTCAAGGGCAAACGTAGTTGAACATGGTAGGCTAGACAAACTGTTGGCTGAGATAGGTAGAAAGGAGATCTGGATCTTCAACTAAACTTCTGAGCAGAGTCAGGGAAAACTATGTTACCCGCTGCAACTGCTGAAAATTTTAGAGATTCCAAAGACCTCAAGTAGTGACGCTTAAATACTGTCGGCGATTTCCATCCAGTATATTTTTTCAAATTATCAAAATTCATATGTTGAAAATAATTGATTGAGGTGGCTACTGCCCTGACATCGTGTGCCTTGGGGAAGGATTCAGGATTAGCTTGCTTAATAAAGTATAGGATCTGTTGCCTAATACCTTTAATTGATAAAGTACCACCTTTTTCTCTTCTAAAGAGAGGACCCGAAGAGGATGAGGATTCCTAGACAGAAAGGCTCGTAAGGTCGTTACTGGACAAAGAGAAAGATCTTGGGGAAGGGGTATAACCTTCCACGGTTCCCACCTCAACAAAGGATCCTCATTTTTTGCCAAAAAGCTGCGATCCGGAGAAAGCAGAACTTCTCCTGAAGGAAGAAATTCTACATGACCCGCATCTCTGGATAATGCCGACAGTTCTGAAATTCTAGCTCCTGAAGCCAAGCTTAATAAAAACAATGTTTTTCTTAAGAGCATTATAAATGAACATGTTGTATTATCTGTATCCGAAGCCAGTTTTAGAACATCATTAGGAACCATGACACTGAAGTAGGCCTTACTGAAGGTCTAAGTCTAGCACAAGCCTTGGGAATAGACGAAAAGTAAGAATCTGTTAAGTCTATGTTAAAACCCAATTGAAAAATCTTCAAGGCTGACTTGTTTGTCGTAATTGTACTAGCTGTTAACCCTTTTTCAAATAAGGATCTGAAAAAGGATATAGCCGAATTGATTGTCATGATTTTAATGTCTGATTCCCTCAGGAAGGATGCCAAATTTTTAACTGCAGCGTCGTACTGCCTCAAAGTTGAATCTCTTTTATCTGATTCCAGGAAAAGGATATTTCGTGGATCGATATTTGCATCCCTCTTGGCCGCAAACTTCATGAAGTCCATAAAGTTAGGGTTTGAGAATTCCTGATGGAAGCGAACACAGTCTTCATTTGTACTGACTGGGAGAGTCTGAGGGATTGGGAATTCGAAGAGGACGAAGACCCAATTCCAGGATCAAGGGGTGCCAGTTGCTCTTCGGCCAGTCCGGAGCTACTAGAGCTACCTGACCCTTGAACGTCCTGAGTTTGTTCAGTACTTTCAGGAGAAGATTCACCGGAGGAAAGACATAAATCTTCTCCCAGTTGTTCCAATCTATGGACAGGGCGTCCGTGGCATAGGCAGAGGTCCAGGTTGGGAGCCACATAAACAGGGGAAGTTTGTGGTTCGTTTGAGATGCAAACAGATCTACTTGCAGGCCTGGTACCCTCCGGAGAATCCATTGAACGAACTGTTGTCCAGTGACCATCCGACTCCAGAGGAACTGAACGGGATAGAGCATCTGCTATGACGTTTCTCACTCCGGCCAGATGGGTGGAGGAGAGGTGCCAACTGAACTTGTCCGCCAGGGAAAAGATTTGGCTACCATGACATGATTCAGGTGTCTTGACTTGGAGCCTCCCTGTTTATACAATGAACTACCACTGCGCTGTCCAGAACTAACTTATATGAGAGTTCTTTGGGGGACGTAACCTCTTCAGAGTCAGGAACACTGCCATTGCTTCCAATACATTTATGTGAAGCTGGCGGAATTGGGGTGACCATGTTCCCTGAAACTTTCTTGAACTGAAAATATCCTCCCCAGCCGCTTAATGAAGCGTCTGTGTGGATAGTGATTCCCGGAGGGGGAAACTGAAGGGGTACTGACATGGACAGGTTCTTTAACTTTGTCCAAGGGCGCAGACGATTCCGTAGAATCTGTGGTATTGTTGATAGCTTGTCCCTGGATCTGACATTTGCTCGCGAGCGCCAGATCCTGGTTAAGTCTTTCAGTTTGGCTTTCATCAAGATGTTTGTCACTGAGGCAAATTGGAGGGAACCTAGGAGTCTTTCCATGGTTTCTCCTTGAAGCATATTTGTACTTTAGAAATTGTTTCACTGACTCGCTATGTCTTCCTATTGGCTGAATGGAATCGACAGAGTATGGGAGGATAGATTCCATTGGATGCCCAGCCATTGAAAGTTGGACTCCGGATTGAGTCTGACTTTGTCCTGTTTATCTGGAACCCCCAGATATTCCAGGAATTGAATGACCTTCATTGTGGGTTTGCGACATTCTTCGACTGTTGGAGCCCAAATCAACCAGTCGTCGAGGTACACTACTACCATTATCCCTTGAGACCTCAGTTGTTGAACGACTACTTCCGCCAATTTCGTGAATACTCTGGGTGCTACATTCAGACCGAAGGAACTACCTTGAAGGAGAATGCTTGGTCTCCTAGTCTGAAGCCCAGGATAAGGGCGAAAGTGCCTTGCAATAGGGATATGATAGTATGCGTCTGTAAGATCGATAGAGGTGGTGACGGCCCCACGGGGAAGTAAGGTCCGCACCTGCGAGATAGTCAGCATTTTGAACTTGTCGCAGCAAATGGCCAAGTTTAAGCGGGACAAGTCTAAGATTACCCTTCTTTTTAATGAGCCTTTCTTTGGTACGCTGAACAAGCGACCCTGAAACTTTAATCTGTTGACTCTCGCTATTGCTCCTTTCTGGAGGAGCTCCTCCGCATACTCCGTCAGTTCTTTTGATGGAAGTTGAAGGAATGGTCTGGGTGGAGGGGGGTCTCCAATCCTACTCCAACCAGGCCCTTCGACCACAATGCTTTGTGCCCATTTGCTGAATCCCCACCGATGCCGGAAGAGAAACAGCCTCCCTCCTACCTTGGAGATCTCACTGCTGCTGGGTCGAGTGACCTCCGCGGCCTTCCAGGAAGTGCTTTCCCCTGTTGAGCGACCTTCCTGATCCTCTCTGACGAAAGGATCCCCTAGCCCTACCTCCCCTGGCGAACCGGTCATAGTGTTGGAAGGCTTGGCCCTCGAACACCTGGTTAAAGGCGGGGGAGACAGCGTAGGAGGTGGAAGCTGAGCCTGAGGGGAAATCACGTAAATGTTGAGCCGGTGTCTTCGAAGTAGAAGGCTGGCCTGATTGAACAATCGGCACAGCTGACACAGCTTGGTTAAAGCGTTGAGGCTTCTTTTGATAAGGCTGGAATCGTTTTATTTAGCCTTTTCAGCTTTTTGCCTGCTGAAGACTGATCTTGGCGCCTCTTAGCAGTGAGGCCCCAACGATCCTTGAGGCTCTGATTGAGCCTCGTTGCCTCATTTTGGACCTCCTTGACCATTGCTTCTGGAAGAGGTTCTGCCCCCCAGATGTTGAGAAAAGCAGCTTATTCGGCTCATGCCGAATAGTTGCTTCCTGGAGGACATGCTTTCGACAATTGACTCTGGCTGTCACAAACTCGTACAAGTCCGATTGGACCGTATAAGTCTGTGACTGTCAATAACTTGAAGAGCGGCTCTGAAGCGTAGGATATAGCCGCTACTTCTGTCATTGCCATGGTGTTCATCGACCTGGCAAGCCTAGACTTGGCCTCAAACTCAGCTTGAATGAGGCTATCAGGAAGTCTTGGTAGCTTCTCGCCGAACTGGTCCATGGCGCAGTCCGGTTTGAGCTTACCTGCCGAGAAGGTGTTTGGCAGATCCTCCCACAAATCTCCAAGCGAAGGGAGCAAAGGAGAAGTGGGATCTGCTTCCCTTAGCTGAGGTAAGGGTTCTCCCTTCAAGCCAGCTGGGATGGTGACAGTGGTGATCTTCGTTAAGAAGGGGAGAGGAGCCTCTTCCTCCATCGTAAAGATGGTGAAGACTCTTGAAAGCTTGAATCCTGGTGTTCGAGCAATCCATCTCCTCTAGGACCTTATCCTCCCTAGTCATAGCTGCCTCCGTTAGCCTGGCGTAGCCAATGAACGGTGGTTGAAGGTTCTCCGGATAAAACTCGAAGTCTTCAATCCTTCGAGTACCGCACTCCGGGATGAAAATGAGTCCGTCCTGGAAAGGGGCGTATGAAGCCACTTTCCAGGGGTTGTTCATTGTGAACAGAGGCAAAGAATCATGGGGAGGAAGCTGAACTAGACCAACACCAGGTGCCGGAGGGGTAGCTTGAGGGGCCTGGTTAAACCCAGATATTATGTTCTCCTGTGTCGTGATCCTGTCGGATAACTGGGAGAACATCTGCTCCATACTGTTCCTCAAAGAGCCTACCAAGTCCCCCATCTGTTGCATCATCCCAACGGAGAAAGCGTTGGGATCAAAGGCAGGAGCTGATGCAGAGGTGGAAGGGTAACTCGGTAGAGGTACCTCAGGAGGAGGAGAGACCGTTGACTCCGCCGGAGTATGGGGCCTCTCCTTGGAGGACTTGCTCTTGAGACCTAGAGCCTGAAGCAGAAGATTTACCCTTCTCTGCTCCCGGGATTTGAAGCCGAAGACTTACGAGACGATGACATCGACGAAGTCTTTTTGGACGACGACAACGCCTTCGTTAGGGTTTTCTGCGCTCTGTGCCCCTTCACCTTAGGTTTCACAGAAGCGCTAGGCATAGAATACTGGAGCTCAGCTCCTGTAAAGCCTTGGAAGGAAGCAGTAGAGATAGCGGGAGAAGAAGCTCCAGAGGCGCCCAAGGGAAGCCCTTGAGCGTCCAATGTACCTACCTGGACCACAGGTCGTCTACACCTACCATCGGTTCAACATTAAGGTCTAACGTCGCGACTTCCGCTGAGATATCCTGGCCTGGTTCCTTCATGCATGCGGCGACCTGCCGCTGGATTGCCGTCATCGTCGGGGCTGCCTCCGCCGGGTCGACGTACCCTGTCGACTTGCCGCCGGGGAACAGCAGGACAGCCATCCTCTTTTCTAAAATGTAGGGCTGTCCCTTGGCGGCGTTCTTGCCGAAGCCGCCGACCCAAGCCCTCAAGGTTGCAAGGGCGGTCTCTCTAACAGCGGCAGCCTGTAAGAGAGGGTGTCTATTAGTTTTTAGTTTAAAGTTGAGGTTCAACCTTAGACTAAAATAGAGCCTTAAGCCTACACATTTCGGGCATATATTTCACAAAATATGGAGAACTTAAGCTTAAAAGACATATTTGAAACTTAGACTTAAGATATAATCCAGTATTTATATATGTTATATATACAGCTGGAAGTACTTACCCCGTCCAAAAACTGACTCACAAGATCATAGCAGATCGTACACGTTTCGTGGAACCAGACCTGCAGATTCCCGTGAGGAGTCGCGCACGGAGCGTGGGACCTGCAGACTTCATGTCCGCAGGGGTCCTGGAGCATGGCGTTGCACCCTGGGTGCTCACAGTTGGTAGTCTGTAAGTGGAAGGATACATGAGTATCATTATAACACTTACAGGGCTACTCTAGAACTCCGTTGCATGCCGGAGAGTGAAAAATTTTTGGGCATAACCCCTCCCCTTAATAGGCATAATATATATATAGCTCCGGTGTGAGCCGAAGTAGGAAACAGAGGGCAAGGGAGGGACCCAGCTTAAGATAACTTATCAATAACTTATGATTAACTTAAGCATAAAATAGCACAAAATTCCGGAAGACGATTCCGAATCGCGGTGGTGTCCGACTCCGCCGGCTGCGCCGGAGAGACGGGATGGTTAAGGTAAAAGAGACCGACTGTACGCCTGAGGTCCGCCAGTAGGCGGGGTACTAGCTCCCTCCTCGCAATCGGCGGGCCTCGGGTAAGAAAACAGAGGAACCGACATCACGGGGAGGGGGCGAGAGGGCGAAACAGAACTGAGCCTACAGCGGAGCGACGGAGCAACAAAGGAGGGAGGAGGCCAACCCCCCCACTTCGTCACAACGGAGCACCGTGAAGCAGAGAGACAAGGTCACTCCCAGTCCAGTGTCTGTCCAGCCTCCCCTACTCCCTCCGTGTAGGGAGAGAGGGAGACGGGCCCGGGTGGAGCGAGCAAGGACAGACCTCCCTCCCCCCAACTCTATGGGAGAGCAGGGGGAGGGCAGGGTGACTGGGACGGGCGTCTGGCTGTACCGCGATCACAGGGTGACCACGGTACGATAACACGATATAAACAACGAAATCGATAGCCTAGGTTAATGCAACCAAACTGATCAGCAAGATGCAACAACTGATGCAAACAAAACTGATAATAAGGAAGCAACAAAACTAATGGGGACCATGAGACCATAAACCTAGGCGAAGATAACGTACCACACGCCCTAGGCTAACCAAAACCAAATTAAAAATATTAAAATAACACAAAAGCAGGGGAAATAAATATAGAACGAGAAAAACAAAAATCCAGGAGGGTGTACGACTAACCCGAAGAAAGTCTTACCACTCAAAGCTAGCCTGGGCCGATACTAAGAAAGCTATGGCTAGGGTCTGGATGGAAGAGATAATGCCTACGTAAGGTATAGAAAGACATGCATGCATGACATAAAACCAATGCAGCCTAGATCCCCTAGCGAAATAATAATCATAAAAAGGTCTAGAGACGCACAGAATAAAGGGAAGCTTCCAGGTATGGGAGACCGAGAACGAACCCGCCACGAGGCAGAACAATGCCGCCATGCTTCCGACCGAGAATCTGTATTTATACCTAAAAAACGGCAAATACTGACTCAAGGAAGGAAAGAACTAAATAGGAACCTTTCGGAATACTTAACTTAGCTAATGCGATGGCTGAGCGTTCCATAATGGCAGAAAATCCTTAAAAAGGGCACGAAAAACACAGAGCAAGAAAAAATGCGGCGTCTCGTAGACCTCTAACTTAAAGGATGGGCCACCAGAGCGCGGCAGTCAACCTAAGCGTGGGTTGTAGTAGTAGTAGTTGCTGCCCCGTTCTGTGGGTCGGCTCTCTTCCTGAGGGATTTTGTTGTGGGAAATTTCTAATTGACAAGAAGTTCATGGTAGTGGTCTCACTCGCCCTAGTGTTCATACCGACGCCCTTCTTGTGGGTGAGCGAGTCAGTTATACTGACCTTTTCTTTATTTTGTTTATTCTCTGGTATTTGTTAGATCATTTACCTAAGAAATAATGAATTAAAGGATTATTTCGCGCAGCGACACGAACTGAGCCCAGAAATGATATTGTTATGATACAAAAAAGTTTTGTACATACTTACCTGGCAGATATATACGATTAATTGCCCACCCAGCCTCCCCTCAGGAGACAGGTGGAAGAGTAAATCTGATTAGAAAACGGGAATGGTTCCTAGTCCTGCCACTCAGCGGCAGGGCGGTAGATCACCTGACCTACCTGTAGTGTGTGCCGCGAAATTCAAATTTCTGTTGGGGACGACGGAGTCCATAGCTAAGTACATATCTGCCAGGTAAGTATGTACAAAACTATATTGTATCATAACAATATCATTTTATAGAGGGACAGTTTGTCTTTAGAGCCTCATTGGTTTTTTTTCCTGCTTCGAGTTCCTTGCATCAGAAATTTTCTATGTCCATGGTTGGTCATTCAGGGGCGTTTCGGGTCTGTCGGGTTCTGAAGTGTTGAATACTACTACTACTTCTTAAAGGTTCTTTTCCTTCTGAGGATAAATTTCGTTCGTCTTGCAATGGTGGTAAACTTGATCAGGTTTTCAATTTGACTACATATACGGTATGGTAATTGTTAATAAAACTAATTCTCGGTTCAGTGCATATTGACACTAATTCAGTATGTAGGGAAATAGAATAACAATTAACTACGGCTACCCTAGCGTTCACGATTATGTATCGTATGCATATACAGCAGCCTAGCCTAGAGTATTCTCTATACTACATATCAGTATACGTAGTAATTTCAATAGTGGCTAACGCTGTAGGTCCAATGCATTCTGACTTCGGATAATTCTGCACAGGTGTAAATAGAACATGAGAATCCAAAAATTCAGTGTGAAATGCAACCGAACAGGAATGAAGATCAGATTCTGTCTGACTTCAGCATTATAAGTGTATTATATGTGTTATCATATTAGCGTAGTATAAATACTAACTCAACAGTCAGTTTCTCGTTCTGGGATCAGCTGGTGGTGAATACAAGTTTGCGTCGCCGTATTTACCTCATTCCTGTCCTGATTGGCTATCATGACTAACTTAACAACTCTTCCTCACTTATGCCACGTTTGTCGTCTTGAGGGAGACGTATTTTTAACCATGTTGACATTTAACATAGTCAATAATGGTATCTTGTGCCATATAATCAGATATCTAAGGAATGTGTACATTTTGTTTTTTTCCAAGAATTCCCTCCGGTGGCGGAATCCGTTTAGCAGACAAATTGCTGTCAGTAATTACATTATGCTTATGTCAATTTCAGTTACAGTGACAACTGAAATTAATATTAGGGTAAAGAGTTACATTTAATTACCATAAAATATGTAATTGATTACTTTTCAATTAAATTACAATTACACAAGCTTGTCGTCAATACACACCACTGTTGTAAGGAGGCGTGGCTTAGACGGACAATGATGCAGACTAGTCAATTTCCTTTGCTCCAGATTCAACCATATCACTTGGTCTCGGCTAATGTTTTTGTTCTTAGTTAGCTTAAATGAATATCGGGATACTCAACTTACATGGAACGAAGTCATATTGTCCGTCTTACGACATAATTTAAGTCCAAAATTTTACTAATGCGTCTCATTGGAAGCTAGTTTTTCCCTCAGTTTAGATTGCGTAAAATTTAGCAATTCTGTTTGTTTTCACTCGTTTTCATAGGTATTAAGAGCCTTACTGTGAAAGCAACAGTAAATGAGTTCTTTCATGCTATTAGTTCTCTTTTACACAGCTGCGTTGAATTCATACAAAAGCTTGGGACTTTATCCATGTTGCTGATGCACTAATAATTGCCTTATCAGCTTCAGCTACACTTATAACATGAATACAGTAATTACTGCCGCATGCGGATGAATACAATAAACGGATGTTGCTATCAGATTCGATTACTGTCGCACGCGGATGAATACAATAAAGTGATATTGCTATCAGATTCGATCATATTAGCAACAAAGTTCTTGTTCGGTTGTTCATAGCTGTACACAGTTATACGAGTATATATCAGTAAGATAATACTTTTTAACCCTTAAACGCCGACTGGACGTATTTTACATCGACATTTTTTTTGTCTCTCGGGTGCCGAACTGGACTATTTTACGTCGACATACAAAAGTTTTTTTAAAAATCGCGGAAAAATATTTTTAGGCCTACCAGCCGAAAAACTCTTGAATCACGCGCCTTGGGGGATGCTGGGAGTTCACGGATCAAGGTGTTGTTTTGTTTACAATCGTTACGCAGGCGCAAATTTCTTTCTTGCCGCACTAAAAAGTATCTGTGACACATCTCGAAAATTATTTCGTCACTTTGACATAATTTTTTGTTCATGAAACTTACCTGTCAGATATATATATAGCTGTACTCTGACGTCCGACAGAATTTCAAAAACTCCACCCGGCACACGCAGTGGGCGAGGGCAGTGGTTAGTACCCATTCCCGCCGCTGGGGAGGCGGATATCAGGAATCATTCCCATTTTCTATTCAGATTTTTCTCTGTCGCCGGGTCGGTAAACAACTGTTTACAGACCTCCGCCTAGGATTTTGAAACTTCTTGTGCTAACTTGAGTATTCGGATTGACTTTTGGTTTGATTTGGCTTGTTGGCTTGGCATACGTGATAGTGGATTTGATTTGGATTTGGCTTTGACTTTTCTTTGATACGATGTCTGGATCTAGCTCTGCTAGCTTCAGGGTGTGTAAGGTACATGAATGTAAGGTGAGGTGCCGAAAGCTTCGGTAGAACCCTCATTCAGTGTGCTCGAAATGTCGTAGTCATGTATGTATGTTGAATGATAGATGCATCGAGTGTGAGCAATTGACTGAAATTGAATGGAAGGCATATGATTCTTACGTGAGAAAGCTTGAGCGTGATAGAATCAGGAGGTCTTCCTCTAGGAGTGCTTCTGTGAATAGAAGTCAAGGTAGAATTGTATCTCCATTAAATCCCTCCTGTAGATGTAATTCAACCTAATCCTGTTGTATTGCCTTCGAACAATCAGGAAGTGTCTGCAGAAGGAAGCGTATTGGATTTACGATCATGGAGTCGATTCGCGCCTTGGAATCTAAAGTGATTGCTCTACAATCAAATGTGAATTGCAATAAAAGTGTTAGTGCATCTAGTGTTGTGGAGGGGGGGTCAGATCGGTCCCATAATGCCTCTAGGCCTAGGCCCCTGCCGGACTCCCAGTACAATCAAATGTGAATTGCAATAAAAGTGTTAGTGCATCTAGTGTTGTGGAGGGGGGGTCAGATCGGTCCATAATGCCTCTAGGCCTAGGCCCCTGCCGGACTCCCAGGCCTTAGGGAGAGGGCAAGCCGAAAGCCGGACGGTTACTGGATCTAATGACCGGTCTGACGTCCCTTCGGCAGAAACTGAGGACGATCTCCAGGCTGCCAGTGTTCGTGCACGGGCACGGATACTTAAAGAGTGCTTCTCTTCTTCCGAGACTTCCTCTCCTCGCCGAGGTTGGGACGCTCGGAAGACCTCTCAGGGGTGGGGGAGAGCGGCAGGGGCGCAAGGTGCGCACAGGCGGCCGTCGCCCTTGTCACCCTCTTAAGAGAGGTTTCAGAGAAGAGGACGCTTCACGTCCTTCTGATCATTACGTAGATTCATCACCTGAAGATTTTGAAGCTTTTCCGCCACAGAAAAGGAACAAGACTTCATCAGGGGAGGACTCTTTCGAGCGTCCAAGTCGCTCTAAGCATGTTCCTGAGTTGAAGGAAAGGGCATCCCCTCGCCCATCTTCCTCGCACAGGATGAGTCCTTCTCCTGATCGAGAACTTTCCCCATCAAGGAAAATGCTTTGGGAAATGCAGAAACAGTTAGCTTCCTATTTTGAGAGAAAGGAGGCAGAAACTAGTCATCGGAGGAAGGATAGGTGGCTGCCTGTTAAGAGGACTAGGCGGTCCCCGGCTCCTTCTCCGCGTTTTTCAGCCTTTGAGTCTCCTCCTAGTAGCCGACGCATTAGAGAACGTGATTACGTTCCTCATGAAAGGGCGTCTAGGAGAGACGAATTTGACAGACGTGAGTTGTCGCACAGGCGGCCGGCGTCTTTGTCAAAAGGCATAGAACGCTCAAGGATCCATATCGAAAGTTCAAGCTTTGCATGTTGATGATCACTCTCGGCGTCTTAAGCAACGAAGCGCTTACCAGGACGCTCGAGAAGACGCGCGGGACGCTCGCCAAGACGCTCGAGCTGACGCTGTTCAGGACGCACGGCGTCCTACACATCAGGACGCTCAACAAGACGCTCGAGCTGACGCTGTTCAGGACGCATGGCGTCCTACACATCAGGACGCTCAGCAGGACGCTTCTCAGAACGCGCGGCGCCTTACATATCGGGACGCTTGCCAGGACGATCAACAGTTGAGTCCGAAGCGTCAGGATGTTTCACATGTTAAAGTGTCGAAGTCATCGCGATCTTTGAAGGGCGCTGATGACCGAGAGAAGGATTCGTCTAGTGATCTCTGCCCTACGGATGATGACGAACCAAATGCGTCAGCGTCGTCAGACTATAAGACGTTGACGGATTTACTTAAGAAATTGTTCCCAGATCATTTTCAAGCACCCGTTTCTTGCTCTCCACCTTCACAATTTGCCTCATCGAAGGCCAGGAAGGCTCCTGGCTTCGTTAAGATGGCCACTTCGCTCTCTGCGAAGAGAGCGTTTAAGAGAGTCCAGGATTGGATGGATTCAAGGAAAGTTAAAGGGAAGACTTCGTTTGCACTTCCTCCTTCTAAACTGAAAGGGAGAGCTGGGATCTGGTACGAGACAGGAGAAGAAGCATGATTGAAAGCACCGTCTTCTTCCCAAGGAGATTTCGCTAATTTGGTGGACGCTCCAAGGAGGTCTTATTTGTCATCGGCTAAGGTTTCCCGGACAATGACGGGAGACAGATCATCACCTCAAGGGTTATTTAGACGCTAGAGGTGTTTAACTTTTTAGATTGGTGCCTCGGGGCTTTGGATGTACAATTGAGGAGTCAAGACTCGATTTCGCTGGCAAGAGCTTTCGAGTGTATTAGCTTGTATGGATAGAGCAGTAAGGGATGGCTCTGATGAGTTAGCATCTCATTTTGCTACAGGTCTGCTAAAGAAGAGAGCTCTCTATTGTAGCTTTGCGGCGAAAGCAGATTCTCCCGCTCAGAAAGCGGAGTATTATTCGCCCCCTTCTCTACGCACCTTTTTCCGCAGTCCATGATTAAGGATCTGTCGGTAAACTTGCAAGAGAAAGCAACAAGGGACCTCTTGACTCAATCTTCCAGACGACCTACTCCTCAGGCTTCTACTTCAACAGCTCCAGCACCCAAGAAGAAATTTAAACCCTTTCGTGGAGCACCTTCCTCTAGAGGTTCTTCGAGAGGAAGGGGGTCCTTCAGAGGTAAGATCTCTTCTATCAAGAAGGGAAAAAATTGACGTTCTGCCCTTCAGGCACCTGTAGGTGCGAGACTCACCTTATTTGCTCAGGCATGGAGGACGATAGGGGCGGACACCTGGACCCTAGATGTGATCGAGAGAGGATACAAGATCCCTTTCCTCTCTGCGCCTCCTTTGAGCACGAAGCCGATAGACCTGTCGCCCGCATACCAGTCAGAGAAGCAACAGATCTTACTCGACCTTCTAGATCAAATGTTGGAAAAGAAGGCCGTAGAAGAAGTCCTGATGCTGGATTCCCCAGGCTTCTACAACAGGTTATTCCTGGTTCCGAAGCAGTCTGGGGGATGGAGACCTGTCCTAGACGTCAGCAGACTGAACATTTTTGTGAAAGAAAGAAAATTCAGGATGGAAACTTCTCAGTCTGTGCTAGGGGCCTTTAGACCAGGGGATTGGATGGTGTCATTGGACCTTCAAGACGCTTATTTCCACGTCCCGATCCATCCTCAATCAAGGAAGTTCCTGAGGTTCGTCTTAAAAGGGCAGGTCTTCCAGTTCAGGGCTCTGTGCTTCGGTCTGAGTACGGCGCCGATGGTTTTTACTTTCCTCATGCGGAATGTAGCAAAATGGCTTCACCTATCGAGGATAAGAGTCTCGCTTTACCTGAACGACTGGCTAATCAAGTCGTCTTCGAAGTCAAGGTGCCTGGAGGACCTTCAGATGACATTACAGCTGACGAAGGCCCTGGGCCTTATAGTGAATTACGAGAAGTCCCATCTGATCCCCACGCAGTCCATCGTGTATCTGGGGATTCAGATGGATTCAGCGGCTTTTCAAGCTTTTCCATCAAAGGAACGTCAGCAGAGATGCTTAGAGAAAGTGTCAGCCTTCTTAGGGAAAGAAACATGCTCGGCGAAGGAATGGATGAGTCTGCTGGGAACCATTTCTTCACTGGAGAGGTTTGTTTCCTGGGAGGGGAGGTTGCACCTCAGGCCACTACAGTTTTTTATGGCAGAAAACTGGAAAGACAAAAAGAATCTAGACTCGACTTTGATTATCTCAAAAGCGGTCAAGGATCAACTGAAGTGGTGGCCATCCGATCAAAACTCTCGGAAGGAATGTCCCTCAACCTTTTGAGCCCCGACCTAGTGGTTGTTCTCAGACGCCTCCATGGTGGGCTGGGGAGCAACTCTAGGAAAGGAGGAAGTGTCAGGCCTCTGGAGAGGGGAACAGAGGTCCTGGCACATAAACTTAAAAGAGTTGGAGGCTATTCGGTTGGCTCTTCAGTTCTTCGAAGAACGATTGGTGGGCCGAGTTGTCCAGATCAACTCGGACAACACTACGGCTCTCGCTTACATCAAAAAGCAGGGGGGGACACACTCTCGATCACTGTTCATGATAGCGAGAGACATCCTTCTATGGGCGAAAGCTCGAAACATAGTGATCCTCCAACAAGGTTCATTTCAGGAATACAAAAATGTTCGAGCGGATCTTTTAAGCCGTCAACATCAGATGCTTCCCACAGAATGGACCCTACATCTAGAAGTTGTCAAGAGCTATGGAAGTTGTGGGGACGGCCGCTAGTCGACCTCTTCGCAACCTCGAAAACGAAGAGGCTTCCGATTTATTGCTCTCCAGTTCTCGATCCGGAAGCAATAGCGGTAGATGCCATCCTATGGACTGGACGGGGATGGATGTGTACGCCTTTCCCCCGTTCAAACTCTTAGGAGAGGTAACAAGGAAGTTTGCGGCGTCGCCAGGAGCGAGAATGACTCTGAGCGCCCCCTTTTGGCCCTCAAGCGATTGGTTCACAGAGGTCATGTCTCTTCTGGTGACTTCCCGAGAACCCTGCCAGAGAGAGCCGATCTTCTCAAACAGCCCCACTTCGAGAGGTACCACGGAAACCTCTCCGCTCTGAGTCTGACTGCGTTCAGACTATCAAGAAGTTGGCCAGAGCGAGAGGTTTTTCAAGATCAGTGGCAGAGGCTATTGCCAATGCGAGAAGAGCTTCCTCTCGAGCAGTTTATCAGCGAAGTGGGTTGTCTTCAGGAGATGGTGTAGGAAGAAAGGTATTTCCTCCTCCACCGACCTCTGTGAAACCAAATCGCGGAGTTTCTCCTGCATTTGAGAAATGTGGACAAACTAGCAGTGCCCACAATAAAAGGATACAAGAGTATGCTGTCAGCTGTCTTTCGTCACAGAGGATTAGACCTGACAAATGATAAAGATCTTCACGATCTTTTGAGATCGTTTGAGACAACCAAAGTACTACAACCGAAGGTTCCATCATGGAACCTTGATGTAGTTCTAAAGTTCTTGATGTCGGCTCCCTTTGAACCTCTGCATGCTGCCTCCTCATTGAGAGACTACTAGAAAGGCGATTTTCCTAACTGCTCTTAGCCACGGCAAAAAGGGTTAGTGAAATTCAGCAATTAGTAAATATGTGGGTTTCCAGAGGACGACCAGTGCAGTGTGCTCCTTGGATCCTAATTTCTTAGCGAAGAATGAGAACCCGTCTAACCCCTGGCCAAAAACCTTTGAAATCAGGGGTTAGCAGAGTTTCATCGGACCAAGAGCCAGAGAGAGTTCCTGTGCCCTGTCAGGGCTCTCAAATTTTATATGCAAAAGACCAAAGATTGTCAGGGTCCTTCTGAAAAATTTATGGGGTCTTTGTTAAGAGACCCGACTTTCCTATGTCGAAGAATGCACTGGCATTCTTTTTACGAAGCACCATCAGGGAGGGCCCATGCGTTCCTGCTCAGATGGTGATATGAAGGTTTTGAAAATAAAAGCCCATGAAGTGAGAGCTGTTGCAACTTCAATGGCATTTCGAAAGAATATGGCACTTAATGATATCATTAGCGCTAACTTTTTGGCGAAGCAACGCTGTGTTTGCTTCACATTACTTGCGGATGTGAAGAAGGGGGGCCGGCATATTGAGAACTGCGAAAAAAAAAAAAAAAAAAAAAGGGGGGGGTCGCTTGGACCATACATATCCGCAGAAATGGTAAATGTTGGGGGCAGGGAGCAGCACAAATACTATCCTATAGAAAAGGGGGTAGGTGTGCTTTTTAATTTTGGTGTTGGTTTATGGTTGAAGGGTTAGTTGCTTGAGGCGCTTTCCCTTTCTTTAGCCTAGAAGTTATGGGACTAACTTCGATAGGTTAGGTCAGGTGGTGGTTTTTAGCTTCGTTGCCCTCACAGTATGGTCAATATGGTCTAGTCACATTGTGGTCACGCCCCGTTGACAGATCATCTAGAGCGCACCAACTACACAGGTCACTACCTTGTTGGCACTCTAGTAAAGCAAAAGCAGACTTCGGTGACAGTAATCAAGAAGTCAGCTATGCTAACAGGTAAGGAATCAAGATGTCAATCATCTGCACTTGAGGTGTTTCCTAATCCTTCTATTCTGTCCCTTCCCACCTCCAATGTGGGATTCAGCTATATATATATCTGACAGGTAAGTTTCATGAACAAAATGTTATTGTTATGATACAATAAAGTTTGTTCATACTTACCTGGCAGATATATATAATTAAAGTACCCACCCACCTCCCCTCAGGGGACAGTGGTATGAAAAATCTGAATAGAAAATGGGAATGATTCCTGATATCCGCCTCCCAGCGGCGGGAATGGGTACTAACCACCTGCCCGCCCACTGCGTGTGGCGGGAGTTTTGAAATTCTGTCGGACGTCGGAGAATACAAACTTTATTGTATCATAACAATAACATTTTTACCATTTTAAATTAGCCGTTACATGGAGTATTATATATGAAAATGTGCGCATTTTTATGTAGAATACAACAATAAAATACTACTCATGATTGTAGCTTTTATCAAGTTTTGAGATATTCTCATATAAATAACGATAAGTGCCAAAAATTTCAACCTTCGGTCAACTTGACTCTACCGAAATGGTCGAAAAACGCAATTGTAAGCTAAAACTCTTATATTTTAGTAATATTCAATCATTTACCTTAATTTTGCAACTAATTGGAAGTCTCTAGCACAATATTTCGATTTATGGTGAATTTATGAAAAAACATTTTCCTTACGTCCGCGCGGTAACTATTCCGAAAAAAATCATACATGCGATTGTGGTAATGTTTGCACCATTTTAAGTTAGCTGTTACATAAAGTTTTATATATGAAAATGTGCGCAATTTCATGCACAATACAACTAAAAACAACCCATGGTTGTAGCTTTTATCAATTTTGAAATATTTTCATATAAAAAATGTTAAGTGACATTTTCAACCTTCGGTCAACTTTGACTCTACCGAAATGGTAAAAAACGCAATTGTAAGCTAAAACGCTTATATTCTAGTAATATTCAAGCATTTACCTTCATTTTGAAACAAATTGGAAGTCTCTAGCACAATATTTTGATTTATGGTGAATTTATGAAAAAAATAACTTTATTTTCTTTACGTCCGCGCGGTAACTCTTCCGAAAAAATCATACGTGCGATTGTGGTAATGTTTGCACCATTTTAATTAGCCGTTACATAATGTTTTATATATGAAAATGTGCGCAATTTCATGTATAATACAACTTAAAATAGTTGAAGGTTGTAGCTTTTCTCATTTTTGAAATATTTGCATATAAATCACGATAAATAGAAAAAAAAACCACGTTCGGGTCAAATTTGACTCTACCGAAATGGTCGAAAAAAACGCAATTGTAAGATAAACTCTTAAAAGTCTAGTAATATTCAGTCATTTATCTTCATCGTGAAACAAATTTGAAGTCTCTAGCACAATATTTAAATTTATGGTGAATTTTTAAAAAAACTTTCCTTCCCTCCGCGCGCGGATTCTCCGCCACAAATCTCCGAAATGCGTGAGTCCCATTCTCGGAATATTTGCTCCGTTTCATATTAGGCATTTCATAGAGTTTTATATATGAAAATGTGCACAATTTCATGTAGAATAAAACGAAAAATATTTAAAAGTTGTAGCTTTTCTTTTTATTGTTTCTGAAATAATTGCATATAAAAAAAATATATAAAAAAAATTCGACATTCTGTCAACTTTAACTCGTCAGATATGGTCGAAAACTGCATTTGTAAGCTAATATTCTTACAGTATAGTATATCAATCATTTGTCTTCATTTTGAAAGAAATTGGAAGTCTCTAAGACAATATTTAGATTTATGGTGAATTTTTGAAAAAAATATTTGTTTATGTACGCGCGTTACGAATTCATGCTTTTTTTTGTGATAATATTTTCTCTGTGTTGCTTTTATTGTTTTACAATGTGTTATATACCAAAATGATCGCAATTTAGTGTACATTACAAAAAAAAAAGGAACTTGTTACCTTTAACCGTTTTGCGCACAGCGCGATTTAAATACAATTATATATGAAATTTCGTTTTTGCGCTATCATATATCGCATTATTTATATATGATATGATAATTTTTTTTCATTTCTAATGGTTGATACTAAACTTCAGGCAATGACAAAAAAGGAGCCAAAAATGAACTCTTAATCTTGAAAACTAAGCGCGCTGTGATTTTTTGAAAAAAATATTTTTTCCGCTTCCGCGCTCACTCTGAAACGTCTCTGGCACACGGGAGACATTTTTTTTTTACCGCTTCGGCGTTTAGGTTAACTTAGAAGAGGGTGCAAGTTATGGAGGTGGAGATGTTAGACGATTGTAATTCGGCCTCTCTCTCTCTCTCTCTCTCGTCTCTCTCCTCTCTCTCCTCTCTCTCTTACTTTCCTGATTTCATATTCTCTCTATTCAATATCCTCTCTATTCATCTTACTTTCCACCCTCTCTTAACACTTGATTCACTGTGCAACAGAGAGGCTTTTTCTTTCTGTTACACCTTTTACACACTTTTCTATCAATTTCCTTTCAGCGCTGAATGACCTCATAGGTCCCAATACTTGGCTTTTAGCCTAAATTCTATATTAAACCCAACAATCTTGCTGTCTGACTGCACGCTGCTGCCTACGCCAGCTGCGCAAGAGATAAAGAAAGACTTATTTGCAGTGTAGTGCCGATTTTTAATTACTAACCTCATCGTAAAATCGAATTAACACTAGACAATTACCGTAGCCTGAATACGGACTGTATTCACTATCACGTCTTGAATAATTTTCCTGATTTTCTAATGTTTGTCAAGATTATCGTGGGGAACAGAGTCGGTCTAGTTTCTCGCCCATTTTTTTTCTTTTGAAATTTATAATGTCTCTACACAATCTTCTTTATCTGGTCATTCTTCGGATTTCGCTTCGTAGTCTTCTCGTTCATCCTGCTCTCTTGGCCAGTAACACAGCAGAGCAGAGCAAGAGTTTTCATCGTTTCATCCTGAAATTTGGGGATTTCAACCTCTCTCTCTCTCTCTCTCTCTCGTCTCTTCTCCCCTCTTCTCCTCTCTCTCTCTCTCTCTCTCTCTCTCTCTCTCTCTCTCTCTCTCTTTTTGGGGTTAAAGGAAGTAATTCTGGAAGGGCTGCCTTCTTAGCACCTTCCATGGGTCCTGTAGTTCTCAGACTGCTGGTTTTGATCCTTCAAGGCGGTATCTGCAACTCCGTATTTTCATCCTTTACTAGTTTTTGAGATGTAATGTGTCCTCCATAATTCTTGCGGGGGGGCTACGGCAAAGTTGGAGGGCTCCGTAGTCCTCGCAGAGGCTGCGTCAGTTGGAGATTAATCTGCGCCATCGTTGACTGTATCGATACCGGTTGTGTCATCAGCCACTTCTTTCATAGGGTAGTTAGTAATGTTCCTTCTTCGGTTCTCATTTATATACCTTAGGTGTGTGAAACGTAACGTGTTTACCGCGGTAATTGGTGGGGAGGCTACGGCCGTTGGGAGTTCGTCTGCACCATAGTTAGCACTTCTTGTGCCCTCGCCCCCTTCTTAGGGTAGCTGGTAATTTCCTTTTGCAGCTCCCATTGGTTCCACAGTTCGTAACCTGTCATTAAAGCACTATGTACCGCACAGTTGGTTCTCCACCTGCACAGTCTCGGCGCTAGGTGCTCTGGTGGTTACTCGTAGTGATATCTCTCTCTCTCTCTCTCTCTCTCTGCTTATTTTTATTTCTCAGCTTTTTCCTGCTGCTTTTTCTGTTCCACCTTCAAGGAGTTTCAATGTGTGTTTGGCCTTGATTCCGTGCTCTTCGGGAGTACGTCCTTCCCTCACTTGCTCCAGACTCCAGTCCAAGTTTAGTATTGGTAATGGGCGTTAGTTGGATTGCGTTTTGCGACCACTTCGCTCTTAGGGGGTGTTGCTCGCCCATTATAGTTGGCCAGGTGTCATGTCATAGTCACTGGTGAGTGCAGAGTTTCGTAGTCAAGTGAGACTAGTTCAAGGTTACGTCATTGTCTTGGTTGGTACATGTTTCGCGCAACAGTGTGGGAGTGACTCGCAGGGGTGGGCGTTCATCGCCAAGGTATATTCGGCTCAGGTGTAACGTTATCATCACTGGATAGTGAGGGTATGCCAGTCGAGTGAGACTAGCTCTTACAGATTTTGCAGAACGGGTGACGGTTGGCTCTTGTGAGGGGGGAGTGTGGGATTGTGCAGTCGAGTACGACTTGCTCAGGAGTTTAACATCTTGTTGGTATATCGTTGCGCAATCGGATCGGTTGGCTCAGATATGATGGGATCTTGTATGTCATTTGGTATCGAGCAGCCAGGCATAGTAAGTTATCGGTTCTTGTGTGCTGCTCTTGTGGGGGTGCTGGCTTTTCTACTTTTTCCTGTTCCAGTCTGGATAGATACCATTGAAAAGAGAATCATTTGCTAGTTGTGGGTTTTTGTTTCTCCAGCGAAGGAAGCGAGTATAAACAGATGGTAGACTTTGTCCATTCTCTCTTTCCACATTCCAGGCTCCGGAGGAATCTCACAGTCAATTCAAGTAATGTTTGATATGTTGTATTCAACTATTCCAGTAGTCTCTCAAACATCAAGTAGGCTGATCTGGTTTCGGTGAGTCGGGTAGTTTTTGGGGAAGACGACTTAGGCTAGCATCACTTTCTGTATGAGGTAGCGGGTAACTCTTCTGCCGGAGTCCGAATTCCGGTTTACGACTCAGTTGAGGTTTTTCTCTATTGGGTTCCTACATTGATTCGTGTGGTAGGGGTCATGGATCATGAGGCTTGTATTTGGGAGACACCTTTCACAGCCAATGGGAGGCCTTTTCCCACCCTGTGTGGATGTGGTGAGAGTTGATGGGTGTTTCTCAGAGCCTGGACTGTTTGACAACCTCTTCACTTTGGTTTCAAGGGGGTTTGCATACCAGACTAACCTTTCGGATGGTTGCAATATGTTCTTGTCAAGGAGAGGAGGGACTTCTCGTTAAATCATTTGCCTCAGCGCTATCCGGACATTCATAAGAAGGGGTTAGAGATGTGTATTTCTGGCGATAGAAGTTCACTCTCGACGTGGTTTGGAAGTCACGTAAAGCCATTGGTCCCATTGCTGAATAACCACTGGTTCCATGCAACGTAAAAGCACCATACAAAACAAAATAAGAAGGGGTTCTTAGTCAATCCAAGGGTGCAAAGTATCGCAGAGGGCTACCCTTTGGCTTTCGGAGGAATGCTTCGTTGTCAGCGATCGTGTAGGTGGTTATTAGAGAGTTGGTGTGGTTTTTCTCAAAGCTCTACCTTAGGGAATTTCAGTTTCTTCAGAGAGGTTACTCGCAGGGTCCTGTCATTCTGGTAACTCAGTTTTATAGTTGGGTTGGTAGAGTTAGGGTGTTAGAAGGTTAGGGAGGCAGTGATAGTCTAAATGAACTCTAGTGTTTCTGTTGGTCAAGCTTAGATTAAGTGTTTTGTTCCTTTAGGCCCTTGAGGTTAGGTAGTTCCCAATGGTCATGTTGGAATAACTACAACTTCTTCAGCACAAGTCATCTACATCAGTGAGCAGTAGAGAACTGAAGGTCCTGCACACTCAACTTCTCCTCCATACATGAGAGGCTAGATAGCCACATGGGAGGTTCACCATTTCCCCTCCATACATGAGAGGTATAGAATACCACATGGGAGGTTCTTCAGATTCAGGCGGTACCTTGGACTCGACACTGACGGTATGACACTTCCTCTGCATGCATCCTCACCTACTCGGCTGGATGACCAGGTGAGGAGATTTGTTTTTACCTCCATGAATAAGAAGTATAGCTTATCACATGGGAGGTACTTCTGACTCAGACGGTACCTTAGACTCGACACTGATGGTGAAGTACTTTCTTTGCAAACATCCTCACCTCCGAGTTAGATAACTAGGTGAGGATAATACATGCTTTTTATACATGGTAGGTTGTTTATGAGTTACCTGCGTATGTTCCATGGACAGGTCGGGCTGAATTAGATTGATGCCACCTCCGTGTAAGTGTTGTTAATTTGGGCTAATTCAGTGTTCAGGGAGTGTATTGCAATATGAAGTTTTCTTAATAAAACTAATATTGTAATACTTACCTGAACACCTGAATGATTCCCACCCTCCTCTCCACTTCAGTTTGATAGTGAATGATTCAACTGAGGAGACAGGCCGGTATTTGCAGGAGCGTTGCCAACGGTAACACAGGTAACTCATTTGACTGGATTTTACCTGCAGCATTGGTAACACTGTCAGTGTTAAAATTACCCACTTAGTGGGTAAATATGTGGGGATATAGTTCGGGCTGGTCAGTGACCAGGGCTAATTCAGGTGTTCAGGTAAGTATTACAATATTAGTTTTATTATGAAAACTTCATAATATATAAAAAAAGTTTGTTATAGACACACATTCAATTTTGGTCTCAGAAAATGTTTTGAGTTAGGGTAATGGGATGGAGGTTTTAAGATCTTGGGTTCATTACCACATTTTCATCATAAAAACTGATTCCGATACTATTTTTCTATGAACAGTAGTTATTCATGGTGGAAGACAACCAGTTGCATAAACCAGGCTGATTGTACCGTATAAATTTTTTTGTACTTTTTGATATGAAATACAACCATATGCATCAACCAGGCTGAATGTTGTGAATCAATTTTTTGTATCTTTTTCTTTCCAGAAAGCTGTCAGGTCTTAGTAAAGTTAGAGCTGCAAATATAATTGAATACCGTAAAACAAAAGGGCCGTTTATTAATCGAGAACAGCTGAAGTCTGTCAAAGGCATTGGTCCCCGAACATTCGAACAGTGTGCTGGTTTTATAAGAATATTACCCGAGACATTAGAAATGGAAGTTAACAGGTATGTTATCATTACGTATTGGCTTTTTAGTGTAACTTACAACCTCACTACTCTATTTTGTTATGAAGATAAATCTGAATTAAATGCATTTACTGAACTCCATTTGCAGAAATGCATCCCACCAAGGAAATAGTTGAACATGTTGTGGATACATGTATGTAGACCATGACTAAGGACCATGTTGTGGGTTCTTGTTTATATAGATATTTCCCATAATATGGGGAGGTTCCAGAGAAAAGGTGGTCTCTGCCACATTCGTACTTCAAATGCTGGATTCTTGCCATGTCATTTCTTTGTACACTGCATATAGTGCTATGCAAACATAGCTGAAATCTTTTTCTTTACATTTGCAGTCAGCATCCATATTTCACTTCCATAAAGAAGAGTTGGCTCAACTTTTCCTTCATATAGTTGCACCTTGACTTCCATAAACAATTCAGGTCTCATCCCAGTGTTTTGTATGAATCCTGCTACATTTCTTGTGTCATCTTTTTTGTGATTGTCAAGAATCTTCTCTCAGTGTACCACCATGTTATAGTTACTCCCAAATACTTGGGTGAATCAGCCACTTCATTCCTCCATTATCCATGTGAAGTTTCATTGCTTCCGCGTAATTTTCTTCTACTCTTCATACTCTTTCTCCCATTTACTCCCACTTTCTTCTCCTACAAACATTCAAAATTTTTATTTCTGGAACTTTTTACTATCCCCAGTCATAATTGTATCATCTACGAATACAACCATTTCACACCATTCACAACTAGTTATCTTGTCCTACAACTTTGTAAATCAAGCCAAAATATTTATCAATTACATATTATAACTCATGCTTCACTTTTAATTGTTCTTGATAATTACCTGCTTTACCATACATTTTCTGCACTCCACAATTCCCTGTCAATTGTATAAAGTTTTTATATGTCCATGTATGTCACACTGCATGAATTTTTTCGTAACAAACACTTGATCTACACTCCCTCTTCCTTGTCTAAACTCACATGTTCTTCCTCTATTAGCCATCTTACTTCCTATATGATATTATTGTATGCAAACTGCACATCTCGAGTGGTATGGCCCATACAGAAATGAGAACACATGCCACGTTAGATTCAGACTGGATTTTGTATTAATGCCACAAAGAGTAAGCAGCACTAGGTTAAACGAGAGAATAAGTGTGTTCTTTTAAATTTCAGAACACCACAGAATAGAAAAAGAGCAGAAAAGGAATCTCCCAACCCCCTTGATCGGACAATGATTCATCCAGAGTCTTACGAAGTTGCTATAAAGTTTATTAACGTAGTTGGGTTACGACCTCAAGATATAGGCTCAGAAGGTTTTATATGCTCAATACGGCAGTTTATGCAAGCCCATGGTAAGTGTAACGTTTGCATTTAGTCATAAGTTATTGTAGGTTATGGTTACTGTTTATGTCAGAATACAAGCAACTCTACTTACAAATGGGTTAGCATCTAAGGATAAAATTTTTTGCCATATTCTTCATTGGCTTATCTAATATTCTCTCGTTCACACCCTCTAAGTTTCCTCTCCTTTCCTTAACAGCATCTTTGTTTAATTATATACTTATTCAGCGTAGAGTATCCCTAAGATTAAATGGGATCAGTATACCTTAAGGGCAATTCTTGGGCCAACTTTGTGAGAGTGAAGGATATTAATTGAGTAGTCTGATTTAACTATCTGTCAGCTCTTTGGTTCAGCTATGATGCATTGATGCTTCATCAAAATCCGTCAGTGAAATCAGTTATGATGTATGCGTGAGTTATTTTCTTTTTTTTTTAATTGTGATTTTTTTCTTTCTTTTATGAGCACAGGTATTTTGCTTTACAATGACATCAAAATGAGTATCATAGCTTAAATAGTTACTTCACAATGTACAAAGTAAAATATTCTCGATAACTCTGGTGCTGGAACAGACAGGACTTGCAAATGGCCGATTGGCCGAAAGTGCTAATTCAGTAATAATAATAGTATCAACTTATGATTGATTAATTAAAATAAATCTCCTTTAAGAACATCATGAAAAGGAAAGGACCCGAAATATTTAAGCTTTACACATTTTGGCATCTACGTAAACTAAATAGTACACATTTACATGGGATTATGTAACAAATTATGCCAAATATAACAGAGATAGTTCTTCCCATAGCAAAGTTGGTTAGGCAGTAGGGTGTGTTGGTTACAATAACTTGGAATAAATATAACTGCATGCTGTTTAGTATATTTCCCTTTACATAAATTATGATGGAATGTAACACAGGGCTCAGTGTAAAAAAATATTTTGTCCTTAGTTTGCTAATACTTGTAAGAAAATGTATTGATTTATTTGTGTAGTATATCTGTGATTTACACATTACACAAAAAATGAAATACTTGTTTGTTCCGATACGGAATACAAACCTTCGGTCCTTTACAATAGGAAGGTACTTAGCGGCAGCTGAACCGGTCGTAAGCTTTCGAACGAGGGGTTCGGTAGTTAACTACTTGTCCGGCAGTTAGCAGTACGCTCGACTGCAAGGCGAAGAGTCACTTTGCTTTTGGCCGTGCTAGTGGATAGACGTGCTGCTCTTCGTCTCTCTGCCCGCTTCTGTCGTATACTTGGTTTGCTTCACTGCGTGAAGACTTTTTCGCTTTTTCTTTTACTTGTGTGTATTTGTAAGGACAAAAGTAAGTGCATGTCTGTTTTTGGTTTTCATTTATTATGGAAATTATGCAACAAGAGCCGGAGAAACCCTCCCATCCCCCCCATCAACCGTAGACTGCCCGGGTTTTGGGGGCCGTAAGTGTGGGGCTTTCCGCTCTTCTGTTGAGGTTGATCCTTATGATTTTTGTGCTTGGTGTAGAGGGCATGAATGCTCTCGCACTGAGACTTGTGACACGTATTTTGTGTTCGGAGGCGCAGTGGGAGCGCTACGGGAGGAGGAAGAAGCCGCGGAAGCCGGCTAAGGAGTCATCGGAGGACTCCCCGGCTATGCCCTTGGTTACCGATATGTCTTCCTCCTTTCTCCCTCTGGCTCAGCTCCCTCGTATGGCTCCTTCCCCTTCGGGGGAGGTTTCTCGCTCCCTCTCCTCCCTCAATCAGTCGAGCATAGAGGAGGGGGCGAGATACCCCAACATCCAGTTGTACTCAGGGTCCTCCGTTCGCTCGGGCTGGGAACTATCCCCCCCCAGGCAAGGGGGGACCCCCCCCACTAATCTACCCAACTTTTCCTCCCTCAGACTTGCTGACCACGGGCGACGATCTCGGTAGGGCCTGGTACTCGCTGGGGCTGCAAGGGACACCAACGGTCCAGGGGCTGCTTAGTCATCTGGCGAGAGGGGCCACGGCGGTTATGCACGGGCCTACTACCACAACGGTGTCCACGCCGGGCTACGCTGCTCCGCCTCACCTAGTATATACGCGGCACGTAGCCACGGTGACCCTGACAGCCGCTGTGCGGGCTTCGCTGCCAGAGGTTTCCTTGCCCGTTGCTACGCCGCCTCCTAGTTTTCCTGCTCCTGCCACAGCCCCGGACTTCCGGTGTCCCAAGAGCTCTCCGCTAGACCTACCTCCTGTGTAGAGGATGCTGCCGGTTCCCGCCCCGCCTCCTGTTCCTGATTTCGTTGCCGCTCCAGCCCTAGTACCAGTTCCTGCCGCTGTCGTTCCTGCCTGTGGTGTTGCTGCTCCCACACCAGGTCCTTCCGGACAGGTGCAGTCGGGCCCTGTTGCTTCGGCAACTGCCTGTGATGGTAATTGCTTTATAGCAAAGGAAGATAAAGGAAAGGAAAACGCATTTACGAGAATTTCGGCAGTAAGGAGGCCTTAGCGCATTGTGTTGGAGGTGCCTGTTCTCATGATGGTTCTAGAATTGGCAGGAGTGTTGTGGAACTCGTCAGGCGCCGATGTGACGTGAGAAACGCCGCGATTTCTGATGCAATACTTCGTCTAGATTCTTCGGAGAAGTTCCGGTAATCTTGGGAGTCTGTGACACTCGCCATAGGCCCCGCCCCCAGAATGCTGTATAAATACGACGGACGAAGTAGGAAAAAGCAGAGATCATCAGTTAATCACAGAGAGATATCCTTAGTAAGAGCCACAGATCATATTATCAGTGAGAGATCAGCAGCAGCAGAGATCATCCAAGAGAGATAAGAGAAAAAGGGACCGACGAAGGATCAGAAGAAAAGTTTTGGGGAGTTCCTGCCTTTCAAGTATCAAGAGTAAACATTATTTTCTGCAATACGGAGTCAAGAGTACGTCTGCAATCGCCGTTCTCCTTTTGTGAAGCCATCGCTTCGAGTCTCAATACTAACGAGCAAGTATTTGAATTACCTCACTGTTCCCCCAGTTCATGCAGTGTAAGATTTTGCGTTTTTATGTAAATAGGAGATACAATTCTGCATTTACCTTTGTTAGTAAGCTTGTAAATAAACCTTTGTTGTGTTAGTGTTTCTTTCTATACAGTGGGGCCTCGCTTATTCACGGATCAGCAATCACGGATTCAGTTAATCACGGGTTTTTCCTTGGACCACTTCTCCGTCTATATATTGCTGGTATGAATCACAGCATCCGGGCTTGTCGGTGGTAGGCTAAGCCTCGTCCGGTTCCGATAACCAACAAATGCATGAACAGATTCACATTATGATATTAACTGACAATAAAGGTAATAAAACCATTCTCACCTTATATATTAGTGGCATATCTTCATAATATATAGCCTATTCATGGAATAATTCCACGTCATTGACATCAACTTGTAGTTGAGCGGCCAGCAGAATTGTAAACATTGAGTTACACTTCACAGCACCTTTGTCATTCTTAACCTTTTAGAAATGTTAATAGTAGTAGTTTAATTACAGTAGTAATAACATTTAGAACATAAATTTTCAATTTGAACTTCATTATTGTTTTGGTATAAACGTTATCAACTTCTCTGAACACTGCAGTCATACAAACGATAATTGTCATAGATTATCATATGTTGTTTGCAATCGGCGACAAAGCGTAAACGTAATAAAACCATTTTTTACCTTATATTATTGTCATATATTCATAATAAAACGCAAATCTTATATATTATTGGCATATCTTCATAATAAAAAGCCTCTTCAAGGAATAATTCCTTGGGGAATCCATTTTTCAAAAGACAAAAATAAACTTTACATGTTTACAGTATACAATGAACAATGATTACTTTATTTTGATGTGATTACATTAATATTACAGTATGGTACTCTAAGCAGTACAGTAACTATTTTTTATCATAAATGTATATTCATTCACGAAAAAAAATACATATGAACACCGTGACTCACCGTTCTACAAAATACAGATGTATTTTTACGTAAGTATCCTCTAAACTCTGTCATAAATCACTTCACTTACTTTTTTGTGAAGCCCAAAAGCTACGTATATTCTGGAAAATTAACGAAATCACGAATTTTATCTTAGAGCAAGATTCGCTAATTACTGATTTTCTTCTTTTCATGACTAAATGCATTTTAGGAATAAACTCATTCACAAATTTTCAAATACTATGAATGTAAATAGCAAAACTCTCTCTCTCTCTCTCTCTCTCTCTCTCTCATCACTTACAGAAAAAAAACTATAATACTGATCTATTATCATCGTAATAAAAGAACAAGATGGTCCCCGAAAGAATAAAAATGTTGCCATATTTTTATTCTTTCTGTGATTTACGAAACTGTGCTTCAATACAACTTTTATAGTTGACTCAATGATTATCACATATATAACAGTATACAAGAGAATATCTATCACTTATCCATGTTTCATTTCTTATCATCATAAAATATTTAAAATAAAATTTCATTGTATTCTAGAGCTAAGATAGGTCTAGTCCCAAGCTGCTCTCTCAAGCTATTCTCGTCCTAAGCTGCTATCTCAAGCTATTCAAGTAACTCTCGTCACAAGCTGCTCTCTCTCTCTCTCTCTCTCTCTCTCTCTCTCTCTCCTCTCTCTCCTCTCTCTCTCTCTCTCTCTCATTACTCCTTACTAGAAAAAAAACTATAATACTGATTCTATTATTATTGTAGGAAAAGAACAAGATGGTCCCGAAAGAATAAAAATGTTGCCATATTTTTATTCTTTCTGGGATTTACGAAACTGTGCTTCAATACAACTTTTATAGTTGACTCAATGATTATCACATATTATAACAGTATACAAGAGAATATCTTATCACTATCCATGTTTCATGTTTCATTTCTTATCATCATAAAATATTTAAAATAAAAATTTCATTGTTATTCTAGAGCTAAGATAGTCTAGTCCCAAGCTGCTCTCTCAAGCTATTCTCGTCCTAAGCTGCTATCTCAAGCTATTCAAGTTACTCTCGTCACAAGCTGCTCTCTCTCTCTCTCTCTCTCTTCTCTCTCTCTCTCTCTCATCTCTCTCTCTCTCTCTCTGCTCTCTCTCTCAATGAAATATGAATTACTGTATCGATGTATAAATTTTTAATAATAATAATAATTCCATTAATAAATTAGTTTCTTTTAGCAACTAATTGTTTTCCAAAATAATTCTTTCGGTAATAAACGTCCATCAGCTGATTCTAAACGTAAACAAAAGACAAAACTAGATTTTTATTGCTGTATTTTGCTGTTTATACATTAATATTATAGTTTTGGGTGCTGTAATCATTACAGTAAATCATGTTTTTTATCATAAATATTTTCATTCACGAAATAGATATACTATGTACTTTTAGTTTGGTGCAGCAGCCAAATCATGAAAATAAAGGAATTGTTAGGTAATTATAATTTTGTTTGCTGATCTGATGCAGGGAAGTTGAAGATAGGAAAGAATAACTTTGAAAAAACTGTCTTGAATTTAGTTTAAGGTGATAGTTGAAGAAATATTTGGTGTCTTGAACTAAAGTAGGCAGTTATAAACATTGAAATAGTGGTCTTGGGTGGGTTAATTATTAAAGTAGGCAGTTTAAAGCAATTTTCAGGGGGGGTACCAGGATAACACAGGTATTTACTTATCACGGGGGGTTCTGGGCCCTATCCCCCGTGATTAACGAGGCCCTACTGTATTCGTATCCCCAGTTTCAGCTGTTTGTGTTGAAAATTTTTTGTTTTTGTTTATTTCATATCGGACCTGAAGCGGACCTCGAAACAGGGAAAATATAGAAAGAACCAGAATGAGTGAGATGGTGAAAGAGTTTATTGAGTCAGGCAAGCTCCTAGGTCTAGAGGGGAATGATCTCCGTGAGTATGTTGAAAGGAAAGAAAGGGAAAAGTATGAGAGAGATGAAAGAGCGGCTGAGAGAGAGGAGAGAGCAGCTGAGAGAGAGGAAAGAGCCGCTGAGAGAGAAATGTAGCAACACGAAAGAGAGAAAGAACATAGCATGAGGAGGAAGAAAGAGAAAAAGAACGTATGCATGAGTTGGAAATCGCTCGGTTAAGACAAACTTAACAGTCAGTCAGGCCGGAACAAAAATGAAACTGATAGGTTAGGCATGAGTGCAGTGCTAAAATTAGTACCAAAGTTTGATGAGGAAGATGTTACGACATATTTCATGTGTTTTGAGAAGTTAATGGAAAGGGTAGGTTCTCCTAAAGAAATGTGGACTTTATATTTACAGTCAGTTTTTAGTGGTAGCACTTACTGTGTATAGTTGCATGTCTAAGGAGGAATGTGATAATTATCATACTGTGAGAGAAACAGTTCTTAATGCGTACAGGGTAGTACCGGAGGCATACCGAGAAATTTAGAAATTTGAGAAAAGATGAAAATATTACATATGTACCTAGAATACGGTAAGAAGTTAGAGAGGCTGTTTTTTTATTGGTTAACTTCTGCTAAAGTTGAGGATTTTGATGGTTTGAAGAATTTAGTGTTGTTAGAAAACTTCAAAGATAACGTATCCCCTGAGATTAAGCTTTATATAGAGGATAGGCGAGTAGTATCTTTTGCAGGAGCAACTAGGCTAGCAGACGAATATAGTCTAACTCATAATTTGATTGTTAGTAAGAAACGAAATGATCCTTTGTCTGGTAGAGTACAAAGCAGTAAAGGTTTCAGTGATGGTAATTGCTTCCTAGCAAAGAAAGATAAAGGAAAGAAGAACGCATTTTCGAGAAGTTCGGCGGCAAGGAGGCGTTAGCGCATTGTGTTGGAGGTGCCTGTTATCATGATGGTTCGCCGCGATTTCTAATGCAATACCTCGTCTAGATTCATCTAAGAAGTTCTAGAAATCCCTAGAGTCTGTGAAGTTCGCCGTAGGCTCCGCCCCCAAAGTGCCGTATAAATACGACGGTCGTAGCAGGAGAGAGAGAGATTGTAAAGAGACACACCAGTTAGTCACAGAGAGATATCCTCAGTAAGAGCCACAGATCAGATTATCAGTGAGAGATCAACAGCAGCAGAGATTATCCGTGAAGAGACTAGAGACGAAGGAACCGACGAAGGATCAGAAGAGTTGTTCGAGAGTTGGTTGGATACTGGTCTAATCGTCTTCAGGAGTGGACGACCGAGTTGTCTCTACGTTGAGCAAACTTTGGAGAAGAAAACGAAGTTCATTGCCTTACAAGTAGACTATTTTCTGCAATACGGAGTCAAGAGGACGTCTGCAATCATCGTTTTCCTTTTCAGAAGCCATCGCTTTGGATTGCCAAATTGACTAGCAAGTATTTGAATTGCCTCACTGTTCCCCCAGTTCATGCAGTGTAAGATTCTATCTTTTTATGTAAATAGGAGATACCATTCTGCCTTTACCTTTGTTAGTAAGCTTGTAAATAAACCTTTGTTGTGTTAGTGTTTTTCTATATTCGTATCCCCAGTTTCAACTGTTGGTGTTGAAATATATATTTTTTTTATTATTTCATATCGAACCTGAAGCGCGGACCTCTCTCAGAGGCCGTAACACAGTCCTAGTAAATAGCAATGTGAGTTAACCCTCTTAAGCCGATTGGACGTATTTTACGTCGACATTTTTTGTCTCCTGTGTGCCGACTGACGTATTTTACGTCGACTTACAAAAGTTTTTTTTAAATTCGCGGAAAAATACTTATAGGCCTACCAGCCTAAAACTTTTGAATCGCGCCTTGGGGATGCTGGGAGTTCGGCCCGGATCAAGGGTGTTTGTTTTGTTTACAATCGTTACGCAGGCGCGCAAGCGCGAATTTCTTCTTGCCGCACTAAAAAGTATCTGTGACACATCTTGGAAATTATTTTGTCACTGACATAATTTTTGTACCATTGTAAATTAGCCGTTACATGAAGTATTATATATGAAAATGTGTGCATTTTTATGTAGAATACAACAATAAAATACTCATGATTGTAGCTTTTATCAGTTTTGAGATATTTTCGTATAACAAATAACGATCAATTGCCAAAATTTTCAACCTTCTGGTCAACCGTTTGACTCTACTGAAATGGTCGTAAAAAAAACGCAATTGTAAGCTAAACTCTTATAATTTAGTAATATTCAATCATTTACCTTAATTTTGCAACTAATTGGAAGTCTCTAGCACAATATTTTGATTTATGGTGAATTTATGAAAAAAACTTTTTCCTTACGTCCGCGCGGTAAAAACTCTTCCGAAAAAAATCATACATGGCGATTGTGGTAATGTTTGCACCATTTAAAATTAGCCGTTATATAAAGTTTATATATGGAAATGTATGCAATTTCATGCACAATACAACTAACTAAAACAACCCATGGTTGTAGCTTTTATCAGTTTTGAGATATTTTTTCATATAAATAACAATAATTTGCCAAAATTCAACCATTCGTTCACTTTGACTCTACCGAAATGGTCGAAAAACGCAATTGTAAGCTAAAAAACGCTTATATTCTAGTAATTATTCAAAGCATTTACCTTCATTTTGCACTAAAATTGGAAGTCTCTAGCACAATATTCGATTTATGGTGAATTTATGAAAAAAATAACATTTTCTTTACGTCCGCGCGGTAACTCTTCCGAAAAAATCATGTGTGATTGTGGTAATGTTTGCACCATTTTAAATTAGCCGTTACATAAAGTTTTATATATGAAAATGTGCGCAATTTCATGTAGAATACAACCAAAATAATTGAAGGTTGTAGCTTTCCTCGTTTTTAAAATATTTTGCATATTAAATCACGATAAATAGAAAAAAAACCACGTTCGGCTCAACTTTGAGCTCTACCGAAATGGTCAAAAAATGTAATTGTAAGCTAAAATCTTACAGTTTAGTAATATTCAGTCATTTATCTTCATCTTGAAACAAATTCGAAGTCTCTAGCAAATATTTAGATTTATGGTGAATTTTAAAAAAAATCTTTCCTTCCCTCCGTGCGCGGATTCTCCGCCACAAATCTCCGAAATGCGTACGTCCCATTCTCGGAATATTTGCTCTGTTTCATAGAGTTTTATATATGAAAATGTGCGCAATTTCATGTAGAATAAAACGAAAAATATTTGAAGGTTGTAGCTTTTATTATTTCCGAAATAATTGCATATTAAAAATAAAAAATATATATATATAAAAATTCGAGATTGGGTCAAACTTTAATTCGTCAGTTATGGTCGAAAACTGCAATTGTAAGCTAATACTCTTACAGTATAGTAATGTTCAATCATTTGTCTTCATTTTGAAAGAAATTGGAAGTCTCTAGGACAATATTTAGATTTATGGTGAATTTTTGGAAAAAAATATTTGTTTACGTCCGCGCGTTACAATTCATGCATTATTTTGTGATAATATTTTCTCTGTGTTGCTTTTATTGTTTTTCAATGTGTTGTATACCAAAATGATCGCAATTTTAGTGTACATTACAACGAAAAAAAGTAAACTTGTTACCTTTAACCGTTTTGCGCACAGCGCGATTTGAATACAATTAATTATATATGAAATTTCGTTTTTGCGCTATCATATATCGCATTACAGTGGTCCCCCGTATTCGCGGGGGATGCATACCAGACCCCCCCGTGAATAGTTAGAATCCGCTAATGTTTGGAACCCCTATAAAAATGCTAAAACAGCCTATTTTGTTAGTTACAACTCAAGTAAAACCCACTAAAAATTTTCCTACATGGTTTTTTTTTAATAGTTTATCACAAAAAGTGCATTTTATGATGAAATTCATCAAAAAAACCAGGAATTTGTGGATATTTATCATAGAAAATACGCGAATGCGTGAATTTCCGGCGGAATAATGCAGGGAAAATGTTCCGAGAGAAATCCGCGAATGTGTGAGTCCCCCGCGAATTTGGAGAACGCGAATACGGGGGGTCCACTGTATTTACATATGATAATGATAATTTTTTTCATTTCTGATGGTTGCATACTAAACTTCAGGCAATGAAAAAAAAAAGGAGCCAAAAATGAACTTTTAATCTTGAAAACTAAGCACTGCTGTGATTTTTTGAAAAAAATATTTTTTCCGCTCCCGCGCTCACTCTGAAACACCACCGGCACACGGGAGACAATTTTTTTTTTTACCGCTTCGGCGTACGAGGGTTAAAGTGACTATTCCTGTTATACATGCGGAAAACCTGGTCATACGTCTAAGGTTCGTAAGAGTAAAGTGGCATATAGTGGCTCAGAATTAACTTTTTTCCGATGTAATGGGAAAGGGCATTTAGCGAGAAATTGTGCAGTAGAAAGGAAGGACAGTAAGAAACCAGTGTCTCTAGTTAACCTTTCGTCAAGTAGGAATGATGTGATGAGAGAAACTAGGAAAATTTTTGGTGAATTTCTGTCAGAAGGCGTAGTTTCCTCTCTGGGAGAAGTAGATTCGAGAGAAGTACTCACTGATTAGGAGAGAGAGAGTGTGCCGAACGGGGCAGAAATCAATATGGAAGAGAAAGTCATGTTAGGTGGATTTCCTAACACTTGTGTTCTTTGTCCTTTGTTGAAGTTGAATTTAGAAAGTCAGGTAGTGTCAGGAGAAGTGAAACTTGCAGTAGTTGAAAGTTTGCCCGTTGAAGGCGTTGACATCATTGTCGGTAGACTTAGCTTTATCCAAGAATGTGAATCCTGTTATGAGGAATATTCCAGTGCCTGAAATGGTAGTAACTAGGTCGGGTTTAGATACAGACATAGACTATGGTCATAATTTCGAACGAGAGTGAGTTCGTGGATTCGAACGAGAGTAAGTTTGTGGATTCGACGAGTGTGATAGAGGTAGCAAGGTTGATCTTGGCATGAGTGTGGCTGAGAAACCTAACTCTATCGTTGACAGTGATAGCCAAACGGAAGGCGTACCTGTCGAGAGTAACGTAGAAAATGTACTGGTATCTAGTCCTAGTTACGGTGATGAATTAGGCTCTTAACGTTTTGGATAAGGATGAGCTAGTCAAGTTGCAGAAAGAGGATGAGACACTAACCCGAATTTTTTAGTGTGAGCTGGATGATGATCTCGATGATGTGTGTAAGGAAACTTTTTGTTTAAAGGACGAAGTTTTGTGTTATGTTCAACCGAAGTCAGGTAATAAAGGGGAAATCACCAAACAATTAGTGGTTCCTAGGAAGCTTAGTGAACTACTTTTGAAGTTAGCACATGATAAGCAAGGACATTTGGGAGTAAATAAAACTTTCAAGTGTATTAGTAGGGCGTACTTTTGGCCTAAAAGGAAAAATTATGTAAAGAGGTATGTTTTAAGCTGTCATGAATGCCAAATTGCCGGGGAACCGAATCAAGTAATCCCTAGAGCTCCAGTGTGTAATATTCCTTCAGTAGGCGAATCTTTTGAGAATGTATTTATCGATATGGTCGGATCTTTGCCTAGAAGTAAGGGTAGAGATGATTGCATAACTAATCTAGAGTATTATAAAAACAATCTAAGTGATGTTTGGCAACTAGCGGAGGAGAACGGAAGCACTTGGCACTTAGCGAAAGAGAATGTGAGAGGAAGTCAAGGGGAAACTGAAGGGAAACATGATCTTAGAGCAAACAAGAGAAGTGTGTGTGTAAGAGATAAAGTTTTAGTACTAGTCCAGAAAGAAGGTTTCGCTTTACCTTATGAGTTCGAAGGTCCTTTTTCAGTGTTAGTGGAGAGGGGAAATATCTAATGTCTCATCGCTTGGCGATAGACTTTTTGTTTTTTCCTTACGGCTGTTATCCGTAAGTAATGTTTGGTTCCTCTCATCTCCCTTGGATATCTTAGTAGAGAGGTTCTTTCTTGTCTAGAGGAGATGATTCAAACAGGCTAGTTGAACAAGTTAACAACTTTATTCTGTAAACTCCATACTAGGAGATGCAGCTCGGTCGGACGACCGATATGTTTGAGATTTGGCGTGGAACTGCCATTCTAAAGCATCGCGTCGATAGCGGAACATTAGCTATCTCAGCAATTCATATAAAAACACATACGTAGTTCGCCGGCTCGGAAGTTACAAGTTTCCGGCGTAGGTTAACAGGTCAACCGCTTCCCATGGAAGTTGTTGTGCAAAGTTATCATAACATAAAAATGTTGACAAAGCTTAGAGCTAGATCAGGCTACTGCAGACAGTGCATAGCGTAATCTAAGGTCTGCTTTTGGTCACGTAGAACCCTCCTAATGCCATGACCCAGGTCACTGGTTTTATATATAATGTAATTCTTACATTAGGCTCGGTCTGCTACCTATTCAAGCCTTGAATAACAAAAAAAAATTACTTTAAACATTGTTCATAGGAGCGTGCTCGTAACATACTAAGTGATTAAATGCACAAAAAGGTTCTGTTACATACCCTTGTTGACATATTCATAAACAAAGATAAATGCATGGAAAATATAGATCCATGTTTGGTAATAATAATGATTATGTAACCCAGAAAAAAATAATAAAATGGTAAAAATCACAAACCCCCCCCCCAAACAGTATACATAGAATTAAATGATAAAACATGTAACCTGATTAAGAATAATGGTTACTAAATAATGATTATAGCATGATCATGGATAATTGTTAAAGAGTACTTGTCCACTCTTTATAATAGATAAATATAATTGTATAATAGTATAACAATGTAATTCTGCAGAAAATTTCAATATATGGGCTGATATTTTATTAGGTGCCCGAAAAATACCTTTAGGAATATATTAATGTATAATATTGGGCTATAATGATTTATTAGGGTGCCCTGGAGATACTTTAACTGTTCAAAATGCAAAGGCGTGAGTCTTTCTTGTCCTACATTTTTGCCAGCATACGGACCGCTTTTCACACACAACACAATTCCAGACAATTCCCTAGGCACGAACTGAAGTGGCCAGGTTCAGGCGGCCCTAAACGCAAAAGACTTGAGTTTAACGGGTACGTCATCCAGACGGGCCAGTACGTTCCCTTGGAGATCCTCTGTTTACGCCTCAGCCTACGCCAAGCAAAGATGTTGACGGCGATAACCAATATGGCCGTCACGCCGAACACGGCTAGCAGAATGTAGTAGCGAAGATGTTCTCCACCTGCATAAGTCGATGACGCGTGGGTCATCTCAGCAGTTGCGTCAGACGATGATCTACTCGCGCGTTGTATGGAGAGGTAGTGATGGGATGATTGTTGTAGCCCACGTGTAGTTCGCGAAATACGCCTTCTCACGTATTATCGTGTTTGACCCCTCTGACGGTATAAATTGTAGATGTCCCCGTACACCATCGACTGCTACGAAGATATGGCATGGGCGGTGGATGTGTCCGGGACACACGACGTCGAATCCGGCCTTATCATAACGGATCCAGGAACCATTATTCATCCTGTAATTGAATTTATTACCGTAAAAGGGATAAAGTTTCCCCAGACAACCTTCGCTTGTATGAGAGAGAGAGCCGTTTAGCACTATGTCTAACTCACATGAATCCGTTGATATAGGATAGAATTCAAAAGAGTCAGCTGTACAAATTTTATTATTCATGGCTTCTGACAGTGAGTGAGTTTATCTAAGTCATTAATGACTGTAAATGATTTCTTATCAGAGAAATCAGTACATGCCCTGTTAAATTGGATATTTAACTGGATTTGAGTTATTCGTCATAAAAGTAGGAAACGGTGCTATTTTGTATGATTGCCAAGCATCGGAAGAATCAAAAGGAATCGTGATCATAACTCTATAATTTTCAACGCTGACTGATATTAGGCTATAATAGAATTCTACTTTATGGCATCCAATAAAGGAATATACCTAGCTTCTCCCGTCCGTTTTCCAAAGTTAACGTCAAATCTTTAATAGGCATGAGGTGAGGAGATAACACACCCTTTGTTGCTAACGTAATTGCTTCTACGTAATCTTTTTGACTTTTCAATAAAATGTGATATTTTCACACGGATATGATCTATTTTCGAACTATAGTAAGCTAAAGTAGCCAGCAAATGTTGAACTTCCATGACCTGATCGATATTATTTGAATGTTCATTAACGATATTCATTATTTGATTGATCGAAGATAACTGGCTGCGAAGTTCTGATAAGGCCAGCTCCGTTTTGTGTTGCAAAAACTCAATTCTTTTATTTTGATTATTTATCTTGAGGCGATTTGGAGATTCCTAAGCCTAGATCGCAACTGATCCTAAGATGTTTAGTCCAGCTAGAATAAGCGGTTGGCGGCGTTCAAGAGTATTGTGCCGCACAGACCACATCAGCAGGTCACGAGCGAGTTCTTCTGCCTCGGCGGTTTTATTTTGTATGTCATTAAGACAACATTTCCGCGACGTTTTAGCGTTTGAGGCTGAGTGAAATCTCTGAGTTAGCATGAAAATTACGTTCATGCATTTTTCCTTAAGGGAAAATACCAAACCTCATCAGGTCATTCTTTAAGTTAAGGACGTCATCTTCAGGTAAGAAAATGCATGCATATCTACCTCGATAACAATATTACTTGACACGATGATACATCATCGATTCTCTCGATAATCGAGCCATGATTAAATTCTATGTCTTTAGTCCTAGCGCTCTTTCCATACAACAAAGATGTCTGAATACAATATCACTCCTAACAATAACAGTTCATTTTTGAAAACCTGCAATGAGTAAAACAGATGTAATAACTCGCGTAAAAGAATAGGTTTACAATACAATATGATTAATAGATATATATATATATAATTATTATACAAGTTCATAAATACAACCATTTTTTCCCTAACACTCCATCTATCTTTTCTTTAGATTCTGATATGTGCCAATGGGACTATTCTCACATCAGTGGGTTTGGATACACTTTGAACCCTAACTCTATTGGCCGTTAAATTTTCTAAAATGTTAAACGGGCCTTCAAACTTAGGTGTCAGTTTATAGTTCAAACCTTTACGTACGTATACTTGTATGTATACCTGATCGCCCACGGCATATGTTTTCTAGTTGGCTTAGCTATTTTATCATGATTTGTTTTTTTTCATTATTATCTGTGCTTCTTCTAAATTCTTACGAATTATATTATATCGACTTATGCTTGCATCCATAACATCCTTTAGAGGATTTGATAATTATTGTAGGCTTTAAGATGTGGAAAGGCGTTCGGCCGGGATACCGTACAGTGCCTCGTGCGGTTGTCATTTTAATAGACACCTGATACGAGTGATTAAGTGTGCTTAGTACCGCAGGTATGGCAATGTCCCAGTTGGGATCTGCCCCCCCCTAAGGTGAACCCTTAAAATGTTTAAAACCCTTACGATTTGCCCTTTCCACTAGCCCATTAGCTCTGGGTGATAGATCATGGTATTGACTTTCTTTATACTAAGGAATTCGCACAAGGAGTTAGAAATGATTATGAACTCCCCGCCCGAGTCTGAGATAATGATGTGTGGAATTCCATGTTTACAAATGTAGCACTCGTAAAACTTCCTAGCGCACTCGACCGCGGTTTTTTGTTTTAAGCGCTATAAGTTCTGTATATCGAGTCAAAGCGGTCTATAATTACTAGGAGGTGCTTATTTCCTCTGTCTGACTCGTAAAATCCTGTTAATAAATCTAAATGTACTCTTTCAAAGGGTTGATTTGGCACGGGGTAAGCCCCTAGGCTGACAGGTGTCTTCGTGTGCCCTTTGTATTCTTGACAAGTGCGACAATTTGCTATGAGCTTTTTTATATCTCTAAGCATCGTATGCCAATAAAATAAGGATTTGGGGCTTTTCTGGTGACAGTTAAGGTATAACCCGGATGTCCCGTGCAGTGGATTTTCATGCAAACCACTTTTAAGACCAGTGGGTATGACGTGAGATAGGCACCACCACCTGGTTGTTATTCAACTGCGGTGTGTTGCGGGTTTTCCTCGTCACGGATCTACACAGGGATATTTTCCTGTAGGATATAATTCTGCTGCTTATATTTATTTTAGGTATTCTTTTTTCCTTCGGATTTCCGTTTAACGCAATGATGATTTTTTCTATTTGCGGATCTTTTCTTTGTTCCGTCTGTAATAGTTCAGCACTCCAGCCCAGATCTTCCTGTTCGGATATAGTTTTAACAACGGGCATGGAGGTTGAGATATCTATTAATTCAGCTAATGGCTCGGTACAGATGAAGAGGGGTTGCGTGATAATGCGTTCAGCATGATATTTGCTTTCCCAGGTAAATACCCGATCCTCGCGCCAAAGTCCTGAATGATCATGTGCCACCGAGTTCGCTTGGGGCTGTGACTAAAGCCTTTAAAGAAGTCGGGTTAGGGGCTTTATGATCAGTGAGAACCTTGACGGGATAACCGTAAAATTATGAATTTAAAGTGCACGAGTGAATTAACATAGCGAGCCCTTCCTTGTCTATTACTGCATATTTACTTTCGGAGGTCTCAGTTTACGTGAATAAAAAGCTATAGGGAAAAACTGTCTATCATATTGTTGAAGCAATACCCCACCTACTCCTAGGTCTGAGGCGTCTGTTGCTATGAAAAATTCCTTATTGAAGTCAGAAATTTCAAGATAGGAGAAACTACACAGTTCATCTTTCAATTTATCGAACGCCTGTTGATGAATTTCAGACCATACGAAATCTACGCCCTTTTTTTATAAGATCGGTTAGGGGAGCGGCTATGATTGAGTAGTTGCGGATGAAGCGGCGATAATAACCGCTGCATCCTAAAAATTGCTGTATTCCCTTGACGTTAGTAGGTATCGGAAAGTTACGGATAGCCGACACTTATCGTGGACGACTTTAGACCTTCACCTAGAAACCGTTGAAACCTAGATAGACTAATTCTGTTTTAAAAAATTCACCACTTACTTATCTTTACCCTTAAATTATGCTGCTTAACCTTTGTAACACTAACTCCAATTTACGTAAATGTTTCTTCTAATGTGTTGGAAAAGATTACTAAGTCATCCATGTAGGCATGTAGGATATCTCCCAACAAGTCTCCAAACACGACGTTTATCATACGAGTAAAAGTTATAGGAGCACAACGTAAACCAAAAGGCATACGCAAAAATTCATAATGTCCCCTGGCTGTGCTGAAGGCAGTGTATGGGATACTTTCTTGTTCCATCGGAATCTGATGAAATCCTTTTAGTAAGTCTAGCTTGTGAAATATTTTATTCTGGCCTAGTAAAGATAGGATATCATCGGTACATGGTACTGGGAATCTGTCAGGGATTGTTTCTTCGTTTAAACGACGAAAATCTACGCATATCCGCCAAGTTCGATCTTTTTTCGGTACTACTATTAACGGAAAATTATAAGGGCTGTTTGATTTCCTAATGACTCCTTCCTTTAACATTTTACCTACTTCCTCTGTTATCTCATTCTGAAATTTCATAGGAAGTCGGTACGAAGGTACATAGATTACTTTCTGTTTGTCCTTGAGCCTGATTTGATGCTCTATGACATCCGTTTTTCCTAAGGTTCCATCCGTAGTGGAAAAAACATCCATGATATTTAGTTAACAGATTCAAAAATTTCTGCTGAATTTCTTCTTCTTGAATATCTTTATTGATTTTGTTCTTTATAGATTGCAAAAGGGTTTCATCCGCGACTGATTGAGCGTGATTTATCTCAGCTACGGTAAGAATGCGATGTTTATAAACTTCGGCATCCAAGATATGTTGATTTTGTGGATTACTAAAGTGGTATTCAAAATGATTACAGACTTCGATATTACATTGCTGTGAGCCGACTGTATAAACGGCTTGTGTGACGGATAATCCGTGTGTTTTTCAGAGTTTCGGAAAGGATTAATGTTTCAGATCCTGGCAAGGTTCTTTTTACACGCACTATATATTTGAAAGTTACGTTAGGTTCGAGAAGTTTGCGTGCAAGCTGATAGTAGGCGTGAGCGAGAGTTCTGTTGGGTTGCCCTGTATTATTTCTTGGTTCATGAGACAGGTGATTGGTTCCGTAATGTAAGTGACAACTCTGTCTGTCTCTTTATTATCTAAAACAGATTTAGGGTATTAGAAGACCTATAGAATTTCCCTTTGATATACACGCCGTGTTTTGCAGGTGCTAAGATAATATTTTGAGTGCCCATAGACGGGTATCCGATAATTACTGCGGGATACATATTAATGTTTTGTACAACGACAAAGGTATCAGCAAACGTGCGCCTTACCGACCTTGTACTGTACATGAGTTACGCCACAACATTTAATTCATTATTCCCAATGCCTGAGAGCCTTATTCCGGACTTTTCTATAGGGAAATTTGAAAAGAGTAAATGATGAGTCCTTAAATCCATTATATTACGTGGACTACCAGAATCAAAGAACAAAGTGAATGACTTATGGTCCAAATTTACTGCATGTAGGTTGGTCGCAACTCGTTTTGACTAATAATTGCATGAATTTGTTGCAAATCTACGGGAACCTGCACAGATTTTTTTGATTCGGCCGTGTGTTTTTCATAGGAAAATCAATTGTCTCACAATGATCTGATAAATGATTAAACTGATTATTTGATACAAAAGATGTTGATATTGATGACCCAACATCGCCCTCTCCCCCCTTGGAGTGAACTACGTGGTATTTGTTTTGTTTATCACACCCTGAAAATTCGCTTGCCCTTGCGAGTTCTGCTAGATGGCCCAGGAACAGAGGTACCTGAAGCACGATTTGTTTGTTTCTGCTGTTGTGCAGAATTTCCGTTTGGTTGTTTCTTCTTCATAGTACTGAGGACCCTTCTTTTTATTTGCACTAGCAACTGGTTGCGTGTTTGTAGCGTTTGGCTGTTGATTCCTCGAGTAGCAACGGTTATATGAATGAGTTGAAACTATTGTGTATTGAACAAAAACGCGTCCGACAGTCTGAAATCATGTGACCTGGTCGTTTACAGTTATAACAAACCATCCCTGCAACTTGTTATTATTATTTGTACCACCAATTTACTTGTTGTGGCTTGTTCTCATTTTTTGCAAAAACTTGAATGAGCGAAGTATCTAGGTCGGACACTTTAGACATGTGTTTTTTTTATTTGTTTATACACATCTAATTCCGTACTGTCGGGCTGCAATTTTTTATCAAACACCGTACTAACGCTTCAGGCAACATTACAGTGATAGACGTAAGGTAGATCAAACGGATAAAATCTTTCACTTTGATTTTAGCACCCGAAACAACCCACCGGAGTTACATAAACTATCCTGATATTCATTTAGCCGGTCGGCAATTAGCGCCGCCCGCTCGACAACATTGAGCTGAGTCATGGAGGCTTGGTTAAGGATATTTCTCAATGCCAATACTAACATCTAAAAGCCTCTTCACCCCCCATACACGGCCACTTAACCATATTTTTGAACTCGTCCCATGTAAGCGCTTCTTGGAAAGAAACCCCCCTTAGATACGCACTTGCGTCGCCTTTCGCAAAGTCAACGAAGCTCTTGGCCTCCTGTAATTGTACTGCTGGGTCTGTGATGCTTTTTGCATTTAAATGAGCGTCTACAGATGAGATCCATGCCTCAACATTTTGAGGCAGGAAACCATTGACCCGACCTTGAAAAGGGACTATCGCTGACCTCGCGCTAACGAGAGTCACCACGTTGGGGTTGCCAGCCGGAGTGGTTGCCATTTCGGCTTTCACTTTTTTCTTATCACTTCTATTCCTTGCAATCCTATCAAAATATCTATAAGAGTACACTCGACCACTACGTAAACGCATAAGCAATGTACTGTATAAGTGTGTTATAATAATAGGAAATCCCCCAAAAGATACAAAAATACAGATAAGTATGATAAAAATATTATACGGAGAATTCCTGCAAGAAATGGTTAATGACAACGAGAAAAGAAAAAAAACAAAAAAAAACAAAAATTAATCTGCGGGCGAGAACCTCGTAGTTGAAGATAGTTTCTGTAATGAAGGAAGATTATATGGCGAACAACTCACCCCCAGAATACTGGACGATCGACTCTTGATGAACAACACTTCACTGAGGAAAAGACCTGAATAGATAAAAATGGTACTTAGCTCCAGATTATATTGCGAAGGATTGTTGACATGGGATGACGTCACAGTTCCTGTCCACGTCTCGCGTCGGAAGTCGTGATGACGTCACCCCGGTCTTCCTCCTTCGTTGCAACTGATGCTCTGAGAAGTCCAAGATTGATGACGTCACAGCCACCGTCCTTGCACTACTGCGTATAGCTGTCCACTCTGCGTCCTTGCTCGCGAACGGGTGAGTCCTGTCCCTGTTTGTTTTCTTCTTTCCGTCGATGTTGCGATGCGCCCTCGTCCGGTGTAGATTCTCGAAGATAAGTGATAACTGTTGCTCAAACGTCAGTGTTAAATGCTTGTATTCCTCTCGATGAAGGACATATTTGCGTCTTCATAAACTGTTGCGTTGATTGAAGATCCCGTTTCCTCTGTTTCGTTTTGATGTTTTGAAGGTGGAAGTTAGTTCTTGTAGACCTTCGGTCGGCTGATATGGGTCTCGTTAATTATGTTCTTCGTTTAGTCGCTTGCCACCACTTCTAATGTCTCATCGCTTGGCGATAGACTTTTTGTTTTTTCCTTACTTGGCTGGTTATCCGTAAGTAATGTTTGGTTCCTCTCATCTCCCTTGGATATCTTAGTAGAGAGGTTCTTTCTTGTCTAGAGGAGATGATTCAAACAGGCTAGTTGAACAAGTTAACAACTTTATTCTGTAACTCCATACTAGGAGATGCAGCTCGGCTCGGACGACCGATATGTTGAGATTTGGCGTGGACTGCCATTCTAAAGCATCGCGTCGATAGCGGAACATTAGCTATCTATCTCAAGCAATTCATAATAAAACAAAAAACATACGTAGTTCGCCGGCTCGAAGTCTTAACAAGATTTCCGGCGTAGAGGTTTAAACAGGTCCAAGCCGCTTCCCATGGAAGTTTGTTGTGCAAAGTTATCATAACATAAAAATGTTGACAAAGCTTAGAGCTAGATCAGGCTACTGCAGACAGTGCATAGCGTAATCTAAGGTCTGCTTTGGTCACGTAGAACCCTCCTAATGCCATGACCCCAGGTCACTGGTTTATATATATAATGTAATTCTTACAAATATACATTATAGAATTTAATGTGGGTAAGAGTAGAGCAAAGGCAATGAATGTAAATTTGCTTCAGAATTATAAAGAACGCCCCATACCGTGGCCGCCGCCCGTGCCCTTGGTAATTGTGTCTGAAAGAGAAATTAGTTTTGAGAAAAACACAAGAGGTGTTTTAGTATTTATAAGTTTTAATCAGAGTTCAGATAACGGAAAAAGTAAGAGAGAAGGGTAATGTTATAGTTAGTAGCTTCTAGAGATTTTTCTCAGAATGAGTAGCCTAATGACCGTTTTCTGTTTTGGCACAAGTGGTTGAGTGAATGGAGAAGTATTAAAGATTTATGCAGAATTGTTTCCCTGCTGTTTAATTGCTTCTCTTTAGAAAAAAAATAAAATCAGTTGATTTCATTTTTTTTTCTCTTTTGGGGGGACGTGTGATGGTAATTGCTTTATAGCAAAGGAAGATAAAGGAAAGGAAAACACATTTACGAGAATTTCGGCAGTAAGGAAGCATTAGCGCATTGTGTTGGAGGTGCCTGTTCTCATGATGGTTCTAGAATCGGCAGGAGTGTTGTGGAACTCGTCAGGCGCCGATGTGACGTGAGAAACGCCGCGATTTCTGATGCAATACATTGTCTAGATTTTTCGGAGAAGTTCCAGTAATCTCGGGAGTCTGTGACGCTTGCCGTAGGCTCCGCCCCCAGTATGCCGTATAAATACGACGGACGAAGTAGGAAAAAGCAGAGATCATCAGTTAGTCACAGAGAGATATCCTCAGTAAGAGCCACAGATCAGATTATCAGTGAGAGATCAGCAGCAGCAGAGATCATCCAAGAGAGATAAGAGAAAAAGGGACCGACGAAGGATCAGAAGAAAAGTTGCTCGAGAGTTGGTTGGATTCTGGTCTAGTCGTCTTCAGAAGTGGACGACCGAGTTATCTCGACGTTGAGCAGATTTCAGAGAAGAAAATGTCCTGCTAGAGGTTTAGGGGAGTTCCTGCCTTTCAAGTATCAAGAGTAGACATTATTTTCTGCAATACGGAGTCAAGAGTACATCTGCAATCGCCGTTCTCCTTTTGTGAAGCCATCACTTCGAGTCTCAATACTAACGAGCAAGTATTTGAATTACCTCACTGTTCCCCCAGTTCATGCAGTGTAAGATTTTGCCTTTTTAAGTAAATAGGAGATACCATTCTGCATTTACCTTTGTTAGTAAGCTTGTAAATAAACCTTTGTTGTGTTAGTGTTTCTTTCTATATTCGTATCCCCAGTTTCAGCTGTTGGTGTTGAAAATTTTTTGTTTTTGTTTATTTCATATCGAACCTGAAGCGGACCTCTCTCAGAGGGCGTAACACTGCCCCGGCTCTGTCCTTGATGGAAGACCTGATGGTGGTGCTGAGGCGGCTGACGAAGAGGAAGAGGAAGAGGAGGAAGGTGTCGTCTTCGTCGTCGTCACCTGCCGCCCCTTCCCCTTCAACTTCTAAGGCCCCAAAGCCGAAGAAGAAGACGGCTGCCTCCTCCCCCCCTAAGAAGTCTCTAAGGGCCCGTCCCGCTCCGGTGGGATGGTTGGGACTTCCGTCGGTCCTCCTGTTCCTTCGGGAAAGGGGCCCGACTCTCCTTCCGCAAGGAAGAAGAAGACGGGGACCAGAGGAGTGTCAGCTAGCACCAGCACCTCCTCACCTGGCGCCAGAGGTTCTGCCTCGGCGCCAGGTACTGTCTTGGCCTCTCGTTCGCGAGAGTCACAAGTGTACGGTCACCTGTGGGTGACTGGACAGCCAAGACCCAGGCATCCAAGTTCTCTCGGCGCCAGGATCCAGGCAAGAAACGGAAGACTGGAGGAAGTCGTTCGGGCAACTCTCACCAGACCAGCGATTGCTCTCACGGCGACGCACTGGTACCCAGGGTTGATGCGACGGTCCCAGACTGCTCGCGAGCTGAGGCGAGGAAGCTGTCCCCTCGGTTGCCTGAACCAGCCTCAGCTGGTCCAGGCGGCGTGACGCGCCGTGAGGATAGGCCTCGCTCCCACCGTGACAGTGGACTCTGCAGGTCCCCTGACCGCCGCTCCTTCTGGGACTAGGCAGAGAGGGGGACCAGCAGCAGCTCTTCTGATGCTCGGGACCGTCGCCGCTGTTCTCGGTCCAGCCACTCTCCCTGGGAGAGCCGCTTGACTAGGCCTGCAGACCAATCGCCTGCAGCCCCCTCAGCACACCGGCTCTGCCGGTGGGCGAGAGCCGGTGGGCGCGGGGGGAGCGTCAGGTCTGCCTCTCCAATCCCTTCAACTTCCTCGGGCTCTACTGGGAAGAGCGAGGCGATCACAAGGGGTACGCCCCTCGCGATCCCGCCACGATGCCCTACAAACCTGGTACGGTCCTTGGACCAACCAGATCGTACGCGCAAGTGGTAGGAGGAGACCAGGAGGGGTCTGTTGTGGTTTCTCCTGTGGAAGGAGGAGGTTCTCGGGAGGCATTCTCGTTGGAAGGGCTTGACAGTCCATCTCCACAGGATGCAGTCACTCCCGAGATCCAGAGGTCATTCGCGGAGGTAATTGCGTTGATCCGTCAGCACAACGACCTCGGGGAAGGATCACCGCTCCCACCCACCGAACCCACATCGAGCTTGGAGGCGTTCTGGGGACCTAAGAAGGAACCCAGGACGGCGGTGGGTCTGCCGCGATCAGCTTTGGCAGACAGCGTACTGGGCCAAGCGGACGCTCTCGTCTCCGGACAGGGGGGTTTGCTTTGGTCCGGTAGGTCTGCTAAGCTCCTTCCTCCACCTCTACCGCGACAGAGGCGCTTTTACGTGCCTTCAGTGGACCCTCTGCCGCCCAAACAGGTTAACCCGGAGCTAGCCAGGCTAACTCCGGGGGTGTCTCTGCCGCAGCTCCTGTCGGAGAACCTCTGGTTCTCGCAGCAGGAGGCACTTGCCTTGGGGTCTACAGCAATGGCAGCATTCCAAGCAGTCTCATGGCTCGACCTGTGGTCCCTCACAGTGTCTAAAACCGCGGCCTCCTTAGGGAACATCACTCCTGAGACTGTGCCAGTCTGGGGGTAGGGCTATTGCCTACCTGGCCCACCAGATGGCCAACCTGGTTCTCCGACATCCGGGAGTGAGGCGGCTCTGGGTCTTCGCAACGGACTGGTGCAGAGTTCCTCCTCTCTCTTCCCAGGGGAGATGGTGGACGTTGCGGTGGAAAGGCGGCGCACTGACGACAGTGACCGTTTAGTACACTAGGCAGTCTCAAAGGCGTCTGGGCAGCCTCAAGCTACTGCGGCCAAGCCTAAGAGTTTGGTTAGCGCTTCCTCTGCGACCAAGACGATCGCATTGTCGAAGCCCAAAGGAAAGACCGTCACCAGCCCTCCTCCCAGCCCTCCTCACGAGGGGGCCGGGGAGGAAGAAGTCGAAGAGAGGTGGGAAACGCTAGGGACGGCGTTCCCCCTCACCTGCTGCTGGAAGGTGGGGGGGGGTGCCTGGCGAGCCATTGGGCAACATGGCAGCGCTACGGTGCGGAGACCTGGATAGTAAACGTCCTTTGGGAGGGATATTTACTACCCTTTGAGTCTCAGCCACCCCTCACCTCCAATCCGGTCCATCTGCAAACCTACGTTCCTGGCTCGACCAAGGACGTGATGCTTCGGCAGGAAGTAGAAGCCATGCTGAGCAAACGAGCTGTGGAGATCATTCAGGATCAGTCGCCGGGCTTCTACAGCCGCCTCTTCCTGGTGGAGAAGTCTTCGGGGGGCTGGCGCCCGGTGATAGATCTCCCTCCATTGAATCTATTCGTTCACCAGACTCGGTTCACGATGGAAACAGCATGTTCAGTGGTCGAATCCATTAGAGAGAACGACTTCATGCTTTCTGTGGATTTGAAGGACGCATATTTCCAGATACCCGTCCATCAATCCTCCAGGAAGTACCTCCTCTTCATCCTCGATGGGACGGTGTACCAGTTCAGGGCACTTTGTTTCGGTCTCTCAACCGCCCCACAGGTGTTCACGTGAGTGTTCACGCTGGTGTCGGCTTGGGCCCACTCGGTAGGGATACGTCTCTTGAGGTATCTCGACGATTGGTTAGTCCTCTTGCTCGCAGTTGCTGCAGGACAGAGATCGACTCCTCGAATTCTGCCACGATCTGGGAATCGTTGTGAATTATGAGAAGTCAGAGCTCGAACCCAAGCAGAGGATGAAGTACCTGGGCATGCTGATCGACACGGCAGCAGGGCGAGTCTTCCCCGCAGATTCGCGGATCAGCAGGTTCAGGGAGGCAGTAAGACAGTTCCTGTCTCGACAGGAGCAACCAGCTCAACAGTGGCAAGTCGTGATCGGCCATCTGGCGTCTCTCGAGAAGCTAGTCCCTCACGGGCGTCTTCACCTGCAGTCTCTTCAGTGGAGACTAAAGGAGTGTTGGTCACAGGCAAGGGATCCTCCCTTCTTCTCCGTGTCCCTCACGGAGGAGGTGAGGCAGGACCTAGCCTGGTGGCTGGACGACAGGAACCTCGTAAGAGGAGTGCCCCTTCGCGCGCGCACACACACACACACACACACACACACACACACACACACACACACACACACACACACACCCTCTCCGTCTCCGCAGTTAAGGGCTACAGAGCCGCCCTGGCCTTAGTCCTTAAACTGCGAGGTGTGGATATCTCCTCTTCTTTCGAGATCTCCCTCCTGATGAAGAGCTTCGAGAGGTCTTGCCCACCCAGGGAACTCGGGGCCCCCGGGATGGGATGTGACTCTTCGTCCTTAGGAGTTTGACTCGCAGACCCTTCGAGCCACTCCAAGAGTCGTCAGACAGGGATCTGACCCTCAAGACCCTCTTCTTGCTGGCCCTGGCATCTGCAAAGAGAGTAGGCGAACTTCATGGTCTTTCCATCAATGTTAAGCATTCCAGGGGATGGGGATCCGTGACGCTCGATTTCGTCCCAAACTTCGTAGCGAAGACTCAGAATCCTTCAGTCCCTGACGACCGGTTTGTCCTTCACGATCCCCTCCCTGAAGGATTTCACCGATAATGATGCGGATGAGATGCTGCTTTGTCCTGTGAGGGCGCTACGGCACTATCTGAAGAGAACTCGGCACCTCAGGCCTGAGAGTCGACGCCTCTTCGTTAGCACCGGGGTTACCAAGAAAGAAGTTTCCAAGAACATTCTTTCTTTCTGGCTGCGTGAGGTGATCAGGAGGGCGTACGAGACAGCTGGCAGTGATGACACACGTACCCTTCGTCCGAGAGCCCATGAAGTCAGAGGTATTGGTCCAACCATTGAGTTCCGCAAGAACTTCTCCATGGCGCAGGTTCTGAAGGCAGGGGTTTGGGCCAACTAGACCACCTTCACTTCTTTCTACCTTCGGGATATCACCCACAGGTCTTTGGACACCTTTTCCTTGGGACCTATGGTGGCTGCTCAACAGTTGTGTAGTCTACCCAGCACCCGAGCGGACAGAACAGCATCGCATCCTTGTGTGACTTTATGTATGGACGAGTGAAAGAGAGTGTGACTGGCTTCTCTTCCTCCTTCATTCTTCCCTCTACCTGTGGGCAGAGGGCCGCGGTCATCACTACGCTGAACAGGAGGCTGATGCAGGTAAGCTACACAACCGAGCCCCATGCTATCCCTTTCAGTAGGGATAGAAGTGTTTATCCACCACTCCCCAACAAGGGGGGTGAGTGGAAGCCAACAAGAGACACACCCATAACTTTACCTTGGCTCTTGAAGTAAGAACTAGTTCTTGCTTTTTGCTAATTATAAGAGGTACGCTTGCCTCCCTCTTATAATTTGGTCGAGAAGTCTGACCACTGATCTTGCGGTGCACACCCCGATCAGCTGGGCAGAGGCTAGGATGCCTCCCTCTGCTCTTACGACCAGGGAGGGAATCCAAGGTAGGACGAACACCAGTCTGTTCATAGACTCAGATTCCACCCACCAATAAGTGAGTCTTCCTATTGTATAGGACCGAAGGTTTGTATTCCGTATCGGAACAAATAACAATTTGTCGACAATTGTATTTTTCCTAACTATACAAACCTGAGGTCCATTACATATAGTCCCACCTCATGCCACCCTTCACTCTGCGTTTCCTGGGCCTCAAGCAAAGTGACTCCTCGCCTTGCAGTCGAGCGTACCGCTAACTGCCGGACAAGTAGTTAACTACCGAACCCCTTGTTCGAAAGCTTACGACCGGTTCAGCTGCCACTAAGTACCTTCCTATTGTAAAGGACCTCAGGTTTGTATAGTTAGGAAAAATACAATTTTCGACAAATTGTTATTTCAAGTTCTTAGTTTATAATTTTTTTTAATGATTTTTAATTTCTGCATGTACGTTGCCACAGGTCTTGAAGCATTAGCTGAACAGTGTGGAACAACCTTCGCTACTATGCAGCTTATAGTAGAGGGTCTAGCACAACCTTTAGACTACGATATTCGAGCCCAATTTAATAAACCTTTGTTCTGTAAAGGAATCACTTCCATTGATGATGTCATCTAGGAACAAAACTCACTGGTAAGTATTTTAGTTATTCATAGTTAGATGACAGCAAATTTGGCATAAGAAAATCGTTACTAAGGTTATTGTTCCTCAACAGATAAAAAAATTCCATGAATAGACATTTCCTAAATCATCATTCAAGATTTGACAATTATTAGTCTTGAAAGCAGTATTCTTTTATTGTAAGTATGTTTTCAGGAATGAATATTATGGCAGCTTTTGCCAATGCCAGCAACAGATTGTTTTCAGATAAGCAGTTTGTATTTTAAAACTGTTTCCTCCTTGTTACATTTGGTTTTTACAAGTTTTAGGGTCTTTTAATCTAAAGGCAGTGATTTAAATTATGGTTAGATTTAAATTTAAATTAATGGGAGGCATTGAGCCAACTAGTGGAACTTGTGTATCAAATATTGTTGCTCTTTTATATCATTTATTGTGGCATTGAGCAAACTAGCTTCTTTAAATGCAAGTTATGTAGGTGTTAAAATAGTTGATTTTTTTTTCTTTTTACATTTCTCATCGTAAATACATGTCTTACTGTGCATAGAAAATAGTCATAGGATGTAGATCCAATTTAATGAGCATATCCTAGTTACAATACTTTTGATAGATGTCTCCTTGTCTTGAGAAATAGTGAATGAAATATACTGCATTGTTTTACACATGTAACTTGATTAGAAGACAATGTGCCATTCCTAAATAGCTTTTATTCAGGAGCATATAGTGGGAGGTATCTGGTATATTTTTCTAAAAGTTATAAATAAAGTGTTGCTTTTAAATACTGTAAGGCAGCTTTGTTTGCGAGTTCCATTCCTTCTACATCAACCTCCAGAGATTCTGGGTGTCTCAAAATCCATCTGGGACTGATGCACACGCATTGATCTCTTAGGGGTTTGGCATAAATGTTTATCTTTTATTGCTTGCTGTAGATGGCATATTGCTGGTTAAAGTATTACTTTAAAGCCAAGTATTTGCACTTTAATGCAGTAATGCTTAATGTTGGAAAATAGGAAAAATAGAAAGTCAAAATGAAATGAAGTTACCTTAAAGTTTCCTACAGGGGACATCATCAGAATTGCAGTGTTAACTTAGGTTCTCAAGTGTTGATATGGCCTAGTTTATTTTTTATTAGTGGACAAGTTTTGTTGCAAGAAGGAGCAGTTAACATTTTTGCCAATGGAAGCTAGGTTTTAACTCATGATGGTGTTAAGGGCTGGTTTTTATTAGTGCTGCATCATGTGTAATTTCAAAATGGTGAGGTATTGCCTTCAGTCTCTACCATCTGCATGTTTTACCTATTCTCATTTGTTTGCAAGTATGAACATATGTTGTTTTGCACAGATATTGTGCAGCTTGGTAGCTTACCTACTTCCAAAGTGAGAAAAGGCATATGGTGAAATATATGTGTGTGTGTGCATATATGCTTGCACAGCAAAGTGCAATATATGTCTGTCTATATAAGCAGACATTTTAAAAGTACTGAATCAGTGTGATTGGATTAATTGATGGATTTCTCAAGAGTAGTATAAGGATTTTTTTTCTAATAATTTTATTTTTGGGCAGGGGTTGGGGGCACCACATCCAGATTCAGATTCACACTCCAATCGAGGCAGTTGTTTCTGCCAGGAGGCAAACGACACAAAATAATTTGAAAACATAACCTTGGACAATAGAGATCATAGCAAAGTAGGGATGGCTGTGGACTGTAGACCTAAGATGTGGGAGAGAAGTGTGAGGTGTAGCTGGGTGGTAGGGGGTGTGGATGTTGGGAATGTAAGGTTTTTATGCAACAATGGTAAGTGGTTTACAGAAAGACATGTATCCACCTTGGGATTAGGGTACATAAAGGTGACAAATTGACATGCAAAAAATTAAGATGAAGTTCATCATGTAGAACTCCTTAATTCCTTGCTCATTCAGTGTCGAGTCACTTGAAGTCAAGTGTTATTTCATACCAACAAGTCCAGACTTACACAAGACTGATGGTTTGTATGTTGGAAAATGTTGGAATTTAATATTTTTTGTATACTGGTAAAATTTTATATAAATTGCCATCATGATGATACCTTTTGAGGGTTTCCTCTATGTAGTTATTTAGCAGTAGTTCACATTTTGTTGAAATGTCCCCAGGTTTCTTTCTACTACTATTTTATTTTTGCAGTATGTTTCGTGGAGGTTATTTAAGTTTGAAATTCAAGTGATTAGCTTTACTGTAGTGGCAGGGAAAAAATTTGTGCAACTTGATAAATTGTTACAGTTTTTAACTGTATTGTTTACATTTTTTTTCAGGTACTGTAAGAAATGTGACTCATTTTGGAGCTTTTGTAGATTGTGGTCTAGGAAATGATGGATTAGTACACATTTCTAAGATGGGTCATACAAGGTTAGAACTCGGAAATGTTGTGGAAGTTTCGGTGATAGCTGTTGAAAAAGAACGAAATCGAATAAGCCTCATGTTGGAAAGGATACTTAACTGAGCCTTGTTCTATCTGTCCATGGGTATAGATCAGGTGTTCTATGATATTGTGTATATATTTGGAGACCATCTAGTATGGCCTGTATACAGTATACTGTAATATTTCCAAAATGTAATAAAAGTAAACTATTTAAATACTATATCTCTAAATGCTAAGTTTACAAAACACGCATTTTATTTTTAATAAAATAATCAAATATGTATGTTTTTCAAGTTCAAAGTTTTTATAGGTATTGTGCCATGCACCCAATTTAGACAGTGCTGAATCCATGTTTCATGTAGCTTTCATTTGATTATACTCAGGTTACTAGTAACTGTTGGGTAAATCCTAGATGTATTTCACTAAGTTTTGTTGTGATAGACCATATGCAGAGTGATGGTTGAATTGGTAGGTGAAGAGATGTACAGTAATTTCATCTTTTGTATGAGACTGTTGGAGAATGTTTTCTGAAATTTATAATATAGTAACTCAGAATATATTTTTTTTTCAGTGTTTGTTTCTTCATTGTCATAATGAACACTATATGTTGACGTAATAAATTTTGATTGATTCACAGTACTATACTGCTTTCACAGTCCTGAGGCATGCTCATTTTGTAATGGAGATGTGGAGTTGTACTCTTACTATACCACAGTAAACTGTTAGGAATATTTAGAACAGTGGACCCACCTATTTGCATTCTGGAGATTTACGGACTCCCGTATTTGCGAATTTCTCTATGGACCATATCTACCCATTATTCGTGGGAAATTTGTGTATTTGCAGTATTTTTCTTTGAGATATATCGACACATTACTGTATTTTCATATCAATTTCATGATTAAATGCACTTTGTGATAAAACTATTAAAAAAACCACATATATGCATTTTTAGTGGGTCTTTCTTTTTCAGAGTTTGAACAAACAAAATAGGAGGCAGTTTTTCGCATTTTTATTGGGGTTTAAGTATTCACAGATTTTAGCTATTCCCAAGTGGGTCTAGAACACATTCCCTGCAAATAGAAGGGGTCCACTGTGGTTTCTTGCCAATCATCATTTGGGATATTCAAGATGAATTCCAATTGTTTGCAACAAAATTTACGGGTTGCCTCGGCTTGTTTGCCATGTTGGCTAATTTTGTCACACATTGGAGGTTGAGTTTCTTCCATGAAGCTTGATAGGAAGATCTGAAGTTGTCAGTTTTAGTTGTGTATGATGTGTTACATATTTGCAATTCTATTCACATTTGTGTTGAGTAGCAGATTAAATCGTCAGGGAACTATTCTTGCATATCAACAACGGACAATTTTTGTGTATGGCTTCATAAGTTATAAAGCATACAATGTGAGTGAGGCAGTTTTTCATAAAGAAGTGTCTGTCCTTAATGAAACTGAATTACAGTTCTGAATAAATCAGATGTGGGTGTTAAGAAAACTTTGACAGGAGTTCAATATCAGGTCCTTCACATTTTAAGGTATTGAGCAGAAGAGAACTAAATGCATTTATGGCACAAGGAATTCCAGTCAAAATGATAGAATGCCATGAAAAAATAGCCAAGTTAGCCTAGCTTGACCGAGTGCTTTATTTCACATTCTGCTGCAGGGAAGCCAGCCTAGTTCCACTCCTTACATAGAGGTTAAAGATGTTTTACTATCAATTCCCCTTTCAGTGCTGAATGACCTCATAAGTCTATGTTCTACGCTTTTGTGATTTACAGACTAGCTTATATTCTTTTTACTAGAGTCATGCATCTTCAAAAGATCTCCACCTTAAAGCCTACTATAATATAAAGTTTGATTTCATGGCATAAAAACAATATTTATAAAATTATTTTTATTACATAAATGTACAAAGTTCAGAGGCAAATAAATTAGTCAGGTTATTGCAATATAGTGCATAGCTTATACAGTAAAATAAAACTTTCTAAATGAAACAACAACTTAGTAAAATAAAGGCATCCAATAAACTTCCCACAACCAATAAAAACTGCTTGCTTTTTAGATTAAAACATAAAATGTGTAAGTAAACATATGACATAGCATAACAAAGTAAACTTTGAAAGAAATAACATTTTTCACATTATGTACACACAAAACCATTAAAAAATTCTTGGGACAACTGCTTACCATGTTAAGAACTAGATGCTCTTAACTCCATCAAAATTACCATTCTAGTTTCTTGCACATAACACAACCAACAAAAATAGTGTGTACATAGCATTAAGCTCAACACAATCACAGAACATTAGACACCATAGGTAAAATGCTAGAAAAATCACAGCGCTCATTATAACAGAATATAAAGCAAAGGCTTAAAAATAACATTTCTAAACCAGAAAGGGAATTCACCTTGCTTTTGTTACGTGAACCTTAAGTAGACTAGATTAGTAGGATTGTTTTCATATGTGAATCAGAGTATTGGTTCCATAAAAATATACAGTAGCACCTATCCTAATATGGTTAGCTGGAACCTTGTCAAGAAGGTAGTTTGCATACATATTGTAAATATTCCTGCCTTCTGGTTTGGCTATCATTCCTTTACAAGTGAGGTGTAGTAATTACAGCACACCTGAGGACTAATTTTCTGTGTTTACCACTGGTATGACGTGAAACTACATACCCCATAAAGCTTGCCTTCATTATTATTAGTATTGCTACATGTATTATTAGTTAGATTACCACACCACTTCAGCCTAGTTCTGTCCTTCAGGCCCTACCAATGTTCTGAGTGAGACTGGAATACAGGTACCATCCACACCATGAACCATATTTTCCTATACCACCAAAGATTTGACAAAACTACAGTGTAAAACTTCCTAACTCCTCCACTAGTCAATAATGTCATAACACTATAAAATTTATTAAAAGGATGATCCCTTTCTTACATTTCCCCTACTTCCAGGGGTCTAGACACCCATATCTACTAAAAATCAAACAATTCCTATTCACTTAATGAAATAAAAAGTAAATCTGCTAGGACAGAATGAAAGAAGGAGATATCCTAAATGGCCGTGTCTTTCTTCAAGACCACTTTTGATACTTACTCTGTGAGGTGAAGGAAAAAAAGTTTGATCACAAATACTGTGAAAAAAACTGTTTCAAGTGCATACAAATAAAAAAGTTCTTCTGTAAGTCTATCCATCCCAAAATTCAGAGCTACAATGACTGACAAACACGTACTCCTAAAATGAATGTAAGAGGGACGTAATTTCTGTTGAAAGGAAATAAGATCTTAACTTGAGAACATCACTGTTCTAAATTTTAAATCCATATTAAAGGTTATTACTTTACTGCATTCTATTCTTGTAGCATTAAGTAGCATAATGTGACCACTGTGTCAAGACACCCTGTAGTACATTTGGCACAAACTAACTGGCTGCTAGAATACAAGAGGTAGTATTTTAAGCATTTGGAATGGCTTAGGATTTAGTTTGCTTTAGTTTCAACTAGTGATGATAGATTAATTGTGAGTGGAAGTAGTTACTATGGCTTAACATTTATTTGGAAATGTCACAATATTGTAAGCTTTGAGGAAACTTATATGATGAATTGGAATAGAAGCACTTCACTTATTCCAGAAAGGAAAAATATATATGTAAAATTAATTCAAGCATATAAAAATGCTTTTAAAGAGAAAAATTTTCAAGAATATAACAAAGATGAAAGCCATTAAGAAAATTCACTATTTCCAAACACAAATGATGATCATATATTGATAACAAACGAAACCCTGGAATAGATCATGGCCTAAACTTTTGTATAACCTTCCACAACACTCATACTGAAGAAATCCTAAGCCTAATAAAACAGATACCATGAGGACTACTTCAGCAAAGCTCTGATGGTCTTAGGGAAATATTTACTAGCCGAGTACACCTATACGTACATATATTGGGATATCATTACAAGACCAAAAGTGACAGCATACCACAAGAGCTGTGCTTTTGAAATCTTGGGAGAATAATGAAGTTGTACTGGCCAATAATGAAAACAGGAAGACAGAAATCCCATACATGAGCTGAATAAAGCATATGAGTAAAATCAGCCCTTAACCTTAATTAGGGATTATAGCCATTAAATCAAAGCTCTTATTATACAGTATCAGCTGTGAGATAGCATTTTAAAGAAAGGGAGAGAAAAACGAGGGCAGAGGCCGATCCCATTCAAGGTTAGCACAATGTATTAAGGTAGGAATATCAGACATTTATCCCTAGAAAGGAAAGTTCTACTTCTCTGAGAGCAAGAGAATAATTTTTAATACTATATTTCAAACATTTTTAATTGGCTTCGTATAAAATTCATAGCTATGGCAAAAAGGTTACTATATCTATGAAAAATGATTACTAAGAGCTACTAATGAACCCAGCCAAACTAAGTACCATTTACCAAAGGCACTTGAATGAATACAATGTTATGGTATGGTCACTTCAACACACTGCTTGCTCATGAAGATGTTCATGGCTGAGTTCATGTTTTTGCCAAGGGATCTTTAGGGCAATAGCATATATGCTATCAAATGTTCACTGCATGGCTTTCACTTTTTAGTCTCCTTTCAAATCCACAGAACAACTTGCTGTAACACTGCCTTCTCTTTTTTAGTCAAAACGTCACTGGCCTGTACAGGTTGAAGCTAAAAGATTAACAATGATTAATCGTGTGTTCTTGATGCTGTGACCTATTCTATCCAAGCAACTGTCAATCCATCCTTCCACCACAGCAGTTTTTCAAACTTTGTCTTCCTTTTAAATCCAAGAAAATGTAGCTGTGGATTATTTTTGTGCTGGTATCTAGTTAAGTGGCTGACGTGACAGGTATCAAGCCATAATACATCATGTCAAATTCTGTCAATTCATTGGTACACAATTTTAATCCTGAGCTTCACAGCAACTGTCGCTCAAAGATATTAAGTACTCATCAACATGTCTAACTGCCATGCTTTTTAAACACTACTGCATCAATACTATTCTTTCCCATCACAGAAAATAAGTCGAATACTCACTCTTCAGCAAGTTAATTTGAAAAATTCCTCCTTTTTATTAGAATATTCCCTTAATCTGGTAATGCCATACCTGTAAAACAAAATGGGAATTTTATGAATGAACTACATTAAAGTACATAAGAACACTGCAGTTATACCCTTACCTTTGAAAATTTACCAGGAAAAAAAATGGTTTATCATGAATTTATCAAGCAATTACACTACTTAACCCTCTTACGCCGGAGCGGTAAATAAAAAATTGTCTCCCGTGTGCCGGAGGGGTTTCGGAGTGAGCACGGAAGCGGAAAAAATATTTTCAAAAAATCACAGCGCGCTTAGTTTTCAAGATTAAGAGTTCATTTTTGGCTCCTTTTTTTGTCATTGCCTGAAGTTTAGTATGCAACCATCAGAAATGAAAAAAATTATCATTATCATATATAAATAATGCGATATATGATAGCGCAAAAACAAAATTTCATATATAATTGTATTCAAATCGCGCTGTGCGCAAAACGGTTAAAGGTAACAAGTTACTTTTTTTTCGTTGTAATGTACACTAAATTGCGATCATTTTGGCATATAACACATTGTAAAATGATAAAAGCAACACAGAGAAAATATTATCACAAAATAATGCATGAATTCGTAACGCACGGACGTAAACAAATATTTTTTCAAAAATTCACCATAAATCTAAATATTGTCCTAGAGACTTCCAATTTCTTTCAAAATGAAGACAAATGATTGAATATTACTATACTGTAAGAGTATTAGCTTACAATTGCAGTTTTCGACCATATCTGACGAGTTAAAGTTGACCGAATGTCGAATTTTTATATATATATATTTTTTATATGCAATTATTTCGGAAATAAGAAAAGCTACAAGTTCAAATATTTTTAGTTTTATTCTACATAAAATTGCGCACATTTTCATATATAAAACTATGAAATGCCTAATATGAAAAGGAGCAAATATTCCGAGAATGGGACGTACGTATTTCGGAGATTTGTGGCAGAGAATCCGCACACGGAGGGAAGGAAAGATTTTTTTTTAAATTCACCATAAATCTAAATATTTTGCTAGAGACATCGAATTTGTTTCCAGATGAAGATAAATGACTGAATATTACTAGACTGTAAGAGTTTTAGCTTACAATTGCGTTTTTCGACCATTTCGGTGGTCAAAGTTGACCGAACGTGGTTTTTTTTCTATTTATCGTGATTTATATGCAAATATTTCAAAAATGAGAAAAGCTACAACCTTCAATTATTTTTTTTGTATTCTACATGAAATTGCGCACATTTTCATAGATAAAACTTTATGTAACGGCTAATTTAAAATGGTGCAAACATTACCACAATCGCACGTATGATTTTTTCGGGAAGAGTTACCGCGCTGATGTAAAGAAAATTTATTTTTTTCATAAATTCACCATAAATCGAAATATTGTGCTAGAGACTTCCAATTTGTTGCAAAATGAAGGTAAATGCTTGAATATTACTAGAATATAAGCGTTTTAGCTTACAATTGCGTTTTTCGACCATTTCGGTAGAGTCAAAGTTGACCGAAGGTTGAAATTTTGACAATTATCGTTATTTATATGAAAATATCTCAAAACTGATAAAAGCTACAACCATGGGTTGCTTTTAGTTGTATTGTGCATGAAATTGCGCACATTTCCAGATATAAAACTTTATATAACGGCTAATTTTAAAATGGTGCAAACATTACCACAATCGCATGTATGATTTTTTTCGGAAGAGTTACCGCGCGGACGTAAGGAAAAAGTTTTTTCATAAATTCACCATAAATCGAAATATTGTGCTAGAGACTTCCAATTAGTTGCAAAATTAAGGTAAATGATTGAATATTACTAGAATATAAGCGTTTTAGCTTACAATTGCGTTTTTCGACCATTTCGGTAGAGTCAAGTTGACCGAAGGTTGAAATTTTGGCAATTATCGTATTTATATAAAAATATCTCAAAACTGATAAAAGCTACAATCATGAGTATTTTATTGTTGTATTCTACATAAAAATGCACACATTTTCATATATAATACTTCATGTAACGGCTAATTTACAATGGTACAAAAATTATGTCAAAATGACAAAATAATTTCCGAGATGTGTCACAGATACTTTTTAGTGCGGCAAGAAAGAAATTCGCGCTTGCGTGCCTGCGTAAAGATTGTAAACAAAACAACACCTTGATCCGTGAACTCCCAGCATCCCCTAAGGCGCGTGATTCAAAAGTTTTAGGCTGGTAGGCCTATAAGTATTTTTCCGCGAATTTTAAAAAAAACTTTTGTAAGTCAACGTAAAATACGTCCAGTCGGCATACGGGAGACAAAAAATGTTGACGTAAAATACGTCCAGTCGGCGTAAGAGGGTTAAATGAAAAATGTCTATGGAACAGTTTGTCGGTCTTGCTAACACATACCCACACACCTTGGAATCTTTGAAGTCAGTTACTGCCTTCTCTGGATTATACAGGAAAACTTCAGCCACTATCTTGTACCCACTATATGAGTAGTAACTTAAAGTATGATACTATCACTTCTTAGGGGAAATACAGGCAGCCCCCAGATAACAGCGGAGGTTCCATTCCCAGCCGATGCTGCTAACCGAAAGACGGCAATAACAGCACTAAAACCTGCTCAACGGCACTGCTAACCGAATATCGGCGCTGTTAACCAGAGATTGGCGCTGCTGTTCACTAAAGATTGGCGCTGCTAACCAGAGATCTGCACCGAAAATCTAGTTAGCAGCATTGCTAGACAAGCGCCGTAAACCAGATAGTCGTTAATTGATGCCATAGTTAACCGAGGGCTGGCTGTATATTTTTTCTCAATTTGGTTTCTTGGCTGATAATATGTGGATCATGCATTACCCTACTATTTTTCCAAACACAAGTCCAGAACAGTATAATATTTCAGTTTATGTATTAAAAAATATAATTTCAAAATATGAATCTACTTCTCCATGGATTATATGTCGAATAAAGTTAAATTTACTGGAATATTAGCCTCAAATTCTGTGTGAAATCTAACACACTCAAACATTCCTTTAAACAGTGCTGTATGGCAACCACACATTTCATGCATGCCGTCTAAACTAATACATTACAGAGTGATATGAAAAAGATTTCTAACTTTAATAATGGCCATCAATTAAGGAAATGAATGCTGGATGGTAGCTACACATTTCTCACAAAGACAATTCTTACATATTTATCAGCTTCCTTCTCCTTTCTACTGCCTATGCAAAGTAAGTTTACTGAATTAGTCTATTTGGCCTTGTAAAAAAAAAAAAAGAAAAAAAAAACTTAAATGTAACTTACCCTAGAAAATCAAAGTCTATGGATGAATGGGTATGCCTGCAGTAAAGCCCATATTCCCCCCCCCCAAAAAGCAATGTGAAGCCAGGGAAAATTTACTGACCCAGGCATACCAAGTTTCAAGTTCTTGAGCTTCTACCATAGAGCTGGGAATTCCTTTGTAATGAGATAAATAACAGCGTAACCAAGACTTCTGAAAGTCTTTGCTGGGGTACCTGCTATAGTCCACTTCTTCAACACCTGTGAACATAAGATACACACATATATATACAGGCAGTCCCCGGGTTACGACGGGGGTTCCGTTCTTGAGACGCATTTTAACCCGAAAATCGTTGTAAGCCAGAACATCAGCAAAAATCCTAAGAAAACATGACGTTATTATGATATAACAAAGTTTCATGTATACTTACCTGGCAGGTATATATATAGCTATATCCTCTGTCGCACTGGCAGAATTTTCAAACTCGCGGCAACCGCTAGATCACTGGTAGTTCAGGTGATCGCCACCCCATTCCCGTGGGGCTGGCGCTCAGAACCATTCCCATTTTCATCAGATTTTCTCTGAACCCTGTCTCCTGAGGGGAGGCGGGTGGGAATTTAATTATATAGTATACCTGCCAGGTAAGTGTACTGTACATGAAACTTTGTTATATCATAACGTCATTTTCATGTATGATACTTACCTGGCAGGTATATATATATAGCTGATTGACACATTTGGGGGTGGGTCAAAGACAGCAGCATCGTCAGAGTTTAAAACTTGAAATAAATTTTAAAATACTCTTTGGTTCCTTACCTGCTAAGGTAGCTGACTTCATAGGTCCTGCCTCTTAGCCTGCTAAACCTTAGTAGCTCTCAACTAGGATGTGACCTGAATGTTGAAGCTATCAAAAGGGTCTGACAACTGGACGAGACCAATTTGTTGACAGGATACCCTAGCCCTCTCTCACCACAGGCATTCATGCTAGGAAATGTTAGACCACCTGAACCACACACACACATTATCCCAAACAAAATACACTTCACAGACTGAAGAGGGAATAGACCCTCTCAGGCAACCATAAAAACGCTACAAACTAAATAAAATATCCTAGCATGTTAGTAAGTTATGGGGTGGAAACTCCTTTGCCCAATACTGCACCTGAGGATACGTAAGGGCCCAACGTTTGACAGTTGTCAAAAGTTGTTTTGACGTTTCTAAGATAATGAGAGGCAAAAACTGAATTAGTCCTCCAAAACGTCGTCTCAATAATATCCTTGAGGGCCATATTTCTCTTGAATGCCAAGGACGCTCTCACTTAGTGCACCTTCACCTTAAGCAGGGCAAAGTTTTCTTCTTGGCATAGCATATGTGATTCCTTAATTAGCTCCCTTAGGAAGAAGGCGATAGCATTTTTAGTCATGGCTCTGCTGGGGTCCTTCACAGAGCACCAAAGTGATTCTGAAGTCCCTCTAATACTCCTAGTTCTCTCTAGATAATGGCACAAAGCCCTTACTGGACAAAGAACTCTTTCTTGTTCTTGTCCCACAAGATCTGACTGACCCCTAATCTCAAAAGACCTTGGCCAAGGATGAGATGGATTTTTGTTCTTGGCCAAGAAGTCTTCCTGAAAAGAGCATACTGCCTTGCCATGTTTCCAGCCAACATGTTTACTAATGGCTTGCAGCTCACTAACTCTTTTCGCTGTGGCCAAGGCCACCAAAAAGATCGTCTTTTTCGAGACATCTCTCAAAGAAGCTTGACCCATCGGTTCAAACTTATTAGTTCCTAGAAATTTCAGCACTATATCTAGATTCCAAGAAGAAGTTCTGTAACGATGTTCCTTCCTTGTTTCAAAGGACCTTATGAGGTCTCTCAGATCCAAATTGTTGGTAATGTCTAAGCCTCTGTGTCTAAAAACCGAGGCTAACATACCTCTGTATCCTTTGACTGTGAGTAGATAACCCTGCTTCCTCCTTCAAATACAGAAGGAAGTCCGCAATTTGGGTCACAGAGGTACTGGATGAAGAAACCTTCCGACTCTTGCACCACTTACGAAAGGTCTCCCACTTCGCCTGGTACACCTTGATTGTTGAGGTTCTTCTTGCTCTGGCCACAGCTTTGGCCGCTTCTTTAGAAAACCCCCTCGCTCTGACAAGTCTTTCGATAGTCTGAACGCAGTCAGACCCAGAGCGAGGGTGATACCTGTTGAAGTGAGGCTGTTTGAGTAGATCTACTCTTGCTGGAAGTGTTCTTGGTGTGTCCACTGTCCATTCCAGTACCTCTGTGAACCAATCTTGGTCCGGCCAGTAGGGGGCTATGAGAGTCAGTTTTGTCCCTTGACTCTCCCTGAACTTCTTCATAACCTTTCCTAAAATTTTGAACGGGGGAAAGGCGTAAGCATCGAGGCCCGTCCAATCTAGAAGGAAGGTATCTACTGCGACTGCTTGACGGTCTGGGACTGGAGAGCAGTATGTCGGTAACCTCTTCGTTGTTGCGGTCGCAAACAGGTCCACCAATGGACGACCCCATAAATTCCACAGGCTCTGGCATACTTCTAGATGTAGGGTCCACTCTGTAGACAGCAGTTGACCTTCCCTGCTCAACAGGTCCGCTCTCACATTCTTCTCCCCTTGAATGAACCTGGTGAGCAGGGTGACGTTCTCCTTCTCTGCCCACAGAAGGACTTCTTCCGCTAACTTGCACAGCGATAAGAATGCGTTCCTCCTTGCTTGCGAATGTATGCCATAGCTGTGGTATTGTCTGCGTTGACCTGCACAACCTTGTTGCGGATCAACACCTTGAATGCTTTCAAAGCCAAGAAAATCGCCATCAGTTCCTTCCTGTTTATATGCCAAGATGCTTCCTCCTTGTTCCAACGACCTGACACTTCTTGAGGGCCTAGAGTCGCTCCCCAGCCTGCGTCCGATGCGTCTGAAAATAATACAAGGTCTGGGTTCTTCTGCTGGAGCGACGCACCCTCTGCTAACTTTCCTGGAGTTAGCCACCATTGCAATTCCTCCTTGATCTTGTAAGGAATCCAAAACAGGAAGGAATCCGGTTGCGATTTTCTTGGCCAGACTTCGTTCAGGAAGATTTGTAAGGGTCTCATGCGAAGCCTTCCTAGAGAAACGAACCGCTCCAGCAACAAGAGAGTCCCCAGTAAGCTCATCCACTCTCGCGCCGAGCATTGGTCTTTCTCTAGAAAGGCTTGCACTTTCCGAAGGCACTGAACTTGCCTGTCGGGGGATGGAAAAGCCCGAAAAGTCGCTGAGGAAATCAGAATCCCCAAATAGACTAGCTCCTGTTTGGGGATCAGATTCGACTTTTCTAAGTTCACCATCAGACCCAATTAGTTTGTCAATTCCGTTACTTCTAAGTCCTCCAGACATTGTAGTGTTGATTGGGATCTTATAAGCCAGTCGTCTAGGTAGAGAGAGACTCTGATCCATACTAGATGCAAACCATTTTCAAACCACGTTCGGACATCCCTCTCGTGAAACACCTGCGGAGCCAGTGCAAAGTCCGAAGCAAAGGGCTTTGAACTGAAAGACCCTGTTCTGGATAACAACCTTAAGTACTATTTCCTGGATCCGGATGCATGGGGATGTGGAAGTACGTGTCTTGAAATGGTCCCGCCAGGGTAACCATCCAGACTTCCCCTGGGACGTACCGCTGCCAGTTCTGATTCATTCGTTTCCATGGTGAATTTTGTCTTTTCGACAAACAAATTGAGATGACTTACATCCAGCACTGGCCTCCACCCACCCGAGGATTTCGCTACTAAGAAAAGCCGGTTGTAGAATCCTGGGGATGAGTGGTCCAGAACAGGTTCTATTGCTCCTTTCCTGATCATGGAGAGGACTTGCTCCTGCAGGGCCTCTTCTTTCTCTGGATCGTTGTAATGAGCCACAAGATCCCTCGGGGATGTAGAAAAGAGGTGGCTTCTTCAGGAGGAAGGGGAACTTGTAACCTTCCCTGGCTATCGTGACGACCCAAGGGTCTGCTCCCTTGTTGTGCCAAACTTCCCAAAACTCCTGGAGTCTGGCCCCAACCGATGACTGGAGGACTTGTGCTTCATTGTTTGTTAGCGGGCTTGCGAACCCTCTCTTGGGAGGAGCCCTTTTACCTCTAAAGGAGGGGCGAGAAAATGTTTTACCTCTAAAGGGCTGTTGAGACTGTCTTGACTCCTTAGGTGTCTTCTTAACCACTTTGGGGGACAAATATTTCCTTACAGACGAAGTCAAAAGGTCCTGAGTCGCCTTCTGAGTCAAAGATAGCGAGATGTCCTTAATCAATTCTGAAGGAAAAAGCTGATCTGAGAGTGGGGAGAAAACCAACTCCGATTTCTGAGCGTTAGAAACGCCCTTTGCTGCAAAAGAGCACAGGAGGGACCTCTTCTTCAATACTCCTGCCGTAAAGAGGGACGCCAATTCGTTCGCCCCATCTCTCAGGGCTTTGTCCATGCAGGACATAATACTGCTTGGCAGTTGGGAAGCAGACGATTCCTTGTCCTCTAATGTGCGAGCCAGAGCCCCCAAGGACTAGTCAAGTAAGTTAAACACTTCAAAAGTCCGGAAAATGCCCTTCAGAAGATGATCCAACTCTGAAGACGTTCACCAAATCTTGGCCGCGTGCAGAGCATGCCTGCGGGAGCTGTCTACAATATTGGAAAAGTCCCCCTGGGAGGAGGCAGTTCTCCTAGGCCCAGACTTTCCCCTGTTGCATACCAGGCCCCAGACTTCCGAGGCCAACTGGCTGGTAGGGAAGGAGAGAGACGTCTTCCCTGCTCCCTCTTTTCCTTCAACAGGAGTTAATCCTTTGGAGAGTTTTCTTGGCAGTAATAGAAAGAGTCATCTTCAAAAAACGATGATTTCTTGGGTGTTTTGTTCCTCGAGAACTGCGAAAGGGGGGACAACGGAGCTGAGGGTTGAAACTCCCCTTCGCAAGATTGACAGAGACAATCAGTCAACCTTTTATAATCAGAAGACGGAGCTTCAACATCTCTCTCCTCTTCAGAAGCCAAGTCCTCAACGTCTTCTTCCGCTGAAGAAACCTCCTGCAAGCCGACGTCTTGTCAAAGAATATCCCCAGCGTACAGATCCAAAACTTGTTTAGAAAGCGAATGTTTCATCACGTCCTGACGAAAGTCTTCTCGGAAGAGTCGGGAGGAAGACGGGTTAACGTCCTGCTGCCTGCGTCCTGCGTCCATCGCTTGAGCTGCGTCCACCGTACGTCCATCCGGCTTGTTCTTGCGTCCTGCATAACTGAGCGATCGTCCGTCTTAGCCGGTACCGTGCATCCTGTCAGAGAAAACTAAGGACGAGGAGGAGGAGGCAAACTGATCATGCGTCCTCTTGGAGGACTTGACAGGGAGAAACGCGTCCTTACGTCTCGAGGAAGGCTGATCCGTTGCTTCCCAAGACTTAACCAGGTCGGCTAATTTCACTTGCATCTCTCTGAGAAAGTCTCTAGTGTCCGTTTCCTGACGGATCGCATGCGAAGGCGGAGAGCGAAGTCGTGAAGCACTGGTACGACGAGGAGAATGGACTTGAGGTCTGTGAGACGGAGAAGATACAGGAGAGTGCACCCAGGACGCAGAAGGAGTCTCTCTCTCAGGAGAATTGCCTGCCATAGAACGTCTTGCATCCTCCCTTGAACGAAACGTTCTCCTCCTTTTAACAGGAATATCGTCCTCATCCGCACTAGATGAGAAAATCTTGGGGCTACTCCACCTCTCTTGCGAGTAGCCGAGTTCGTCCTGAGATGAGGCTGGTTGAGGGGACGCGATTCCTCCGCATAGCGCCGATACCTGCCTGACGCAGAGCTATCGGAAGACGAAAAACACTTCCCAGTGACGCCTTTTCTACGGCGCACTGCTGCAGCCTGGGACGCAACAGGACTGCCTGAAGGGACGACTGATCGTATGGGGACCCCTCTTGCCTCCCTTCGACTGTTGACATACCTTCTCCCTTGGGTCTGGGAGCTTGGAAGCGGTCGAGGTCTAGGAGCACGAGAGAGACGATCAGCCGCCCCCTCCACTACACTGTCACACACACCAAAAACACCCACTTTGTCAGTAAGACACTGAATCTGATCGCCCATCGATGCTAGGGCAGCAAACACTTTAACATAATGTGAGTCCTTCGCATCCTCAGAAACAGCAGCAGGCGCAGGAGAAACCTGAGAGGAAGGTGCTACAACTTCTACTTGGGAAGGAGGTGGAGAAATAGTCACTGAATCATTCAAGGCCTTACTAAAAGAGCCTGACCTCTCACTCCGAGACAGATCTCCTAATTCGATCTTTCTCCAATCTCTCCACATATTTCGTGAGAGTCTTCCACTCTTTATCATTCAAACTCTCACACTCATTACACCTATTGTCCCAAGTACACACACACTCTCTACATTTCTTACACACAGTGTGAGGGTCTACCGAAGCTTTCGGTAGTCTCACCTTACACCCTTCTTTCACACACACTCTAAAGATAATACCAGAATCAGACATTGTAAGAAAAATCCAAAATGATTGCCAATCTAACTTTCCAATACAATACCAAAAAATCCGTCCAATACAGTGAAAAGTCAGCAATGAGCTCGAAATTCTAGCAGGGAACCCTCAACGATGTTGACGGTTCGGCTGGCAGAGAAAATCTGATGAAAATGGGAATGGTTCCGAGCACCAGCGCCATGGGAACGGGGTGGCGATCACCTGAACTACCAGTGATCCAGCGGTTGCCGCAAGTTTTGAAAATTCTGCCAGTGCGACAGAGGATATAGCTACTATAATACCTGCCCCCCCAAAAAAGGTAAAAAAGTATCATACATGAAACTTACTTTTAGTGCTTTGGGTGCATTCAAAACTAGGTAAACTGCATTCTTATTGCATTTTGCATAAAAAAAAAACCTTCAAATATTGATTATTTTGCATTTTTGGTGTCATATTTCTTCTGCCAGATGAGCGTTGTAGGCGTCGTAACCCTGGAAATAATTTCTGATGAATATAATTGAAAAGGGCCTTAACCTCGGAACGTCGTAAGCCGAACCTGTCGTAACCCGGGGACTGCCTGTATATGGAATGGAGTATAAAATTTAGGCCAAAGGCCATAAGCTGCGACCTATGAAGTCATTCAGCACAAAGTAAAATTGAGAGTAAAAAAAGTTTTTAAAAGTCTAAAAGGATGAAAACCTTGCAGTTGCACTGAAACAATTGTCAGGAGTGGGCAGAAAGTATGACGGAGGAACAGAATTTTAATGGAGGTACAGTAAAAGGAATGAAAGGGGGGATGCTGCAAAGAACCTTAACTAATGCCAATAACATATACAACATTTTATCTCTCATGCAGTGGCAAATAATAATATGGCCTGTATACCTAGTTAGAAAAAAAATTTTTTAAACAAACTAACCTACCTGCAAATTCATTAAAACAAAATTGATTGGCTATATCATAGGGCTGATAATTCCATGCTCCATATTCGTAATCAATAAAGCTTGCTTTTTGTAATGAAGAGTCCCAAATGACATTGCCAAGTAAAATGTCATTGTGCGAGAAAACCACTGGACACCTCAAAGTAGTAAGATGGGACTCCAACTCTTTCATTTCTTGAGCCAGCTTGTCTTTGGTATATCCACTTTCTTCAATCCTGTAATGACAAATAAATATCCACTTTCTTCAATCCTAAAAAGACAAATAAATTGAGAAATAAATCTAAGTATATACGTACACAGTTTCCAAATATTAAACTATCACAGTCCTGATAACCAGCACTTTTTGGCACTTACAAGAAGTACTGAAGACTGCTTGTTTCTGAGGTGTCATATTTTGAATAACTAACTGCAATATATATATGCAGTTCTGCCCCCCCCCCCCCCCCCCATGTCTAAAGCAACTTACAGTGCAACTGAAGAACAAAAATTTAAACTAGTTATAAGTAATAGTGCGAAATAATAACAGGAGAGGCTAAGAATAAATTATAAGCCTGCTCCCTCCACTGAACTGTTGGAGAGCAGGAGCAATCAAGCCATGGACTATCAGGAGAAAAAAATTTAAAGCAAGGGTTAGGTTACACTGTACATCAATACTTGTAATCACAGTTATGATCATGGCACCAGAAACTTCATGCATTAGACAGTACAATGCCAAGGGAATGTGGAGAGGGAGAGTTCAACACAAGTTCTAGAGATGAGAGAATGATCAGAAGACCCAAGAAAACATATTTTGTTTTGATAACATAGTTGGTAAATTTAATGTATGACACTTACCTGGCAGGTATATATATAGCTATATTCTCTGTTCCACCTGGCTCTGTTCCACCTGGCAGAAATTTTCAAAACTCGCGGCAAACGCTAGTAACCTATTAGTAGTTCAGGCAACCACCACCCCGTTACCGTGGCGCTAGCGCTAGGAACCGTTCCCAATTGGGCCAGATTTTCTCTGCCAGCCGAACCGGCAACATTGTTGGTGGTTCCCTGCTAGGATTTTCATTCTCGTTGCTGACTTTTCATGGATCTTTGGTATTGTACTCGGAAACGTTAGCTTGGCATTCGCTTTGGATTGTTCTTTAAAGATGTCTGATACTGGAAGTATGTTTAGAGTTTGTGTAAAAGAGGGGTGTAAGGTAAGGTTGCCGAAAGCTTCGGTCGACCTCATACCATTTGTAAGAAGTGTAGAGAGAATGTGTACTTGGGAGAATAGGTGCTTTGAATGTGAGAATTTATCAGAGAAGGAAGGAATGGAAGATATTTATGAAATATGTTGAGAGGCTTGAGAAAGATCGTGTAAGGGAGATCTGTTTTCGTAGTGAGAAGTCGAATTCTTCTAGTAAAAAGGAGTGAATGTATTTCCTCTCCACCTCCTTCTAACGTAGAATTGGTAGTTCCTTCTCCCCCAGGTATCGGTCCCTGCGCGCCCGCTGCTGTATCGGAGGAGGAGGCGAACGATACAACCATATTGTGAAGGTGGTTGTTTGCTGCCCTTGCGTCCATGGGCGACCAGATACAGCGACTTACGGATAAAGTTAGTGCTTTTGATGTCAGTGAAAGTGTAGTGGAGGGGGCGTCTGATCGTCTCTCTCGTGCTCCTAGACCTAGACCTCTGTCAAGCTCCCAGACCCAAGGGAGAAGGCATGTCGACAGTCGAAGGGAGGCGAGAGAGGTTTTGTCACGGTCAGGCGTCCCTTCGAACAGTCCTGTTGCAAGTTCCCAGGCTGTTGCAGTTCGCCGCAGAAAAGGCGTAACTGGGAAGTGTGCGTCCTCGGATGGTTCGACTTCCGAGCGGGAACGTCGGTATGCAGTTGTGTCTCGCCCCCTCAAGAGGACTTTCAGGACATCAACGGCTCTCGAGAGACATGCTCAAGATCGTGAGGTGTCTCGCCCCCTCAAGAGGACTTTCAGGACATCAACGGCTCTCGAGAGACATGCTCAAGATCGTGAGGCTTGGAGTAGTCCTGAGGTGTTGTCCTCCTCGGAAGACGGGGACGCAGTTCCGATCAAGAGGAAAAGAATTTTTCGTGCTAAAGAGGACTCAGGGCGCACTGGCGCTATACGTCCTTCTCGTCCTTGGATTTCGATGAGAGACTCTCCTCCATCTTCTTGTGTATCTTCCCCTCGTCTTTCTCCGTCGGGTAGAGTACAAGATCGCTCTCCGTTAAGTCGCAGTCCCGCTCGTAATCCTCCTCCTTCGTCCTCTACCATTCAGGACGAATAGTATGAAGTTTCCTTTAGGGAAATGCAGTCCAAGCTGGCAGTTTCTTGTGAAGTCTTGGGATGCGCTGTGCAAGCATCTTCGAGGCGGAAGGACGATTCCTTCCCGTTAAGTCTTCTAAAAGGGAAGACAAGGACGCGTTCGCCGAGGACTCAGGGCGCACTGGCGCTACGAGGACAGGCGATCGCTTGGTTATTCAGGACGCAGACGCAGGAAGAAGAAAATGGTTTTCGGAAGAAGCAGGACGCAAACGTCAGGACTCTGGATCAATTGTGGACGCAAGACGCAGGCGACAGGAAGCAGACGTGTCTACGATGGACGCAGGACGCAGGCGGCAGGACATCGAGAGGCGGCAGGACGCCGATTCCTCGTTAGCGCAGGACGCAGGCGGCAGGACGTATTCCGTCAGCGAAGCGTCAACACGACAATGATTTACAAGACATTTCTTCAGCAGAAGAAGGAATTGGAATTAGTTTGAGGAAAAGAATACGGAACCTTCTTCAGATTATAAGGTTCTGACTTCACGTCTCTTTCTATTTTTGAAGGGGAATTCAAACCGACAGCTCCGTTATCTCCCTTATCACAGTTTTCCAAGACTAGGACTCCAAAGAAGTCCTCTTTCCTTAAGATGACTCTGTCAATTTCGGCGAAGAAGGCCCTTCAACGTGTGAATGACTGGATGAAGGATAAGAAAAGAAGCGGGAAAATACTCTTTTGTTTTTTCCACTAGCTAAGTTAGCATCGAAGTCCAGAGTATGGTACGCTACTGGAGAAAGTCTAGGCCTGGGAGTACCTGCCTCCTCCCAGGGGACTTCTCCAGTATAGTAGACAGCTCACGCAGACAGGCGTTACAGTCTGCTAAGGTCTGGTGGACGTTTCTTCAGAGTTTGACCATCTTTTTAAAGGGATTTTTAGGACTTTCGAAGTCTTCAATTTCCTGGATTGGTCTTTGGGAGCACGGGCGAACTCCCTAGAAGAAGAGGATTCGCAGGATATAGAAACAGCTAAGAGCATTATGTCCTGCATGGACCAAGGCTCTGAGAGACGGAACGAATGAACTGGCTTCTTTGTTCACAGCAGGAGTACTAAAGAAGAGATCGCTGTTGTGTTCTTTCGCTTCAAAAGGAGTTTCTAACTCTCAGAAATCGGAGTTGCTGTTCTCTCCCCTTTCGAAACAGCGTTTCCTTCAGAGGTGATTAGGGATATAGCTCTCTCCCTTTCTCAGAAGGCCACTCAAGATCTTCTCTCGTCTTCAGTTAAAGAGTTCTTACCATCCAAGTTGGTTAAGAAAAAACTCCAAAGGAAACTAGGCCTTCGCAACAGCCCTTTCGAGGCAGAACATTCGCTCGACCCGCCTTTAGGGGTAAGAGAGTACCCACTAAAAGAGGAGCCAAGACCACCTCTAAGATGAGATTTTCAGTCCTCCAGACGACATGGGGGAGCCAGACTTCAAGGTTTTTGGGAAGTTTGGCAGAACATGAAGGCAGATCCCTGGGCTGTCAACGTAGCTCGGGAAGGGTACAAGATTCCTTTCTTGAAGAGACCTCTCGCAACATCTCCGAGAGCCCTCGGGGCAAATTACAACGATTTAGTGAAGAAAGCGGCTCTGTGGGAGCAAGTAGCTTCCATGCTAGAGAAAGGAGCCATAGAGCCTGTTCTGGATCACGAATCTCCTGGGATTTTACAACCGGTTGTTCCTGGTTGCAAAGTCTCGGGAGGTTGGAGGCCAGTTCTGGACGTAAGTCAACTGAATCTTTTCGTAGAAAAGACCAAGTTCACTATGGAGACGAACGATTCAGTACTGGCAGCGGTACGTCCAGGGGACTGGATGGTGACCCTGGACTTACAAGACGCATACTTTCATATTCCGATTCATCCAGGAAGCAGGAAGTATTTAAGGTTTGTGATTCAGGACAGGGTCTTTCAGTTCAAGGCCCTGTGCTTCGGCCTTTGCACAGCCCCCCAAGTGTTCACGAGGATGATGTCCAAATGTGGCGAGATGGTTGCATTTAAGAGGGATCAGAGTGTCTTTTTATCTGGACGACTGGTTGATAAGATCCCAATCAAGAAGTCAATGTCTGGAGGACTTGAATCAAACATTGAACTTAGCAAAAGACCTAGGTCTGGTAGTAAACATGGGAAAGTCTCAATTGGATCCCCAACAACAGATAGTTTATTTGGGGATTCAGATATCGTCAGTGACTTTTCGGGCTTTTCCGTCCCCCGAAGGCAAGCCCAATGCATTCGGAAGGTGCAGGACTTTCTAAAGAAGGGCCGACCATGCTCAGCAAGAGAGTGGATGAGTCTACTGGGCACACTCTCTTCGCTAGAGAGGTTCATTTCTTTAGGAAGACTGCACATGAGACCTCTACAGTTTTTTCCTGAAGGATTCATGGCCAAGAAAATTGCAACCGGATTCCTTCCAGTTTCTAATTCCTGCGAAGTAAAGGAGGAATTAAAGTGGTGGCTAACTCCAGGCAGGTTAGCAAGAGGGATGCGCTTCAGCAGAAGAGCCCAGACCTCGTCTTGTTTCCGACGCGTCGGACGCAGGTTGGGGAGCGACATTAGGCCTCAAGAGGTGTCGGGACTTTTGGAGCAAGAAAGAAACAAGTTGGCACATAAACAGGAAGGAACTGATGGCAATTTTCTTGGCTTTGAAGCACTTCAGAGAGTTGATTCGAGACAAGACAGTGCAGATCAACTCGGACAACACCACGGCTCTGGCATACATCCGCAAACAAGGAGGGACTCATTCTTTCCCCTTTACAATCTGGCAAAGGAAGTTCTGCTTTGGGCGGAAGAGGAAAGGTCGTGCTACTCACCAGGTTTATTCAAGGGAGGGAGAAAAATGTGAGTGCGGACCTGTTGAGCAGAAGAGAACAACTTCTCTCGACGGAGTGGACGTTGCACATGGAGGTTTGCCAGAGCCTGTGGAAGTTGTGGGGCCTGTCCGGTAGTAGATCTGTTTGCGACAGCCAGAACAAAAAGGTTACCAACCTATTGCTCTCCGGTTCCAGACCAGGAAGCAGTGGCGGTCGAACGCATTCCTGATGGATTGGACAACTAGATGTGTAACGCTTTTCCTCCGTTCAAGGTACTGGGTGAAAGTGATGAAGAAGTTCAGGGCAGAGCCAAGGGACGAGGATGACCTTAATAGCCCCGTTTTGGCCGGCCCAAAGTTGGTTCACAGAGGTACTGGAATGGACAATAGATACGCCAAGGACTCTTCCGCTAAGAGTAGATTTACTCAGACACCCCACTCGACAGGTTTCACAAGAATACCCTCGCTCTGGGTCTGACTGCGTTCAGACTATCGAAAGTCTTGTCAGAGCGAGGGGATATTCTAGAGAGGTGGCCAGGGCAGTGGCTAGAGCCAGAAGAACCTCAACGATCACAGTATATCAGTCGAAGTGGGAGAATTTCCGGAAGTGGTGTAAGAACAGGAAAGTGTCTTCATCCAGTACCTCTGTGACCCAAATCGCAGATTTCCTTCTATACTTGAGGAAGGAATTGGGCTTGTCAGTTTTCGACAATCAAAGGTTATAAGAGTATGCTAACCTCAGTTGTTTAGACACAGAGATCTAGACATCTCGAATAACTTAGACCTTAGAGATCTGATTAGGTCATTTGGTACGAAGAAACAACCACAATGCAGGCCACCTGCTGGAACCTCGATGTGGTCTTGAAGTATTTAACTTCTAGCAAATTCGAGCCTTTAGAGAATCCTCTCTGAGAGATGTTGCTAAGAAACTATCTTTTTAGTAGCTTTGGCAACCGCTAAAAGAGCTAGTGAGCTTCAGGCCATATCGAAGAAGGTGGGATGGAGACATGGCAACGCAGTGTGTTCATTCCAAGAAGGTTTCTTGGCCAAGAATGAGAATCCAGCTAATCCTTGGCCAAGATCCTTTGAAGTTTTGGGTCTGTCTGAGTTAGTGGGTCACGAGCAAGAAAGAGTTCTCTGCCCAGTGAGAGCATGCGGTTTTATATGGAAAGAACAAGAGATATCAGAGGGAATTCTGATGCTCTGTGGTGTTCAGTTAAAGACCCCAGTATACCCATGACGAAGAACGCTCTAGCCTTCTTCATGAGAGAGTTAATTAGAAAAGCTCATATGTTGTGTCAAGAGCAGAGCTTGGTATTTTGAAAGTGAAGGCTCATGAAGTCAGGGCAGTTGCGACTTCATTAGCTTTAAAAAGAATTTAGCCCTCAAGGAAATTATTGAATCCACATATTGGAGAACTAATTCAATATTTGCGTCTCATTATCTTAGAGATGTTCAGACAACCTTTGATAATTGTCAGACGCTAGGTCCATACGTGTCCTCTGGTACAGTATTGGGCAAAGGAGTTACTACCCCATAACCTTCTTAAGCTAGTTGATTTTATTAGGTGATGGTGTTTGTGTTTTTGGTCGTCTGAGAAAAGTGTTCGGTACTTTATCAGTCTTGTTAGTATTATCTGGTGAGGTGTGTGTGTAGTTCAGGTAAATGATCTATTACTAGCTTGAATGCCGGGGCAATAAGAGGGCTGTACGGTTCTGTCAACACATTGGTCGACGTCCAGTTGTCCAGTTCCAGTCTTAGCTTCTTCAACATACAGGACACTTCCTTGTTGAGAGCTACTAAGGTTTAAGCAGGCTTAGAGGCAGGACCTATGAAGTCAGCTACCTTAGCAGGTAAGGAACCTAGAGTTTTAATAAATATTTTTAATAATATTTTTATACTCTAATAATGTTGCTGTCTTTGACCCACCTCCAAATGTGTCAATCAGCTATATATATACCTGCCAGGTAAGTGTCATACATTAAAATGAAGTTTTTATGTTAAAACAAAGTTTAATGTATACTTACCTGGCAGGTATATATAATTTAATTCCCACCCGCCTCCCCTCAGGAGACAGGGTTCAGAGAAAATCTGGCCCAATTGGGAACGGTTCCTAGCGCTAGCGCCACGGTAACGGGGTGGTGGTTGCCTGAACTACTAATAGGTTACTAGCGTTTGCCGCGATGTTTTGAAAATTTCTGCCAGGTGGAACAGAGAATATAGCTATATATATACCTGCCAGGTAAGTATACATTAAACTTTGTTTTAACATAAAAACTTCATGTTTAAAGTGATAATAGAAATGCAAGATCATGAAAATCAAGAACATAAGTACTGCATACCTTCAATGCAACATTAATATTTCCTGAGAATGGTAGTGAACTTAAATTGTTATTCATTTGACAACGCCACATTTTAAAAAATTTCCATAGTACTCTCTCCTTCTGACTTTATCCCCTACACACTAACAATCATCACTCTAAAGCCATCCATACTTACGTATTACCTTTGCAATTTTTTTTATGTGTCTACTTTTGATCCTGCAAGGTACGTAGTGTTTGCAAATCACACTCAATTATGTGCATATAATTACTCTGCTTTGGATGCAAGTCTTCCTTTACAGAAAGTTTGGGTAGAAAATGAGAGGAACCCATTTTACATGTAACCCTAAGCTGAAATAAACATTAAGGATAGTGAATACATAGGAAGAAAGTAACTGCATATAAAATCATTTTCATAAAACCAGTTATAAAAACTTAAGTATTTACCTTTTCTGCTTAACTTGGTCTTTAAAGTTGCTGGGAAGAAGATCAAAAAACTGTTTCATTTTAGGAAATAGCACTGGATTCTCCCTGTCTCCCTCCTGTTTAAAAAAAAAAAAACTGTTCTAAAATTTCTGGTATCTTGAAGGGACATACGTTTCAAAAAACAAAAAATTTTGAATATGATAGAGTTAACACCTTTCCTTACGAAACACCTATTACAGCACAGTGAACCAACACTGTTTCTTCAGGTCATTATGAAAGGTCATGGTGATCTACAACCAAAACTTTACTAACACAACTTTGCATAGTATAAAAAGTACATCCAGGTGAATCAATCCTTGTAATAAATGTCGGATCAACACTGAGGCTCCATCAATGACATGATTGATGATTATAGAAATATAACAATGATATTACAACAGCAATGCTCATTAACAGAAGTCAGCCAAAGAAATTACCATGTGAATGAAATACATATGTGAAAACAGAAGAAATACTTTCCTTGCTTCATATATACAAGTATCTTTAAGAGTTTTTCTTATACCTACATGTTCAGTTGGGACATATAAACAAAGTGTAGACTTTTATTTTCTCACTTTTCAATGCCTCTACAGACCAGAGATATCCACTGGAGGGAGAAAACAACCTCCCAGTAAAAATGAGGATTTATCAAAGGCAAAACAAAAGAAAAATGTCTCTACAGTATATGAATTATAAGTAGGTCAATAGAATTGAGAGAGATAATAGTACTATAATATATTAATGAGAAATAATAATCGACTGGGAAGGCAACAGGACTGAAAGCTAACTGCAAGACTAATGAGAACAACGCATGAGGGACAGCTAAACCACAGAATGTGATGGGCAGCACACACCACTCAAGGATAATTAAGCACAGTACAGAGAAAGAAAGGTCGACACAAGAAGTGGGCCAGAGATAAGCCTGGTTGACGCTAGAATACAATTGCAAATGAGAGGATGACAGATAAAAAAAGCAAGTTAATGGTAGCAAACTACCACTTAAACTGCAGATATGGCATAAAGGGTGAACTCACATCATAGTATGTGTTTTGCTTTAAATGCCTCAAGACTATTTATGTACTAGGTTAAATAACCATGGTACATCTATGGCGACAGTGAGCAAAAAAAAAATGAATAAACAAAATAAAAACTAGAACAGCAAGCATGTTAAATTAATAGGTTGTGTTATAAGGCCTGGCCAAAAATCATATGGAATGCAGGAAGGACATAAAATAACAAGTACCCTTAATTGAGTTTACTTTAAATTAAAACAAAAGCAAATAAAAAAAAAAGGAAAGTTTTTGCCTACACTGCTTAAAAAATACTTGACTAACAATTATAACATAATGGAGAGGAAATTTCAAACCAAACTAGCATTATAACTAAAAGAAGGGTACAGAGTCATAGAAGAGGAAACCCACTTATAAATACAAATAGGTGTGCAGTCAAAGAGTTGAGAAACAAAGTACCTGAACAATCAAACATGAATAAATCATAATGTACTCAGTGGCTCTCTACTAAGGAGCATAGGGCATATCAGAGATGCTAAGATTATTACCCTACTATGGGAGGATTCTGAGGGGTACGGCTCAAGCCATTCATTTGGATCTGTGATGAACTAGTTATGGTACGGCTCATACCATTCATTTGGATCTGTGATGAACTAGTTATGGAAATACTCTCCAAATCAATTTGCTTTCACATATAAGGGATGACTGGCCTTATGCCTTTAAAATACATCTAAGTGTTATCAAGTGTAAATGAGTCTGAATCTGTGTAAGGGAATAGGAGCCCAAATTTTGCAGAGCCTCTCCAATGTACTAAATCTTCTCAAGGTAATCTGGAGGAATTACTTACATATTAATGTACAGTGTACTTTTTGCTTTTGTTTAATTACTTGTTAATATATGAATGCTTCACTTATGAGTAAACAATAAAAAAAAATGCTAGGTACCTCAATTTTATGTAGCTTAGCCAACTCCTTAGTAACAGCCTGCCAAATTGGCTCTTCTATGATCGTAACAGGAGTTGTAGTTACTCCTTTCGTAAAACCATAACTCAATCCATTGGAAAAAGTTGCATACAAAGGTGGGCCACATCCAGCCTTGTTTAGAATCTGCAGAAACAAAATATCATAGGATAAAAAAATAATTTAATTCTCATTGTCCTCTGAATGCTAAGTACAGTACATACTGTAACAGAATGACACGTATAGGAGAACTTTTACTTTTCAAGTTCGATTTTCCAAAAAGGGCTACAAATATACAAAGTAAAAATCTAAATCTTAAAATGTGATTACTGTATTATTATTTCTTTTATTATATCAAGTTTTACTATACATGATGTTATTATGATATAACAAAGTTTCATGTATACTTACCTGGCAGGTATATATATAGCTATATTCTCTGTTCTCTGTTCGCACTGGCAGAATTTTCAAAACTCGCGGCAACCGCTAGATCACTGGTAGTTCAGGTGATCGCCACCCCGTTCCCGTGGCACTGGTGCTCGGAATCATTCCCATTTTCGTCAGATTTTTCTCTGAACCCTGTCTCCTGAGGGGAGGTGGGTGGGAATTTAATTATATATACCTGCCAGGTAAGTATACATGAAACTTTGTTATATCATAATAACATCATTTTCATGTATGACACTTACCTGGCAGGTATATATATAGCTGATTGACACATTTGGAGGTGGGTCAAAGACAGCAACATTGTAAGAGTTTTAAAATTTAAAATAAATTCCAAATACTCTTAGATTCCTTACCTGCTAAGGTAGCTGACTTCATAAATCCTGCCTCTTAGCCTGCTAAACCTTAGTAGCTCCCAACTAGGATATGACCTAATAGTTATGAAGCTAAAAACAAGGGGTCTGACAAACTGGACGGGACCCAATTCGTTGACAGGAAACCCTAGCCCTCTCTTACCACGGGCATTCATGCTAGGATAAGTTAGACCACCTGAACCACACACAAAGCTAACATAACACACTACACTTCATAGACTGAAGAGGAAATAACCCTCTCAGACAACCATAAAAACAACACCACTTAATTAAAATACCTAGCATGTTAGTAAGCTATGGGGTGGAAACCTTGCCCAATACTGCTCCTGAGGATACATAAGGGCCCAAATTTTGACAGTTGTCAAAGGTTGTTTTGACGTTTCTAAGGTAATGAGACGAAACACTGAATTAGTCCTCCAAAACGTAATTCCAATGATATCTTTGAGGCCAATATTCCTTTTAAATGCCAAGGAAGTAGCTACTACTCTCACTTCGTGCACCTTAACCTTAAGGATGCCGAAATTTTCTTCTTGGCATAACATATGTGATTCTTTAATCAGTTCCCTGAGGAAAAAGGCAATAGCATTTTTGGTCATTGCTATGCTAGGGTCCTTCACAGAGCACCACAGTGATTCTGAAGTTCCTCTAATATTATTGGTTTTCTCTATATAATAGCGCAAAGCCCTTACTGGACAGAGAACTCTCTCTTGTTCCTGTCCTACAAATCTGAAAGACCCATAATCTCAAAAGACCTTGCCAGGGATGAGCTGGATTCTCGTTCTTGGCCAAGAAATCCTCCTGAAAAGAGCAAACTGCCTTGTCATGCTTCCAGACAACATGTTTGCTAATTGCTTGCAGCTCACTAACCCTTTTAGCTGTGGCCAAGGCCACCAAAAAGATGGTCTTTTTCGAGATATCTCTAAACGAAGCTTGATCCATCGGTTCGAACTTATTAGTTCCTAAGAATTTCAGGACTACATCGAGATTCCAGGAAGGTGTTCTGTAACGGCGTTCCTTCCTTGTTCCAAAGGACCTTATGAGGTCTCTCAGATTGAGATTATTGGTAATATCTAAACCTCTGTGTCTAAATACTGAGGCCAACATACTACGATATCCTTTAAATGTCTGAGTTGACAACCCTACTTCCTTCTTTAAATATAAAAGGAAGTCGGCAATTTGGGTCACAGAGGTACTGGATGAAGAAATCTTCCGACTCTTGCACCACTTACGAAAGAGTTTCCCACTTCACCTGGTACCCTTAATAGTCGAGGCTCTTCTTGCTCCGGCCACAGCTCTGGCCGCCTCTCTAGAAAACCCCCTCGCTCTGACAAGTCTTTCGATAGTCTGAAAGCAGTCAGACCGAGAGCGAGGGTGTTCTTGTGGTACCTGTTGAAGTGAGGCTGTTTGAGTAGATCTACTCTTGCTGGAAGTGTTCTTGGTACATCTACTGTCCATTCCAGTACCTCTGTGAACCAATCTCGGGCCGGCCAGTAGGGAGCTATGAGAGTCATTCTCGTCCCTTGAACCTCTCCCTGAATTTCTTCAAAACCTTTCCTAATACTATCTTGAACGGGGAAAGGCGTACACGTCTAGCCCCGTCCAATCTAGGAGAAAGGCGTTCTACTGCGACTGCTTGACGGTCTGGGACTGGAGAGCAATAAGTCGTCAATCTCTTTGTCATTGTGGTCGCAAACAAGTCCACCACTGGACGACCCCATAATTTCCACAGACTCTGGCATACTTCTAGATGAAGAGTCCATTCTGTAGACAGAAGTTGACCTTCCCTGCTCAACAGGTCCGCTCTCACATTCTTCTCCCCTTGAATGAACCTGGTGAAAAGGGCGTTACGTTTTCCTTCTCTGCCCATAGAAGGATCTCCTCCGCCAACTTGCAAAGAGAGACTGAATGCGTTCCCCTTGCTTGCGGATGTACGCCAGAGCTGTGGTATTGTCCGCGTTGACCTGCACCGCCTTGTTGCGGATCACCGCGTTGAACTCTTTCAAAGCCAAGAAAATCGCCATCAGTTCCTTCCTGTTTATATGCCAAGACGCTTCCTCCTTGCTCCAGCGACCTGACACTTCTTGAGGGCTGAGAGTCGCTCCCCAGCCTGCGTCCGACGTGTCTGAAAACAATACAAGGTCTGGGTTCTTCTGCTGGAGCGATGGGCTCCCGTCCCGCTAACTTTACCCCCGGAGTTAGCCACCAAAGTAATTCCTCTTTGATCTTGCGAGGAATTCGAAACAGGAAGGAATCCGGTTGCGATTTTCTTGGCCAGACTTGGTTCAAAAATATTTGCAAGGGTCTCATGTGAAGCCTTCCCAGAGAAACGAACCGTTCCAGTGACGAGAGAGTCCCCAGTAAGCTCATCCACTCTCGTGCAGACAATTGTTCTTTCTCTAGAAAAGGCTTGTACTTTCCGGATGCATTGAGCTTGCCTGTCGGGAGATGGAAAAGCCCGAAAAGTCACTGACGATATCTGAATCCCCAAATAAACTAGCTCCTGATTGGGGATTCAGATTCGACTTTTCTAAGTTCACCATCAGCCCTAATTCGTTCGTTAATGCCAACGTCATTTCTAAGTCCTCCAGACATTGTCTTCTTGCTTGGGATCTTATGAGCCAATCGTCTAGGTATAGAGACACTCTTATCCCTAGAATATGTAGCCACTTCGCCACGCTTGACATCACTCTTGTAAAAACTTGTGGGCTGTGCACAGTCCAAAGCAGAGGGCTTTGAACTGAAAAGACCTGTTCTGGATCACAAATCTTAAGTACTTCCTGGATCCTGCATGAATTGGGATATGAAAATATGCGTCTTGAAGGTCCAGGGTAACCATCCAGTCCCCTGGACGCACCGCTGCCAGTACTGAATCGGTCGTCTCCATAGTAAATTTTGTCTTCTCCACAAATAAGTTGAGTTGACTTACGTCCAGTACTGGTCTCCATCCCCCGAGGATTTCGCTACTAAGAAAAACCGGTTTTTTTGTAAAATCCCGGGGATAAGTGATCCAGAACAGGTTCTATTGCTCCTTTCCTGAGCATAGAAAGTACTTGCTCTTGCAGTGCTTCTTGTTTCCCTGGATCGCTATAGTGAGCTCCAAGCTCTCTTGGCGATGTCGAAAGAGGTGGTTTCTTCAGAAAAGGGATCTTGTAACCTTCCTTGGCTACTGTGACGACCCAAGGATCTGCTCCCTTTTCTTGCCAAATCTCCCCAAAACTTCTGGAGTCTGGCCCCAACTGATGTCTGAAGGACTTGTTTCTTCATTGTTTATTACTGGGTTTCGAACCCCTCTTGGGAGGAGCTCTTCTTCCTCTGAAGGAAGGACGAGAAAAGGACTTGCCTCGAAAGGGCTGACTAGCCTGTCTTGACTCCTTAGGTGTCTTCTTAACCACTTTGGTGGGTAAAAATTTCCTTACCGAAGACGTTAAAAGATCCTGCATCGCTTTCTGAGTCAGGGAAAGCGAAATATCCTTAATAAGATCCGAAGGAAATAACTGATCCGAGAGTGGGGAAAAAACCAATTCGGATTTCTGAGCGTTAGAACCGCCCTTTGCAGCAAAAGAGCACAGGAGTGACCTCTTCTTTAAAACTCCTGCGGTGAAAAGCGATCCTAACTCATTCGCCCCATCCCTTAGGGGCTTTTGTCCATAGCAGGACAAATAATACTGCTTGGAAGTTGCGAAGAAGTTGATTCCTTATCTTCCAAGGTTCGTCCCAGAGCCCCCAAGGACCAATCAAGAAAATTTTAAACCTCGAATGTCCGGAAAATACCTTTCAAGAGATGATCTAACTCTGATGACGTCCACCAAACTTTAGCCGAATTCAAAGCATGTCTGCGGGAAACTGTCAACAATGTTGGAAAATCCCCCTAGGAGGAGGCAGAACTCCCAGGCCCAGACCTTTCCCCTGTCGCATACCAGATTCCGGACTTCGATGCTAATTTGGCTGGAGGGAAGGAGAAAGAAGTCTTGCCCGCTTCCCTCTTTTCTTTCAACCACGTATCGATCCTTTGAAGAGCCTTCTTTGCTGTAATTGAAAGCTTCATCTTCAAAAACGATGACTTCTTCGGTGTTTTATTCTTGGAGAATTGAGAAAGGGGTGACATCGGAGCTGAAGGCTGAAATTCCCCTTCAAAAATTGACAGAAGGCAATCAGTTAACTTCTTGTAGTCTGAAGAAGGTGCTTCACCATCTTTCTCTTCTTCAGACGCTAAGTCTTCCATCTCCTCTTCTGCCGAAGAAACATCTTGTAATCCAAGGTCTTGCTGCTGAACATCTCTAACCTCACGGGAAGAAGAAGGTTAACCTCCTGCCGCCTGCGTCTGCGTCCTTCTGAGATACGTCCCACCAACGTGAATCCGCTCCGTAATTGCGTCCTGCGTCCTGTCCGCCTGAGAAGTCCGTCCGACTTAGCCGGTAACTTGCGTCCTACACGAGAATCCGAAGTGCGATGAGGAGGAGGCAAACAATCATGCGTCCTTTTGGAGGACTTGACGGGGAGAGAAACGTCCTTACGTCTCGTAGGAGGATGTTCCGTTGCTTCCCACGATTTAACTAGATCGGCTAACCTTCCTTGCATCTCTTTAAGAAAGTCCTTAGTCTCTGTTTCCTGACGGGATGCCTGAGCATGCGGGGAACGAAGACGAGAAGTATTGCTACGACGAGAAACTCGAACCTGAGGTCTACGAGAAGGAGAAGATACAGGAGAAACTGCCCAGGATGCAGAAGGAGGGCTCCTATCAGGCAACCGCCGTCTAAATGAAGTCTTGCGTCCTGGCCTTGAACGAAAAGTTCTCCTCCTTTTAACCGGAACCATGTCATCATCGTCACTAGATGAGAAAATCTCGGGCTACTCCACCGCTCTTGAGCGTCAAGTTCATCCTGAGATGACGTAGGTCTATGCGTCCTCTTCAGCGGTTACCGCGATTCTTCCGCATAGCGTCGATACCTGCCTGACGTAGAACTATCGGATAGAAGAAAAACACTTCCCAGTGTCGCCTTTTCTATGGCGCACTGCTGCAGCCTGGGACGCAACAGGACTGCCTGAAGGGACGACTGATCGTAAGGAACCCCTCTCGCCTCCCTTCGACTGTCGACATGCCTTCTCATTTGGGTCTGGGAGCTTGGCAGAGGCCTAGGTCTAGGAGCACGAGAGAGACGATCAGCCGCCCCTCCACTACACTGACACTCTCAAAAGCACCCACTTTGTCTGTAAGACGCTGAATCTGATCGCCCATTGAACGCAAAGGGCGGCAAACACTTTCACATAATTAGGATCCTCAGAAACAGCAGCAGGCGCAGGAGAAACCTGAGGAGAAGGATCTACAACTTCTACTTGGGAAGGAGGAGGAGAAAATAAACAGAAGCATCAAGGCCTTACTAGAAGAGCCTGACCTCTCACTCCGAGCACCGATCTCCTTACTCTATCCTTTCTAGTCTCTCAACATATTTAGTGAAAGTTTCCATTCCTTCTCATTTAAACTTTCACACTCATTACATCTATTATCCCAAGTACACACACCCTCTCTACACTTCTTACATACTGTGTGAGGGTCTACCGAGGCTTTCGGCAGTCTCACCTTGCACCCTTCTTTCACACACACTCTAAATACTAAACCAGAATCAGACATTATAAGAAATTCCAAACGCGATTGCCAATCCAACTTTCCAATACGATACCCAATAAATCCATCAAAGTACAGCGAAAGTCAGCTAACGAGTTCGAAATTCTAGCAGGGAACCCACAACGATGTTGCCGGTTCGGCTGGCAGAAAAAATCTGACGAAAATGGGAATGATTCCGAGCACCAGCACCACGGGAACGGGGTGGCGATCACCTGAACTACCAGTGATCTAGCGGTTGCCGCGAGTTTTGAAAATTCTGCCAGTGCGAACAGAGAACAGAGAATATAGCTATATATATACCTGCCAGGTAAGTGTCATACATGAAACACTGAATTAATATATGGACATTCACCTAAGTACCATACATAGGATTCAACTATGAATAAGATATGACTTATATTACCTCAAACACTACTGTCCTTAATTAATGAAACAGATGTGTTGAGTGTCAGTTGGTGTGTTGTATTGTAGACAATAATCAAAGAAGATTAAACTTTCAATTCTTTTTAAAAAATGGTCATGAAACATTAAAAAGTTTATCACTTAAAAATAATCACAGGTAATGAGTGGCCTTAAAGTATGACCACTTATCTCTAAAGTCAAGCTGGATGAATTGCAGAATACTGCGCATCTTTTCATTTTTTTTTTCACAATAGTATACCCTGGCGTTTTTGCTCTACATACTACTTCATAAACAGTCAATTGTAATCCGTCATGCACAGTACATACCTGGACATTCTTTTTTTCTAAATTCCTATCAATGAAGAGCTCTGTCTTATTGCCATACACCCTGACTAGAATTTGATCATTTCGGTCCTCATGCCAAACTCCAATAAGCTGATTTGTAATTCCATCAGTGTATACCTTGCAAAAAATTAAAATACAATTAGTAATTGTATGAAGTACATTAGGACAGTCCAGAGAATATAATTATTGCAATTTCAAAGACAAATTTTCTCTAGAGGTTTCTTTGGATGAACTAACAAATAACTTAAGCAATACTGTAACACTTGGGACAACTCGAGTATTCTACTCCATTGAACTGACTGCTTAATATCAGCACCAATACCCATTTGACAGGTTTGGGATGAGGGTCTGGATGAATTTTCTGACTATTGAGTGAAGTGATTCAGTGCAAGGAAGCCAGTCACTTTCTCTCTAACTTAGAAGTAGATGAAAGAGAATGCTGACTAACTTTGTTAGTTGTTATTCTTAAATGTTCCCTTGTTCAAACCTGCATTTGTCATCCAAGTGATACAAGCTTACCCAGAGCAAATACGTAAAAAAAAAAAAAAAAAAAAAAAAAAAACAAAAAAAAAAAAAAAAAAAAAAAAAAAAAAAAAGGTCACCACCCACACACTTTTATGGTATGCTACTGTATAATTATTCTATCTAAGGTTAGGAAAAAAAATCCCTAAAAGTAATTTAGCTAATAGTTAATACCAAACAATAACCCACCTGCCATGTAAGTTTATATAGCAGAACATCCTAAGATGGCTACATGCTAATTGAGACAATAAAATACCCACACACCTCACACCTTCAATAGTTACTATGGGATGCCTTTATCATACCCGTACAGTCTCAGACTTAAGGAAAAAAAATAACCAGTCTACTGGCTTGATCCAGAGGTGACCATGTGAAGTTAAGAAATGAAGAGAAAGAGCATATCCAATCACTATCATAACATA
>NC_087219.1:33747305-33814338 GCF_015104395.2 Macrobrachium nipponense
TATGTTATGATAGTGATTGGATATGCTCTTTCTCTTCATTTCTTAACTTCACATGGTCACCTCTGGATCAAACCAGTAGACTGGTTATTTTTTTTCTTTAAGTCTGAGAGTGTACGGGTATGATAAAGGCATCCCATAGTAACATATTGAAGGTGTGAGGTGTGTGGGTATTTTATTGTCTCAATTAGCATGTAGCCATATAAACTTCCTGCTATATAAACTTCCATGGCAGGTGGGTTATTGTTTGGTATTACTATTAGCTAAATTACTTCTAGGGATTTTTTTTCCTAACCTTAGCTAGAATAATTATACAGTAGCATACCATAAAGTGTGTGGATGGTGACTTTTTTTTTTTTTTTTTTTTTTTTTTTTTTTTTTTTTTACACGTATTTGCTCTGGGTAAGCTTGTATCACTTGGATGACAAATGCAGGTTTGAACAAGGGAACATTTAAGAAAAACAACTAACAAAGTTAGTCAGCATTCTCTTTCATCTACTTCTAAGTTAGAGAGAAAGTGACTGGCTTCCTTGCACTGAATCACTTCACTCATTAGTCAGAAAATTCATCCAGACCCTCATCCCAAACCTGTCAAATGGGTATTGGTGCTGATATTAAGCAGTCAATTCAATGGAGTAGAATACTCGAGTTGTCCCAAGTGTTACATGTATTGCTTAAGTTATTTGTTAGTTCATCCAAAGAAACCTCTAGAGAAAATTTGTCTTTGAAATTGCAATAATTATATTCTCTGGACTGTCCTAATGTACTTCATACAATTACTAATTGTATTTTAATTTTTTGGAAGGTATACACTGATGGAATTACAAATCAGCTTATTGGAGTTTGGCATGAGGACCGAAATGATCAAATTCTAGTCAGGGTGTATGGCAATAAGACAGAGCTCTTCATTGATAGGAATTTAGAAAAAAAGAATGTCCAGGTATGTACTGTGCATGACGGATTACAATTGACTGTTTATGAAGTAGTATGTAGAGCAAAAACGCCAGGGTATACTATCATGAAAAGATGCGCAGTATTCTGCAATTCATCCAGCTTGACTTTAGAGATAAGTGGTCATACTTTAAGGCCACTCATTACCTGTGATTATTTTTAAGTGATAAACTTTTTAATGTTTCATGACCATTTTTTAAAAAGAATTGAAAGTTTAATCTTCTTTGATTATTGTCTACAATACAACACACCGGTGTTTGAGGTAATATAAGTCATATCTTATTCATAGGTAAATCCTATGTATGGTACTTAGGTGAATGTCCATATATTAATTCAGTGGTATAGTAAAACTTGATATAATAAAAGAAATAATAATACAGTAATCATATTTTAAGATTTAGATTTTTACTTAGTATATTTGTAGCCCTTTTTGGAAAATCGAACTTGAAAAGTAAAAGTTCTCCTATACGTGTCATTCTGTTACAGTATGTACTGTACTTAGCATTCAGAGGACAATGAGAATTAAATTATTTTTTTATCTTATGATATTTTGTTTCTGCAGATTCTAAACAAGGCTGGATGTGGCCCACCTTTGTATGCAACTTTTTCCAATGGATTGAGTTATGGTTTTACGAAAGGAGTAACTACAACTCCTGTTACGATCATAGAAGAGCCAATTTGGCAGGCTGTTACTAAGGAGTTGGCTAAGCTACATAAAATTGAGGTACCTAGCATTTTTTTTATTGTTTACTCATAAGTGAAGCATTCATATATTAACAAGTAATTAAACAAAAGCAAAAAGTACACTGTACAATAATATGTAAGTAATTCCTCCAGATTACCTTGAGAAGATTTAGTACATTGGAGAGGCTCTGCAAAATTTGGGCTCCTATTCCCTTACACAGATTCAGACTCATTTACACTTGATAATACTTAGATGTATTTTAAAGGCATAAGGCCAGTCATCCCTTATATGTGAAAGCAAATTGATTTGGAGAGTATTTCCATAACTAGTTCATCACAGATCCAAATGAATGGTTTGAGCCGTACCATAACTAGTTCATCACAGATCCAAATGAATGGTTTGAGCCGTACCCCTCAGAATCCCCCCATAGTAGGGTAATAATCTTAGCATCTCTGATATGGCCTATGCTCCTTAGTAGAGAGCCACTGAGTACAGTATGATTTATTCATGTTTGATTGTTCAGGTACTTTGTTTCTCAACTCTTTGACTGCACACCTATTTGTATTTATAAGTGGGTTTCCTCTTCTATGACTCTGTACCCTTCTTTTAGTTATAATGCTAGTTTGGTTTGAAATTTCCTCTCCATTATGTTATAATTGTTAGTCAAGTATTTTTTAAGCAAGTGTAGGCAAAAACTTCCTTTTTTTATTTGCTTTTTATTTAAGTAAACTAAATAGGTACTTGTTATTTTATGTCCTTGCTGCATTCCATATGATTTTTGGCCAGGCCTTATAACACAACCTATTAATTTAACATGCTTGCTGTTCTAGTTTTTATTTTGTTTATTCATTTTTTTTTTTTTGCACACTGTCGCCATAGATGTACCATGGTTATTTAACCTAGTACATAAATAGTCTTGAGGCATTTAAAGCAAAACACATACTATGATGTGAGTTCACCCTTTATGCCATATCTGCAGTTTAAGTGGTAGTTTGCTACCATTAACTTGCTTTTTTTATCTGTCATCCTCTCATTTGCAATTGTATTCTAGGCGTCAACCAGGCTTATCTCTGGCCCACTTCTTGTGTCGACCTTTCTTTCTCTGTGCTGTGCTTAATTATCCTTGAGTGGTGTGTGCTGCCCATCACATTCTGTGGTTTAGCTGTCCCTCATGCGTTGTTCTCATTAGTCTTGCAGTTAGCTTTCAGTCCTGTTGCCTTCCCAGTCAATTATTATTTCTCATTAATATATTATAGTACTATTATCTCTCTCTCAATTCTATTGACCTACTTATAATTCATATACTGTAGAGACATTTTTCTTTTGCTTTGGATAAAATCCTCATTTTTACTGGGAGGTTGTTTCTCCCTCCATTGGATATCTCTGGTCTGTAGAGGCATTGAAAAGTGAGAAAATAAAAGTCTACACTTTGTTCATATGCCCCAACTGAACATGTAGGTATAAGAAAAACTCTTAAAGATACTTGTATATATGAAGCAAGGAAAGTATTTCTTCTGTTTTCACATATGTATTTCATTCACATGGTAATTTCTTTGGCTGACTTCTGTTAATGAGCATTGCTGTTGTAATATCATTGTTATATTTTCTATAATCATCAATCCTTGTTCATGATGGAGCCTCAGTGTTGATCCGACATTTATTACAAGGATTGATTCACCTGGATGTACTTTTTATACTATGCAAAGTTGTGTTAGTAAAGTTTTGGTTGTAGATCACCATGACTTTCATTAATGACCTGAAGAAACAGGTGTTGGTTCACTGTGCTGTAATAGGTGTTTCGTAAGGAAAGGTGTTAACTCTTTCATATTCAAAATTTTTTGAAACTGTATGTCCCTTCAAGATACCAGAAATTTTAGAACAGTTTTTTTTTTTTAAACAGGAGGGAGACAGGGAGAATCCAGTGCTATTTCCTAAAATGAAACAGTTTTTTGATCTTCTTCCCAGCAACTTTAAAGACCAAGTTAAGCAGAAAAGGTAAATTACTTAGTTTATAACTGGTTATGAAAATTATTTTATGGCAGTTACTTTCTTCCTATGTATTCACTATCCTTAATGTTTATTTCAGCTTAGGGTTACATGTAAAATGGGTTCCTCTCATTTTCTACCCAAACTTTCTGTAAAGGAAGACTTGCATCCAAAGCAGAGTAATTATATGCACATAATTGAGTGTGATTTGCAAACACTACGTACCTTGCAGGATCAAAAGTAGAGCACATAAAAAAAATTGCAAAGGTAATACGTAAGTATGAATGGCTTTAGAGTGATGATTGTTAGTGTGTAGGGGATAAAGTCAGAAGGAGAGAGTACTATGGAAATTTTTTAAAATGTGGTGTTGTCAAATGAATAACAATTTAAGTTCACTACCATTCTCAGGAAATATTAATGTTGCATTGAAGGTATGCAGTACTTATGTTCTTGATTTTCATGATCTTGCATTTCTATTATCACTTTAAACTTTACCAACTATGTTATCAAAACAAAATATGTTTTCTTGGGTCTTCTGATCATTCTCTCATCTCTAGAACTTGTGTTGAACTCTCCCTCTCCACATTCCCTTGGCATTGTACTGTCTAATGCATGAAGTTTCTGGTGCCATGATCATAACTGTGATTACAAGTATTGATGTACAGTGTAACCTAACCCTTGCTTTAAATTTTTTCCTCCTGATCCTGATAGTCCATGGCTTGATTGCTCCTGCTCTCCAACAGTTCAGTGGAGGGAGCAGGCTTATAATTTATTCTTAGCCTCTCCTGTTATTATTTTGCACTATTACTTATAACTAGTTTAAATTTTTGTTCTTCAGTTGCACTGTAAGTTACTTTAGACATGGGGGGGGGCAGAACTGCATATATATATATTGCAGTTAGTTATTCAAAATATTACACCTCAGAAACAAGCAGTCTTCAGTACTTCTTGTAAGTGCCAAAAAGTGCTGTATCAGGACTGTGATAGTTTAATATTTGGAAACTGTGTACGTATATACTTAGATTTATTATTTCTCAATTTATTTGTCTTTTTAGGATTGAAGAAAGTGGATATTTATTTGTCATTACAGGATTGAAAAAAGTGGATATACCAAAGACAAGCTGGCTCAAGAAATGAAAGAGTTGGAGTCCCATCTTACTACTTTGAGGTGTCCAGTGGTTTTCTCGCACAATGACATTTTACTTGGCAATGTCATTTGGGACTCTTCATTACAAAAAGCAAGCTTTATTGATTACGAATATGGAGCATGCAATTATCAGCCCTATGATATAGCCAATCATTTTAATGAATTTGCAGGTAGGTTAGTTTGTTTAAAAATTTTTTTTTTCTAACTAGTTATTTGCCACTGCATGAGAGATAAAATGTTGTATATGTTATTGGCATTAGTTAAGGTTCTTTGCAGCATCCCCCCTTTCATTCCTTTTACTGTACCTCCATTAAAATTCTGTTCCTCCGTCATACTTTCTGCCCACTCCTGACAATTGTTTCAGTGCAACTGCAAGGTTTTCATCCTTTTAAAAACTTTTTTACTCTCAATTTTACTTTGTGCTGAATGACTTCATAGGTCGCAGCTTATGGCCTTTGGCCTAAATTTTATACTCCATTCCATATACAGGCAGTCCCCGGGTTACGACAGGTTCGGCTTACGACGTTAAGGCACTTTTCAATTATATTCATCAGAAATTATTTCCAGGGTTACGACGCCTACAACGCTCATCTGGCAGAAGAAATATGACACCAAAAATGCAAAATAATCAATATTTGAAGGTTTTTTTGATGCAAAATGCAATAAGAATGCAGTTTACCTAGTTTTGAATGCACCCAAAGCACTAAAAGTAAGTTTCATGTATGATACTTACCTGGCAGGTTATATATAGTATAGCTATATCCTCTGTCGCACTGGCAGAATTTTCAAAACTTGCGGCAACCGCTGGATCACTGGTGCTCGGAACCATTCCCCATTTTCATCAGATTTTCTCTGCCACCCGAACCGTCAACATCGTTGAGGGTTCCCTGCTAGAATTTCGAGCTCGTTGCTGACTTTTCACTGTATTGGACGGATTTTTTGGTATCGTATTGGAAAGTAAGATTGGCAATCATTTTGGATTTTTCTTACAATGCCTGATTCTGGTTTTATCTTTAGAGTGTGTGTGAAAGAAGGGTGTAAGGTGAGACTACCGAAAGCTTCGGTAGACCCTCACACTGTGTGTAAGAAATGTAGAGAGTGTGTGTGTACTTGGGACAATAGGTGTAATGAGTGTGAGAGTTTGAATGATAAAGAGTGGAAGACTCACGAAATATGTGGAGAGATTGGAGAAAGATCGAATTAGATCTGTCTCGGAGTGAGAGGTCAGGCTCTTTTAGTAAGGCCTTGAATGATTCAGTGACTATTTCTCCACCTCCTTCCCAAGTAGAAGTTGTAGCACCTTCCCCTCAGGTTTCTCCTGCGCCTGCTGCTGTTTCTGAGGATGCGAAGGACTCACATTATGTTAAAGTGTTTGCTGCCCTAGCATCGATGGGCGATCAGATTCAGTGTCTTACTGACAAAGTGGGTGTTTTTGATGTGTGTGACAGTGTAGTGGAGGGGGCGGCTGATCGTCTCTCTCGTGCTCCTAGACCTAGACCTCTTCCAAGCTCCCAGACCCAAGGGAGAAGGTATGTCGACAGTCGAAGGGAGGCAAGAGGGGTCCCCATACGATCAGTCGTCCCTTCAGGCAGTCCTGTTGCGTCCCAGGCTGCAGCAGTGCGCCGTAGAAAAGGCGTCACTGGGAAGTGTTTTTCGTCTTCCGATAGCTCTGCGTCAGGCAGGTATCGGCGCTATGCGGAGGAATCGCGTCTCCTCAAGAGGACGCACAGATCAGCCTCATCTCAGGACGAACTCGGCTACTCGCAAGAGAGGTGGAGTAGCCCCAAGATTTTCTCATCTAGTGCGGATGAGGACGATATTCCTGTTAAAAGGAGGAGAACGTTTCGTTCAAGGGAGGATGCAAGACGTTCTATGGCAGGCGGTTCTCCTGAGAGACTCTCCTTCTGCGTCCTGGGTGCACTCTCCTGTATCTTCTCCGTCTCACAGACCTCAAGTCCATTCTCCTCGTCGTACCAGTGCTTCACGACTTCGCTCTCCGCCTTCGCATGCGATCCGTCAGGAAACGGACACTAGAGACTTTCTCAGAGAGATGCAAGTGAAATTAGCCGACCTGGTTAAGTCTTGGGAAGCAACGGATCAGCCTTCCTCGAGACGTAAGGACGCGTTTCTCCCTGTCAAGTCCTCCAAGAGGACGCATGATCAGAGTTTGCCTCCTCCTCCTCGTCCTTAGTTTTCTCTGACAGGATGCACGGTACCGGCTAAGACGGACGATCACTCAGTTATGCAGGACGCAAGAACAAGCCGATGGACGTACGGTGGACGCAGCTCAAGTGATGGACGCAGGACGCAGGCAGCAGGACGTTAACCCGTCTTCCGACTCTTCCGGATGAAGACTTTTCGTCAGGACGTGATGAAACATTCGCTTTCTAAACAAGTTTTGGATCTGTACGCTGGGGATATTCTTCGACAAGATGTTGGCTTGCAGGAGGTTTCTTCAGCGGAAGAAGACGTTGAGGACTTGGCTTCTGAAGAGGAGAGAGATGTTGAAGCTCCGTCTTCTGATTATAAAAGGTTAACTGATTGTCTCCTGTCAATCTTCGAAGGGGAGTTTCAACCCTCAGCTCCGTTGTCCCCCCTTTCGCAGTTCTCGAGGAACAAAACACCCAAGAAATCATCGTTTTTGAAGATGACTCTTTCTATTACTGCCAAGAAAACTCTCCAAAGGATTAACTCCTGGTTGAAGGAAAAGAGGGAAGCAGGGAAGACGTCTCTCTCCTTCCCTCCAGCCAAGTTGGCCTCGAAGTCTGGGGTCTGGTATGCAACAGGGGAAAGTCTCGGCCTAGGAGTACCTGCCTCCTCCCAGGGGGACTTTTCCAATATTGTAGACAGCTCCCGCAGGCATGCTCTGCACGCGGCCAAGATTTGGTGAACGTCTTCAGAGTTGGATCATCTTCTGAAGGGCATTTTCCGGACTTTTGAAGTGTTTAACTTACTTGACTAGTCCTTGGGGGCTCTGGCTCGCACATTAGAGGACAAGGAATCGTCTGCTTCCCAACTGCCAAGCAGTATTATGTCCTGCATGGACAAAGCCCTGAGAGATGGGGCGAACGAATTGGCGTCCCTCTTTACGGCAGGAGTATTGAAGAAGAGGTCCCTCCTGTGCTCTTTTGCAGCAAAGGGCGTTTCTAACGCTCAGAAATCGGAGTTGGTTTTCTCCCCACTCTCAGATCAGCTTTTTCCTTCAGAATTGATTAAGGACATCTCGCTATCTTTGACTCAGAAGGCGACTCAGGACCTTTTGACTTAGTCTGTAAGGAAATATTTGCCCCCCAAAGTGGTTAAGAAGACACCTAAGGAGTCAAGACAGTCTCAACAGCCCTTTAGAGGCAAAACATTTTCTCGCCCCTCCTTTAGAGGTAAAAGGGCTTCTCCCAAGAGAGGGTCGAAGCCCGCTAACAAACAATGAAGCACAAGTCCTCCAGTCATCGGTTGGGGCCAGACTCCAGGAGTTTTGGGAAGTTTGGCACAACAAGGGAGCGGACCCTTGGGTCGTCACGATAGCCAGGGAAGGTTACAAGTTCCCCTTCCTGAAGAAGCCACCTCTTTCTACATCCCCGAGGGATCTTGTGGCTCATTACAACGATCCAGAGAAAGAAGAGGCCCTGCAGGAGCAAGTCCTCTCCATGATCAGGAAAGTAGCAATAGAACCTGTTCTGGACCACTCATCCCCAGGATTCTACAACCAGCTTTTCTTAGTAGCGAAATTCTCGGGTGGATGGAGGCCGTGCTGATGTAAGTCATCTCATTTGTTTTGTCGAAAGACAAAATTCACCATGGAAACGAATGAATCAGAACTGGCAGCGGTACGTCCAGGGGACTGGATGGTTACCCTGGACCTTCAAGACGCGTACTTCCACATCCCCATGCATCCGGGATCCAGGAAGTAATTAAGGTTTGTTATCCACAACAGGGTCTTTCAGTTCAAAGCCCTTTGCTTCGGACTTTGCACGGCTCCGCAGGTGTTCACGAGAGTGATGTCGAACGTGGTGAAATGGTTGCATCTAGTAGGGATCAGAGTCTCTCTCTACCTAGACGACTGGCTTATAAGATCCCAATCAACACTACAATGTCTGGAGGACTTAGAAGTAACGGAATTGACAAACTAATTGGGTCTGATGGTGAACTTAGAAAAGTCGAATCTGATCCCCAAACAGGAGCTAGTCTATTTGGGGATTCTGATTTCCTCAGCGACTTTTCGGGCTTTTCCATCCCCCGACAGGCAAGTTCAGTGCCTTCGGAAAGTGCAAGCCTTTCTAGAGAAAGACCAATGCTCGGCGCGAGAGTGGATGAGCTTACTGGGGACACTCTTGTTGCTGGAGTGGTTCGTTTCTCTAGGAAGGCTTCGCATAAGACCCTTACAAATCTTCCTAACCAAGTCTGGCCAAGAAAATCGCAACCGGATTCCTTCCTGTTTTGGATTCCTTACAAGATCAAGGAGGAATTGCAATGGTGGCTAACTCCAGGAAAGTTAGCAGAGGGTGCGTCGCTCCAGCAGAAGAACCCAGACCTTGTATTATTTTCAGACGCATCGGACGCAGGGCTGGGGAGCTGACCCTCTAGGCCCGCAAGAAAAGTGTCAGGTCGTTGGAACAAGGAGGAAGCGTCTTGGCATATAAACAGGAAGGAACTGATGGCGATTTTCTTGGCTTTGAAAGTGTTCAAGGCGTTGATCCGCAACAAGGTTGTGCAGGTCAACGCAGACAATACCACAGCTATGGCATACATTCGCAAGCAAGGAGGAACGCATTCTTATTGCTGTGCAAGTTAGCGGAAGAAGTCCTTCTGCGGGCAGAGAAGGAGAACGTCACCCTGCTCACCAGGTTCATTCAAGGGGAGAAGAATGTGAGAGCGGACCTGTTGAGCAGGGAAGGTCAACTGCTGTCTACAGAGTGGACCCTACATCTAGAAGTATGCCAGAGCCTGTGGAATTTATGGGGTCGTCCATTGGTGGACCTGTTTGCGACCGCAACAACGAAGAGGTTACCGACATACTGCTCTCCAGTCCCAGACTGTCAAGCAGTCGCAGTAGATGCCTTCCTTCTAGATTGGACGGGCCTTGATGCTTACGCCTTTCCCCCGTTCAAAATTTTAGGAAAGGTTATGAAGAAGTTCAGGGAGAGTCAAGGGACAAAACTGACTCTCATAGCCCCCTACTGGCCGGCCCAAGATTGGTTCACAGAGGTACTGGAATGGACAGTGGACACACCAAGAACACTTCCAGCAAGAGTAGATCTACTCAAACAGCCTCACTTCAACAGGTATCACAAGAACACCCTCGCTCTGGGTCTGACTGCGTTCAGACTATCTAAAGACTTGTCAGAGCGAGGGGGTTTTCTAAAGAAGCGGCCAAAGCTGTGGCCAGAGCAAGAAGAACCTCAACAATCAAGGTGTACCAGGCGAAGTGGGAGACCTTTCGTAAGTGGTGCAAGAGTCGGAAGGTTTCTTCATCCAGTACCTCTGTGACCCAAATTGCGGACTTCCTTCTGTATTTGAAGGAGGAAGCAGGGTCATCTACTCACAGTCAAAGGATACAGAAGTATGTTAGCCTCGGTTTTTAGACACAGAGGCTTAGACATTACCAACAATTTGGATCTGAGAGACCTCATAAGGTCCTTTGAAACAAGGAAGGAACATCGTTACAGAACTCCTTCTTGGAATATAGATATAGTGCTGAAATTTCTAGGAACTAATAATTTCATACAATGAACTTACCTGTCAGATATATACATAGCTAAGACTCCGTCGTCCCCGACAGAAATTCAAATTTCGCGCCACTCGCTACCGGTAGGTCAGGTGATCTACCTGCCTGCCCTGGGCGCAGGACTAGGAACCATTCCCGTTTTCTATCATATTTTCTCTGTCGCCGGTGGTATCAACATTGTTGTTACTACCTCCTGACTGGAATTCGCTTTTCAAGACTTTATTGATCATCTTTATTGGATTTCTTGGTGACGTACTGGATCGTTGTTTTGGCATTCGCTACTGTGGACTGGATTTGGACTTGCTTTTGATTTTTCTAATAGAATGTCTGATTCAAGTGTTAGTGTGAGAGTGTGTGTGAATGTAGGCTGCAAGGTGAGGATACTGAAGGCTTCGGTTGATCCTCACACTGTATGTCGTAAATGTAGGGGGTTTGACTGTTCTTTGGCTAACACCTGTATTGAGTGTGAAAAGTTGGATGCTAATGAATGGAAGACGCTAACTTCTTATTGAAGAAGGTTAGAGAGGGATAGGATTAGACGGGCTGCACAAAAGAGTGTGAGTACAAGGCCTATTGAGCCTTTTTCTGAGTCTATCTCTCCTTTTGTTAATGAATATGATTCTCCCTATGTATCTGAATCCTCACAGGCTTTGCATTCGGATTCGGCTTCTGAAATCGCCATTGTTCCGATACGTAATACAAACCATCGGTCCTTTAACAATAGGAAGTAGCTAGCGGCTAGCTAGCGGCAGCTGGAAACGGTCGTAAGCTTCGAACAAGGGGAGAACGATAGTTAACTGCTTGTCCGGGGAGGTAAACAAATCACTTTTGCTTTCGGCCGCGGGTGTGAAGGACGTGTTCGTCATCGCTCTCTGCCCGCTTCATCGTCGTATGCTTTGTTTTTATTGTGTTTTCTACTAATGGTTTGTTTGACTTGAAAATGAAACTGTAAGTACACTGTTTCATTTTCATTACTTAATTATGAACCAACATGGAGCTATCGCCGTAGATGCGGCGATTTCCTCTCTTTTCATGAATTGAACCCTTGAATTATGTCTTGGTGCCGAGGGCGGGCGCGCTCGCGCCGAGTCATGTATTTTGGGCGAAAGTGTGTAATTGAAAAATGTAAGTACTCTTTTCATTATATTTTGCCTGTGCGTTTCGTTACCGAGAGTGTGATTGCGCTCGGCACGAGCCTTTTATTTTGTATAATAGAATGCAATGAAAGTGGATTCGCAATTCCAATATTCTTTTCATTTTCATTTATTTACTTGCATGAAATTTAATTTGGATCAATTTTCGTTCTTACCCGGGAATTGATCTTTTCCCCTTTAAGTTCTATGAAGTGAATCGCAAGGGCAGTATTCTGTTTCATTTTCATATTACTTTTCACTGCTGTGCGGGGGTAGGGGAAGCGAAGGTCTGCCAGGAAGTCGTCGGAAAGCTCTCCTGCGACTCCCTTGGTATCCGATTCTTCGTCTTCCTTCCTGCCCCCCGCTCAGCTTCTTCGTTGTATTTTGTATTTGGGTCCTTCCTTGCGTTCGGGGAGGCGGGGCATGTCTTCCCCCCGTGCGTGAGGGAACCCCTCTTACTAATCTATCTATGTTACCGCAGGTGCTACATCCGTGGGAGACGACCTTGGACAGGTATGGACCACCGCGGCGGCAGGGCGTGCCTAGCATCCACGGGCTGCTGCAGCGTCTAGCGAGGTCTGGGGCGGTCTCCACTACTACCACGGCCGCTTATGCTGTTCCCCCCCCCGCCTGGTCTACACTCCCCATGCTGTGTCGGTGACGCCGTCTGCCGCTACTAGGGCCGCCGCCGTACCGAGGGGGGGTTGCCGCCGCCGCCGGTTTTCTTCGTGTTGCCTGCCCCAGACTTCCGCTGTTCCAGCAGCTCGCCCCTGGACCGGCCGCCAGTACCCAGGTTCCGCTGGCTGCCGATGATTCTACGAGGCGATCGCTGGGCCTGCCGTACCTGCCGCTGATGTGATTTCCCGCTGTTTTGGCTTGGCTGTCCTTCTGGGTCTACCGCTGCCGCTGTTCCTGCCGCTCCTGAGCTGGTTGCTGTTCCTGTCGCTCCAGGTTCCTGAGCCTGTCCATGCTGGTCCTGCCCACGGTGTGTCTTCCCCAGTCCAGGTCCTTCCGGACAGGTGCAGTCGGGCCGTGTTGCTTCGGCAATAGCCCCGGCTCCGGCCTGGATGGAGGACCTGACGACTGTCCTGCGTGAGCTGACGAGGAAGAGGAAGAAGAGGAAGCTGTCATCTTCGTCTTCATCGTCTGCTGCTGCCTCTTCCCCTTCGACTTCTAAGGCCCATAAGCCGAAGAAGAAGAAGGAACCCCCCTAACTGCCTTCCCCCCTAAGAAGTCTCCTTCGGGAATCTCAAAGGCCCGTCCCACCCCCCCCGGTGGGACGGTGGGGGTCCTTCTGCTGGTCCTACCTGCTCCTTCGGGAGCGGGGTCCGTCTCCCCTTCCGTAAGGAAGAGATAGACGGGGACCAGAGGAGTATCGGTTAGCTCTGGTATTTCCTCGCCTGGTGCTAGCGGCGATGCCCGCTACGCCAGGTTCCGGCTCGGTCTCTCGTTCGCGAGAGATCCCGAGTGTACGTTCTCCCTCGGGAGACCGTGCAGCCAAGAGTTCGCTCGGCGCCAAGACGCGGCACGGAGCAGAAGGCTGGTGAGAGACGCTCAGGTGACTCTCTGCCAGGCCAGCGGCCCGCTCTTGCAGCGACCAGCTGGTAACCCGGGTGGTTTTCCCCCTTAAGAAGGCTCCTTCGGGACCTTCTAAGGGCCCGTCTCGCTCCGGCGATTCGGGGAGCTCTTCTGCTGGTCCTCCTGCTCCCTCGGGAACGGGCCCGCCCTCTTTTTCTTCTACCAAGGACAAGAAGACGGGGACCAGAGGAGTACCAGCTTTGGTTGGCACTTCCTCGCCTGGTTCTAGCGGTTCTGCCGCTAAACCAGGATCCGCCTCGGCTTCTCGTTAGCGAGAAGTACCGAGTGGACGGTCTCCCGCGGGAGACCGTCCAGCCAAAGTCTTGACACCCGAGCTCGCTCGCCGCCAAGACCGAAGCGCGGAGCAGAAGACTGGCGAGTGTCGTGCAGACTACTCTTCGCCAGGCCAGTGGACGCTCTCGCAGCGACCAGCTGGCTGCTCGGGTTGACGTGACGGTCGCTGACCAGCCACGGTTGAGGCGAGGAAGGGGGCCCCGCGGCCGTCGGTACCAGCCACGGCTGGTACAGCGGCTCGACGCGCCGAGAGGACGCTCGCCGGTCTCACCGCGACAGCGAGCCTAGCAGGTCACCTGACGCCGCTCCCATCGGGACCGGGCGGAGACGGTAACCAGCAACAGCTCGCCTGACGCTAGAGATCAGCGTCGACGTTCTCAGCCGAGCCTCTCGCCCCAGGCGAGCGGCAAGGCTAGGCCTGCTGCTCGATCGCCACCGCGGGTTGACGATCAGCAGCAGCCCTACCAAGCACGCTGGTCCTGCCAGCGAGCTAGGGGGTAGCGTCAGGTCTGCCTCTCCTGTACCTTCAACCTCCTCGGGCTACACCGGGAGGGAGCGAGGTACCTATGAGTGATCGCGAGAGGTGCGCCGCTCGCGATCCCGCTATGACGCCGTATGGACCAGGCACGGTTCTAGGACCGACCAGGACATACGCGCAAGTAGCTGGAGGCGACCGTCAGGGGTCTGCCGCTGTTCCTCCTTCTGAAGGAGGAGTATCTCGGATCTGTTCTTGTTGGAGGGACTGGACGGTCCTACTCCGCAAGAACGCGGTTACTCCCGAGATACAGAGGAATTTGCAGAAGTCATTAAGCTGATTCGTCAGCATAATGACCTTGCGGAAGGATTGCCGCTCCCACCAGCAGAGCCCCACGTCTCTGCTCGAGTCGTTTTGGGGCCCGAGAGGGAACCCAAACGCGGTGGGTCTGCCGCGATCGGAGCTTGCCGATTCTGTCTCGAACCAGAGTCTCTCGTCTCCGGACAAGAAGGCTCTCTCAGTTCTTTGGCCGGTCGATCAAGTACTTCCACCTCCTCTACTGCGACAGCGGCGTTTCTACGTGTCTTCGGACACCGTATTTTAATACTCCTTCGGTCCTCCTGAGAGGTTTCGACCTCGACGAGGACTGGAATGAGTCGGAGGACGGTATCGGCTCTCTCCTGTCAGGTGTCGATCAGCCCCACCCAGACGACTGTTCACAGTGGCGGCAGACCCTTACCCTACAGTGAGAGTTCGTAACCCTCCGCGGGAAAATGTTTTCTCCTGACGATACGTTTTCCCAGACTCTTCTCCAACTGCTAGTTCCACTGGGAAGGCGAGCGAGTATCCAATTCCTCCCCTATTCCCTCTCTCCTTACGGCTACGAGGGAAAGGGGAGGGATCCTACAGAGATTTCTCTGTAGGATCCCACGTTCGGGACTGCGCTACCCCACCGGGGGGACCTTCGGGTCCTACCTGACGTAAGCCCCGGTCGTTGAGGAGGAATCCTGCCCCATTCTCGATTTCTACGGGAATCGAGAGGACCACCAGCCGATATCGTTTGACGAATTCAGTGGGGGTTTCGCAGACTGCTTAGAATTCTACGGAATTTCTAGCGCATTCAGAGTGTTCGAGTTTTTTACGATCTCCAAACACTTACGCGAGACCACGGTCGAAAGTGAGCGAGACGATAATCCCCGATATGTTACACGATAATCGGGAACCTCGCCTATGCTCGAATTCCTGGAATTTCTAGCATTGGGAAGAAGATGCTGCTGAAAGAAAACTATCTCTCAGTAGGCGACCAACCTGGAATAGAGGAGATCGGACGGGAATATCCAGTTTGGCTGGAACTATCGTCTTAGTATTCTGTTCACCATTGAAGCTTTCCTTCGAGGAAGACTTCTCCTTCACTCTCTTTGATAGAGAACGAAGGTGGTTGATCTCCAGTCCTTATTTTGTTTTCTTGAAGGAAAGAATTTAGGATGGAGATCGTTGTTCAGAATCCTACAAATATACTACGTATATTAACCTCGAGACAGTGATTCTACTAAGCAGTTGAATTGTCCGAGGGGTAGGCGCATATCCTAGTTAATCTACGGATTGCGACTTATAAGAGAAGTATTCTAATTGAACTGCAACTCGGGGTTGCCTGCAACCTCCCAGGAGTTTTCAGTTTCAATTTTATATACTTATGGTTTTGTCCACGACCAACACCATTTCAACTTTTATATTTACCGAAATTTGTTTCGCCTAAATATAATTGCTCGAGCATATCTTTTATGCTCGGCAGTTCTAGCCGAACACATTCCTTCGTGGAATAATGGATTACCTGGCAACTCAGGATGACGAGTCAGCGAGAGCTCAGGCTCAACTACTGCGTATTGAACTGCCTGATAGCAGCTCAGTATCAGCTGGGCCTCCGAGATTCACGGTCATGTATGTCTCTCTCTCCCCTGCTTTGATTGACTACCGAACCGTATCTCTGCCCAACAATCATGGACTTAGGTCTCTGATTAACGGGGATTCTCGCAATAATGAAGGACCATCTACTGCTGTGACGCTAGATTACATCGCCTTCGACATTGCGAGAATTTTCAACAGAGATATCTCTTGGACTCTTTCATCTTTCTGTTTACCGCACGGTAACAGAAGTCTGTAACAAGTCTCCCGCTGCATCGCACTGCGATAATGCGAATGATTTTGCAGACATCTGAGTTTGTCTTCAAAATATCTCGTATTCGTAGGTGTACAATTGTTCATTGTTTAACCCGAATTACAAGATGTGTCAGAAGACATCGCCTACTCTCCGACCTGACAGCTCTACTTCCAAATGTTCAGCCCATGAGAAGCAGTTCTTCAGGCGGCTTTCCCTGTGTTTTCATTACTGAAGACGTCCCGCTTTCATTGCAACTACGACTTCTCACCGGACAGCAATGAAATAGCGGTTAGCGTTTTCAGTCATTTGTAAGCACAGGTTATGAATCTTGAGAATCCTTCTCTCGATTCATCTGTGAAGACGTAGGTTGCATTCAATATCTACCTTCGTCTTCAACGGTACATAGTGTTGTTTCTCCTTAGCTGAGATTCAACAACTATGAGAGATGTTTTACCTTCAGGGACCTCGGTCTCTAGAAGGCAATTGACTTTCGCCTGTTGGGCACATGCCTTAAGAGAATCACCACCTCGCTGTCCGGCATTGGTGACAAACAAATACATTATTTGTTTGGTCTCTCGGCATAACCCTTTAAAGGCGAAGGTCACGTGACTTACTCGGATGCTTTGACAACTTGCCTCCTACCGAACGCAGTCAGTCGGCAGCTGTCAGAGCGCCGAGTAGTTACGAACTACGCTGTTGACTTAGTTCGGTTGTTACAAAGCAATCATTACTTCGTTTTAATAGCTTGTCACAGTACCCATACCATTGACACCCACCATGGAGTGTCGGTGTCCTATCCACTACCGAGAACTTCGCTGCATGGGGATAGGAGGATGCGAGAGACTTCGTGGCAAACGGACAGACCAGTATGGGTACTGGACATCACCGACCGAATAGAGAAGAGGGATAGGTCATGCGACTATTTCCTTCTTTTCCTCTGAGGAACTGCATGACTTCTCCTGCGAAGTCAAGCATCCAGGGGATGGGGATCCGTGACGCTCGATTTCGTACCGACTTCGTAGCGAAGACTCAGAACCTTCGGTCCCTGACGATTGGTTCGAGTCGTTCACAATCCCCTCCCTAATGGACTTCACCGCCTTCGATGCGAAGGAGATGCTGCCTTGTCCGCAAGAACTTCTCCGTGGCGCAGGTACTGAAGGCAGGGGTCTGGTCCAACCAGACCACATGCCCTTCCTCCTACCTTCGGGATATTGCCCACAGGTCCTTGGATCTTTTTCCTTGGGACCCGTGGTGGCTGCTCAACACGTTGTGTAGCGAACCCAGACCCTCGCAGGCTGAACAGCATCGAGTCCTGGTGTGACCGTAAGAATGGATGAGTGAATGAGAGTATGACTGGCTCCTCTTCCCATCTTTTTCTTCCCCTCTACCTGTGGTTAGAGGGACACGGTCGTCACCCTGCTGGATAAGGACAAGATGCAGGTGAGCTACTCAACAGAGCCCCATCCTATCCCTTTCACTAGGGATAGGAGCGTATATCCACCACTTCCTCCAACAAGGGGGAGGAAGTGGATGCCAGCTTGAGACAACCCATACTTTATGTTGCTCTTGCAAACAGGAACAAGTTCTTGCTTGCTGGTACGAAGAGATACGCTGGCCTCTCTCTTAGTTACTCGGCCCAGAGGTCTGACCATTGATCCTGCGGTGCACACCCCGATCAATCGGACAGAGGGCTTGGATCCCTCCCTCGCTCTTACGACCAGGGAGGCATTCCAGGGATGGACGAACACCAGTCTGTTCATCAAAAGACTCAGATTCCTCCCACCAAGAAGTGAGTCTTCCTATTGTTAAAGGACCGATGGTTTGTATTATGTATCGGAACAAATGACAATTTGTCGAAAATTGCATTTTTCCTAACTATACAAACCTGAGGTCCTTTACATATAGTCCCTCCTCATGCCACCCCTCACTCTGCGTATTTTGCATGGGCCAAAAGCAAAAGTGATTTGTTTACCGCGCGACTGTCGGACAAGCAGTTAACTACCGTTCTCCCCTTGTTCGAAGCTTACGACCGTTCCAGCTGCCGCTAGCTACTTCCTATTGTTAAAGGACCTCAGGTTTGTATAGTTAGGAAAAATGCAATTTTCGACAAATTGTCATATCTGAAGGCTACTCTTCGTAAAATGAAGACAAAGATGGCGGCCATGCAAGGTAAGGCAAGTGATTGTGAATTACTTAGTGAAGTGAGTTACCTAGTCCCAGGGTTTTGGAGGGGCGTCTTTGACCGTCCCTGCGATTCGATCCCAGGCCTAGACCTCTTCCAAACTCACATACCCAGAGGAGTAGGAAAGTCGAAAGTCGTACGGAGGTTGTGGGGAATCCCCAACGGTCAGGCGTCCCTTCAGCAGGTTCTGTTTCGTTACAGTCTGCTCAGGACCGCTCAAATAGAAGCGTCCTACGAGATTGTTTCTCGTCGTCCGGTTCTCCTTCACCTAAACGAGGGTGGAAGGACTCGGATCTTTCTAGGCCACTGAAAAGGCATTGGAAAGAGCGCGCGTTCGACTCGAGCCCGGAACGCTTCTCGGAGGAAGCTCCTTCTTCTATCAAGAAGGCTAAGCTGGTTTCGACGCCTCCTAGAGCTGTATTTGAGGATCGCACTCCTTCGAGTTCTCCTGCTTCTTCTATCGAAGAGGACGCTGGGGTGGCTTCCAATGAGGATTTTAGCTTTGCAGTTCAAGGAGCAGATTGCCTCTTATTTGGGTTGGAGTTCTTTGCAAGGGATCACCCTCCCCGCAAGAAGGACGCTAGACTTCCTATTAAGAAGTCTGTCTTCTTTCACCAGCCAGACGTGAAGCGTCCGCCAGACATGGACGTCTTTCCAGGCGCGAAGAGTCGTACAAACGTCAAGGATCTATCCGAGCGGTTGCTCTAGATCAGGATACGCTCAGGCCTGAGGCGCCAGCCAGGCGCGAGGCGCCAGTTAGGCGTGAGGATTCAGCCAAGCGCGAGGATTCAGCCAAGCGCGAGGCGCCAGCCAGGCGCGAGGAGTTGCGTGAGGCGCCAGACAAGCGCGAGACGTCAGCCAGGCGCGAGATGCCAGCCAGGCTACACGCTCCAGCCAAGCGTGAGCGAGCCAAGCGCGAGGCGCCAGCCAAGCGCGAGGAGCTGTTCAGGCGCGAGAAGTCAAGCAGACGCGAGACTTCTTTTAGACGTGAGAGAGAGTCGTTCACTCTATGAGCCCCTCTCCTAGTAGGAGTTTGTCACCAGTAGTAGAGAGAACGGGATGAAGATCCTCTCGTTTTTCAGGCCGATTCTCCACAAGGTGGAGAAGGAGATTCGGAAGAAGAGGGTGACGGTAGAGAAGGAGTCTCGAACTATAAAGTTCTGACTGACCTTCTTTTACGAGAATATGGAGATTCTTTAACTCCTGCCGCTCCTCCTTCGCCTCGATCACTGTTTTCGAGTGCGATTGTGCCTAAGTCTTCGTCGGTCTTGAAGATGAGACCTACGATCTCTATGAAGAGAGCGCTTCAGTCCTTAGACAAATGGATGTTGTCTAGAAGGGATCTGGGTAGGACCACCTTCTGTATGCCTCCAGCCATACTTTCTGGCAAGAGAGGTTTCTGGTACCGAACTGGGGAGAACATGGGCCTTTCTCTTCCAGCGGCTGCCGAAGCGGACTTTTCAACCTTGGTTGACTCGTCAAGGAGACACGCTTTGAATGGAGCTCGCGTGTCTTGGGCGATTTCGGAGACGGATCATCTCCTCAAGGGACTCTTCCATATTTGGAAGTGTTTAATTCCTAGACTGGTCCCTTGGGGTGATGTCTAAGAAAAGCTCATGACTCGGATGGTCTTAACCCCGAAGTCATTCTGAGTATTCTTGCTTGTATTGACAAGGCGGTACAAGACGGATCGGGAGAAATCTCCTCTCTTTTCGGAGCATTACTCCTTAATTAAGAGGAGTATTTTTAGTTCATTCCTAACCAAGGCGGTTTCTCCCTCACAGAGAGCAGCCCTGGTTTCGCTCCCATGTCTGACTTCCTGTTTCCTTCTCAGTTAGTGAAGGACATTTCTCGATCACTGACTGAGAAGGCGACTCAGGATCTTCTCCTGCAAACTGCAAGGAAGAAGAGACCTCTTGTTTCTGTTGACAAGAAAGGACCGACTTCTACGGTTCAGCCCTTTCGAGGAGGGCCTCTCTCCAGAGCTACCTCTAAGAGAAGAGGTCTTGAGAGGAGAGGTAAGGCTCCTTCCCGTCCCTTTAAGAAAGGGAAGTGAGACAGACAGCCTCCAAACACCAGTGGGGGCCAGGCTTCTCGAATTGCAGACGCCTGGTCACTCATAAACTCAGACGCCTCTTCCATGTCCATAATCAGAAGGGATATCTTATCCCCTTCCAAGACAGTCCTCCACTAACGACCATTCCGCGGGAACTGTCAGCCAGATACAGGGACCCTGTACTGAGGGATACTCTTCGTCTGATGGTGAATCAAATGTGGGACAAAAGAGCTATAGAACTGGTTCTAGAGCAAAACTCTCCGGGGTTTTACAATCGGCTTTTCCTGGTTGCGAAAGCCTCGGGGGGCTGGAGACCAGTTCTAGATGTCAGCGCTCTGAACAAGTTCGTTCGAAAGGAGAAGTTCTCTATGGAGACTTCGGCCTCAGTCCTTGCGGCGTTACGTCAAGGAGATTGGATGGTGTCGCTGGATCTCCAGGACGCCTATTTTCATGTCCCAATTCCACCCTTCGTCGAAGAAGTACCTCCGTTTCATGACGGGGGGAAGGATCTTTCAGTTCAGGGCCTTGTGTTTCGGCCTTTCCACAGCTCCTCAGGTCTTCACAAACCTGATGAAGAATGTGGCGAGTTTCTTCACCTCAAAGGCGTCAACATCTCTCTATATTTGGACGATTGGCTCATCAGGGCCAGAACAGAGAGACAAGTGTTTGGAGGACCTTTCTTTGACCCTAGACCTGATAAAGGCGTTGGGACTACTCGTGAACCTCGAGAAGTCACAGCTGATTCCCAGACAGAACTTGGTCTATCTGGGGATTCGGATGGATTCTCGGGGTTTTCGAGTATTTCCTTCGCAAGAGAGAATCGTGAGAGGCTTGGAAAAAGTCTCTCTCTTCTTAGGGAAAGAACGGACTTCGGCGAGGAATGGTTAAGCCTACTAGGCACCTTTCCTCGCTCGAACAGTTCTTTCCTCTAGGAAGACTACACCTTCGCACTCTTCAGTTTTTCCTAAGGAGATCTTGGAACTGGAAGACGGGACTTCTCTCCGACAGTTTTATCCTTCCAATGGAGATGAAACCACACCTGCAATGGTGGTTGTCCCCTCTAAAAGAGAACAAGGGAATTTCTCTGGAAGTTCCGAACCCAAGCCGAGTGTTTTATTCCGACGCATCGGAGAAGGGTTGGGGAGCAACACTAGGACCGAGAGAAGTGTCAGGCACCTGGAAGACAGCACAGGTGTCCTGGCACATAAATTGCAAAGAACTTCTAGCAGTTCACTTAGCGCTAAAGTTCTTCGAACCCTTGTGACGAACAGTGTGGTCCAAGTGAATGTGGACAACACTACAGCCCTGTCCTACATTCGGAAGCAAGGAGGAACACACTCAGTGTCGCTTTACGAGATAGCAAGAGATCTGCTAATTTGGGCCTCACACACAAACATCGCCCTCCTGACAAGATTTGTTCAGGGGACGAGAAACATCAGGGCGGACAGACTGAGCAGGAGAAGCCAGGTCCTTCACACAGAATGGACTCTTCATTCAGAGGTGTGTCAGAGTCTTTGGGATCTTTGGGGCACTCCTCACGTAGATCTGTTCGCCACATTCCTTTCCAAAAGGCTGGAAGTCTTTTGTTCAGTGGTGGAAGACCCAAGAGCTCTCGTGGTCAACGCCTTCCTGCTGGACTGGTCTCATGTGGACGTGTACGCTTTCCCCCCTTTCAAAATCCTGGGACAAGTGTTGAGAAAGTTCGTAGCGTCCAACGGGACAAGGATGACCCAATGATAGCCCCCGTTTTGGCCAGCACAAGATTGGTTTGCAGAGGTGCTGGAGTGGACAGTAGACTTCCCAAGATCCCTTCCAAAAAGGATGGATCTTCTCAGACAGCCACACTTCGAGAGGTTTCATCAAAACCTCCCCGCTCTCGCTCTGACTGCCTTTCGACTATCGAAAGACTTGTCAGAGCGAGGGGTTTTCTCGCGAAGCTGCAAGCGCTATCGCTAGAGCCCGCAGAGCTTCCACTAGACGAGTCTATCAGTCGAAGTGGGAGGTATTCAGAAGGTGGTGTAAGTCTAAGAAGTTGTCCTCCTCCAGTACCTCTATAACCGAAATCGCCGATTTCCTTTTGTTCTTGAGAGAGGTCTCTCATTTGTCTGTATCGACAATCAAAGGATACAGGAGCATGCTGTCGGCAGTATTTAGAAACAGAGGCCTAGACATTGCTGAGAATAAAGATCTGCACGACTTGATTAGATCGTTTGAAATGACAAAATCGAAGGAACTAACTCCACCCAGCTGGAACCTGGACGTAGTTCTCAAGTTCCTTTCGTCTGACAGATTTGAGCCTCCCCACGTAGCTTCGTTCAGGGATATAACAAGAAAATGCTTGTTTCTCCTATCTTTGGCGACAGCCAAAAGAGTTGGCGAACTTCATGCCCTAGAAGATGAAGTCGGCTTTAACAAATACTCGGCCTTTTGCTCGTTTAGAACTCTTTTTCTAGCGAAGAATGAAAATCCATCGAATCCCTGGCCCAAGAGATTCGAGATCAAAGGCTTATCGAGTCTAGTAGGGAGAGAAACAGAGAGGTCTCTTTGCCCGGTAAGAGCCTTGAAGTTCTTCTTACAAAGAAAGAAACAAATGGGAGGCTCTAGACAAAGTCTTTGGTGTTCGATTAAGGACCCCACAAGAATCATGTCTAAGAACGCATTAGCTTTCTTCATTAGGAGCGTCATTACGGATGCTCACAAGTTCTGTCCTGACGACTCTTTTCCGCTTTTAAGAGTAAAAGCCCATGAAGTTAGAGCAGTGGCGACGTCTCTCAGAAAAATATGTCATTAAAGAAAATCATTGACACGACATATTGGAGGTGCAATTCAGTTTTTGCATCTCACTATCTTAAAGACGTTCGCATGACCTACGAGAAATGTTTTTCTCTGGGACCATTTGTATCGGCGGATACAATACTGGGTACGGGTAGCAAACACCAATCCTTAAATTTGTACATACCTTCTACTAGATATGTTCTAGATTCCTGCTGACAAAGAGGGCTTGGTGCTGCACTGGCGGCCAGTCACTGTTGTTCAGTAAGGAACTCTTGTGATATCTTTTAGGGGAGTATTAAAATTTATTTTTTTGAGAATTTTTGTATAAATGAGTTTTTCGTTTCGAGTTATGGGTGTTTGTTATGAGTTCAGGGATAACTCAGAGCAATTCTATATACTAACATGGTGGTTAGGATCAGGTGGTCGGGATTGGTTATGCTCCTTCACAAGGTGTGTTGTCATAGAAGTGGTCCAGTACCCATTGACAAAGTCCTTTTAGGCTCTGCCGAGTAAGCGGTTTCTTATACCCATCGACAGACCCACAAGAACTCTAGCCATAGATCTAATATCTCGCTAAAGTCTTGAGGTGATGCAGACTACCGGGCTACAGCCACGAAGTCTACCACCTATCAGGTAGGAACCAAGGTTTTTTCTTTTATACCTACAACATATGTTGTTTACCTGTCTATTCCATATTAGCTGTCCTCTGACCCTCCACCAAAGGGTGCCAATCAGCTATGTATATATCTGACAGGTAAGTTCATTGTATGAAAATGATATTGTTATAATACAATAAAGTTTCATACATACTTACCTGGCAGATATATACGATTAATGGCCCACCCAGCCTCCCCGCAGGAGACAGGTGGAAGAGAGAAAATATGATAGAAAACGGGAATGGTTCCTAGTCCTGCCGCCCAGGGCAGGCAGGTAGATCACCTGACCTACCGGTAGCGAGTGCGCGAAATTTGAATTTCTGTCGACGACGGAGTCTTAGCTATGTATATATCTGCCAGGTAAGTATGTATGAAACTTTATTGTATTATAACAATATCATGTTTGAACCGATGGGTCAAGCTTCTTTGAGAGATGTCTCGAAAAAGACTATCTTTTTGGTGGCCTTGGCCACAGCGAAAAGTTAGTGAGCTGCAAGCCATTAGTAAACATGTTGGCTGGAAACATGGCAAGGCAGTATGCTCTTTTCAGGAAGACTTCTTGGCCAAGAACGAAAATCCATCTCATCCTTGGCCAAGGTCTTTTGAGATTAGGGGTCAGTCAGATCTTGTGGGACAAGAACAAGAAAGAGTTCTTTGTCCAGTAAGGGCTTTGTGCCATTATCTAGAGAGAGGGACTTCAGAATCACTTTGGTGCTCTGTGAAGGACCCCAGCAGAGCCATGACTAAAAATGCTATCACCTTCTTCCTAAGGGAGCTAATTAAGGAATCACATATGCTATGCCAAGAAGAAAACTTTGCCCTGCTTAAGGTGAAGGTGCACGAAGTGAGAGCGGTAGCTACGTCCTTGGCATTCAAGAGAAATAAGGCCCTCAAGGATATTATTGAGACGACGTTTTGGAGGACTAATTCAGTTTTTGCCTCTCATTATCTTAGAAACGTCAAAACAACTTTTGACAACTGTCAAACGTTGGGCCCTTACGTATCCTCAGGTGCAGTATTGGGCAAAGGAGTTTCCACCCTATAACTTACTAACATGCTAGGATATTTTATTTAGTTTGTAGCGTTTTTATGGTTGCCTGAGAGGGTCTATTCCCTCTTCAGTCTGTGAAGTGTGTTTTGTTTGGGATAATGTGTGTGTGTGGTTCAGGTGGTCTAACATTTCCTAGCATGAATGCCCGTGGTGAGAGAGGGCTAGGGTTTCCTGTCAACAAATTGGTCTCGTCCAGTTGTCAGACCCTTTTGATAGCTTCAACATTCAGGTCACATCCTAGTTGAGAGCTACTAAGGTTTAGCAGGCTAAGAGGCAGGACTTATGAAGTCAGCTACCTTAGCAGGTAAGGAACCAAAGAGTATTTTAAAATTTATTTCAAGTTTTAAACTCTGACCCACCCCCAAATGTGTCAATCAGCTATATATATATACCTGCCAGGTAAGTATCATACATGAAAATGACATTATTATGATATAACAAAGTTTCATGTATACTTACCTGGCAGGTATACTATATAATTAAATTCCCACCCGCCTCCCCTCAGGAGACAGGGTTCAGAGAAAATCTGATGAAAATGGGAATGGTTCCGAGCGTCAGCGCCACGGGAACGGGGTGGCGATCACCTGAACTACCAGTGATCTAGCGGTTGCCGCGAGTTTTGAAAATTCTGCCAGTGCGACAGAGGATATAGCTATATATATACCTGCCAGGTAAGTATACATGAAACTTTGTTATATCATAATAACGTCATGTTTTCTTAGGATTTTTGGTGATGTTCTGGCTTACGACGATTTTCGGGTTACAACGCGTCTCAAGAACGGAACCCCCGTCGTAACCCGGGGACTGCCTGTACTATATATGTGTGTATCTTATGTTCACAGGTGTTGAAGAAGTGGACTATAGCAGGTACCCCAGCAAAGACTTTCAGAAGTCTTGGTTACGCTGTTATTTATCTCATTACAAAGGAATTCCCAGCTCTATGGTAGAAGCTCAAGAACTTGAAACTTGGTATGCCTGGGTCAGTAAATTTTCCCTGGCTTCACATGTCTTTTGGGGAATATGGGCTTTACTGCAGGCATACCATTCATCCATAGACTTTGATTTTCTAGGGTAAGTTACATTTAAGTTTTTTTTTCTTTATTTTTTTACAAGGCCAAATAGACTAATTCAGTAAACTTACTTTGCATCGGCAGTAGAAAGGAGAAGGAAGCTGATAAATATGTAAGAATTGTCTTTATGAGAAATGTGCAGCTACCATCCAGCATTCATTTCCTTAATTGATGGTCATTATTAAAGTTAGAAATATTTTTCATATCACTCTGTAATGTATTAGTTTAGACGGCATGCATGAAATGTGTGGTTGCCGTACAGCACTGTTTAAAGGAATGTTTGAGTGTGTTAGATTTCACACAGAATTTGAGGCTAATATTCCAGTAAATTTAACTTTATTCGACATATAATCCATGGAGAAGTAGATTCATATTTTGAAATTATATTTTTTAATACATAAACTGAAATATTATACTGTTCTGGACTTGTGTTTGGAAAAATAGTAGGGTAATGCATGATCCACATATTATCAGCCAAGAAACCAAATTGAGAAAAAATATACAGCCAGCCCTCGGTTAACTATGGCATCAATTAACGACTATCTGGTTTACGGCGCTTGTCTAGCAATGCTGCTAACTAGATTTTCGGTGCCGATCTCTGGTTAGCAGCGCCAATCTTTAGTTAACAGCAGCGCCAATCTCTGGTTAACAGCGCTGATATTCGGTTAGCAGTGCCGTTGAGCAGGTTTTAGTGCTGTTATTGCCGACTTTCGGTTAGCAGCATCGGCTGGGAACGGAACCTCCGCTGTTAACTGGGGGCTACCTGTATTTCCCCTAAGAAGTGCTAGTATCATACTTTAAGTTACTACTCATATAGTGGGTACAAGATAGTGGCTGAAGTTTTCCTGTATAATCCAGAGAAGGCAGTAACTGACTTCAAAGATTCCAAGGTGTGTGGGTATGTGTTAGCAACACCGACAAACTGTTCCATAGACATTTTTCATTTAAGTAGTGTAATTGCTTGATAAATTCGTGATAAACCATTTTTTTTCCTGGTAAATTTTCAAAGGTAAGGGTATAACCGTAGTTCTTTCATAAAATTCCCATTTTGTTTTACAGGTATGGCATTACCAGATTAAGGGAATATTCTAATAAAAAGGAGGAATTTTTCAAATTAACTTGCTGAAGAGTGAGTATTCAACTGATTTTCTGTGATGGGAAAGAATAGTATTGATGCAGTAGTGTTTAAAAAGCATGGCAGTTAGACATGTTGATGAGTACTTAATATCTTTGAGCGACAGTTGCTGTGAAGCTCAGGATTAAAATTGTGTACCAATGAATTGACAGAATTTGACATGATGTATTATGGCTTGATACCTGTCACGTCAGCCACTTAACTAGATACCAGCACAAAAATAATCCACAGCTACATTTTCTTGGATTTAAAAGGAAGGCAAAGTTTGAAAAACTGCTTTGGTGGAAAGATGGATTGACAGTTGCTTGGATAGAATAGGTCACAGCATCAAGAACAGACTATTAATCATTGTTAATCTTTTAGCTTCAACCTGTACAGGCCAGTGACGTTTTAGACTAAAAAAGAGAAGGCAGTGTTACAGCAAGTTGTTCTGTGGATTTGAAAGGAGACTAAAAAGTGAAAGCCATGCAGTGAACATTTGATAGCATATATGCTATTGCCCTAAAGATCCTTTGGCAAAAACATGAACTCAGCCATGAACATCTTCATGAGCAAGCAGTGTGTTGAAGTGACCATACCATAACATTGTATTCATTCAAGTGCCTTTGGTAAATGGTACTTAGTTTAGCTGGGTTCATTAGTAGCTCTAAGTAATCATTTTTCATAGATATAGTAACCTTTTTTCCATAGCTATAAATTTTATACGAAGCCAATTAAAAATGTTTGAAATATAGTATTGAAAATTATTCTCTTGCTCTCAGAGAAGTAGAATTTTCCTTTCTAGGGATAAATGTCTGATATTCCTACCTTAATACATTGTGCTAACCTTGAATGGGATCGGCCTCTGCCTTTGTTTCTCTCTCCCTTTCTTTAAAATGCTATCTCACAGCTGATACTGTATAATAAGAGCTTTGATTTAATGGCTATAATCCCTAATTAAGGTTAAGGGCTGATTTGACTAATATGCTTTATTCAGCTCATGTATGGGATTTCTGTCTTCCTGTTTTCATTATTGGCCAGTACTACTTCATTATTCTCCCAAGATTTCAAAAGCACAGCTCTTGTGGTGTGCTTTCACTTTTGGTCTTGTAATGATATCCCAATATATGTACGTATAGGTGTACTCGGCTAGTAAATATTTCCCTAAGACCATCAGAGCTTTGCTGAAGTAGTCCTCATGGTATCTGTTTTATTAGGCTTAGGATTTCTTCAGTATGAGTGTTGTGGCAGGTTATACAAAGTTTAGGCCATGATCTATTGTGTTTGGAAATAGTGAATTTTCTTAATGGCTTTCATCTTTGTTATATTCTTGAAAATTTTTCTCTTTAAAAGCATTTTTATATGCTTGAATTAATTTTACATATTTATTTTTCCTTTCTGGAATAAGTGAAGTGCTTCTATTCCAATTCATCATATAAGTATCTAAACTGAACCAGTTTTCAGCCAGATTTTCCTCAAAGCTTACAATATTGTGACATTTCCAAATAAATGTTAAGCCATAGTAGCTACTTCCACTCACAATTAATCTATCATCACTCGTTGAAACTAAAGCAAACTAAATCCTAAGCCATTCCACATGCTTAAAATACTACCTCTTGTATTCTAGCAGCCAGTTAGTTTGTGCCAAATGTACTACAGGATGTCTTGACACAGTGGTCACATTATGCTACTTAATGCTACAAGAATAGAATGCAGTAAAGTAATAACCTCTAATATGGATTTAAAATTTAGAATAATGATGTTCTCAAGTTAAGATCTTATTTCCTTTCAACAGAAATTATGTCCCTCTTACATTCATTTTAGGAGTACGTGTTTGTCAGTCATTGTAGCTCTGAATTTTGGGATGGATAGACTTACAGAACTTTTTATTTGTATGCACTTGAAAGAGTGTTTTTCACAGTATTTGTGATCAAACTTTTTTCCTTCACCTCACAGAGTAAGTATCAAAAGTGGTCTTGAAGAAAGACACAGCCATTTAGGATATCTCCTTCTTTCATTCTGTCCTAGCAGATTTACTTTTTATTTCATTAAGTGAATAGGAATTGTTTGATTTATAGTAGATATGGGTGTCTATAGACCCCTGGAAGTAGGGGAAATGTAAGAAAGGGATCATCCTTTTAATAAATTTTAGTGTTATGACATTATTGACTAGTGGAGGAGTTAGGAAGTTTTACACTGTAGTTTTGTCAAAACTTTGGTGGTATAGGAAAATATGGTTCATGGTGTGGATGGTACCTGTATTCCAGTCTCACTCAGAACCTTGGTAAAGCCTGAAGGACAGAACTAGGCTGAAGTGGTGTGGTAATCTAACTAATAATACATGTAGCAATACTAATAATAATGAATGCAAGCTTTATGGGGTATGTAGTTTCACGTCATACCAGTGGTAAACAGAAAATTAGTCCTCAGGTGTGCTGTAATTACTACACCTCACTTGTAAAGGAATGATAGCCAAACCAGAAGGCAGGAATATTTACAATATGTATGCAAACTACCTTCTTGACAAGGTTCCAGCTAACCATATTAGGATAGGTGCTACTGTATATTTTTATGGAACCAATACTCTGATTCACACATGAAAACAATCCTACTAATCTAGTCTACTTAAGGTTCACGTAACAAAAGCAAGGTGAATTCCCTTTCTGGTTTAGAAATGTTATTTTTAAGCCTTTGCTTTATATTCTGTTATAATGAGCGCTATGATTTTTCTAGCATTTTACCTATGATGTCTAATGTTCTGTGATTGTGTTGAGCTTAATGCTATGTACACACTATTTTTGTTGGTTGTGTTATGTGCAAGAAACTAGAATGGTAATTTTGATGGAGTTAAGAGCATCTAGTTCTTAACACGGTAAGCAGTTGTCCCAGAATTTTTTAATGGTTTTGTGTGTACATAATGTGAAAAATGTTATTTCTTTCAAAGTTTACTTTGTTATGCTATGTCATATGTTTACTTACACATTTTATGTTTTAATCTAAAAAGCAGCGGTTTTTATTGGTTGTGGGAAGTTTATTGGATGCCTTTATTTTACTAAGTTGTTGTTTCATCTAGAAAGTTTTATTTTACTGTATAAGCTATGCACTATATTGCAATAACCTGACTAATTTATTTGCCTCTGAACTTTGTACATTTATGTAATAAAAATTATTTTATAAATATTGTTTTTATGCTATGAAATCAAACTTTATATTATAGTAGGCTTTAAGGTGGAGATCTTTTGAAGATGCATGACTCTAGTAAAAAGAATAAAAGCTAGTCTGTAAATCACAATAGCGTAGAACATAGACTTATGAGGTCATTCAGCACTGAAAGGGGAATTGATAGTAAAACATCTTTAACCTCTATGTAAGGAGTGGAACTAGGCTGGCTTCCCTGCAGCAGAATGTGAAATAAAGCACTCGTCAAGCTAGGCTAATTTGGCTATTTTTTCATGGCATTCTATCATTTTGACTGGAATTCCTTGTGCCATAAATGCATTTAGTTCTCTTCTGCTCAATACCTTAAAATGTGAAGGACCTGATATTGAACTCCTGTCAAAGTTTTCTCAACACCCACATCTGATTTATTCAGAACTGTAATTCAGTTTCATTAAGGACAGACACTCACAATGTATGCTTTATAACTTATGAGGCCATACACAAAAATTGTCCGTTGTTGATATGCAAGAATAGTTCCCCGACGATTTAATCTGCTACTCAACACAAATGTGAATAGAATTGCAAATATGTAACACATCATACACCACTAAAACTGACAACTTCAGATCTTCCTATCAAGCTTCATGGAAGAAACTCAACCTCCAATGTGTGACAAGATTAGCCAACATGGCAAACAAGCCGAGGCAACCCGTAAATTTTGTTGCAAACAATTGGAATTCATCCTGAATATCCCAAATGATGATTGGCAAGAAACCACAGTGGACCCCTTCTATTTGCAGGGAATGTGTTCCAGACCCACTTGGGAATAGCTAAAATCTGTGAATACTTAAACCCTAATAAAAACGCGAAGAACTGCCTCCTATTTTGTTTGTTCAAACTCTGAAAAAGAAAGACCCACTAAAAATGCATATATGTGGTTTTTTTAATAGTTTTATCACAAAGTGCATTTAATCATGAAATTGATATGAAAATACAGTATGTAATGTGTCGATATATCTCAAAGAAAAATACTACAAATACACAAATTTCCCACGAATAATGGGTAGATATGGTCCATAGAGAAATTCGCAAATACGGGAGTCCGTAAATCTCCAGAATGCAAATAGGTGGGTCCACTGTTCTAAAATATCCTAACAGTTTACTGTGGATAATAAGAGTACAACTCCACATCTCCATTACAAAATGAGCATGCCTCAGGACTGTGAAAGCAGTATAGTACTGTGAATCAATCAAAATTTATTACGTCAACATATAGTGTTCATTATGACAATGAAGAAACAAACACTGAAAAAAAATATATTCTGAGTTACTATGTATTATAAATTTCAGAAAACATTCTCCAACAGTCTCATACAAAAGATGAAATTACTGTACATCTCTTCACCTACCAATTCAACCATCACTGCATATGGTCTATCACAACAAAACTTAGTGAAATACATCTAGGATTTACCCAACAGTTACTAGTAACCTGAGTATAATCAAATGAAAGCTACATGGATTCAGCACTGTCTGAATTGGGTGCATGGCACAATAATACCTATAAAAACTTTGAACTTGAAAAACATACATATTTGATTATTTTATTAAAAATAAAATGCGTGTTTTGTAAACTTAGCATTTAGAGATATAGTATTTAAATAGTTTACTTTTATTACATTTTGGAAATATTACAGTACTACTGTATAAAGGCATACTAGATGGTCTCCAAATATATACACTATCATAGAACACCTGATCCATACCCATGGACAGATAGAACAAGGCTCAGTTAAGTATCCTTTCCAACATGAGGCTTATTCGATTTCGTTCTTTTTCAACAGCTATCACCGAAACTTCCACAACATTTCCGAGTTCTAACCTTGTATGACCCATCTTAGAAATGTGTACTAATCCATCATTTCCTAGACCACAATCTACGAAAGCTCCAAAATGAGTCACATTTCTTACAGTACCTGAAAAAAAATGTAAACAATACAGTTTAAAACTGTAACAATTTATCAAGTTGCACAAATTTTTTCCCTGCCACTACAGTAAAGCTAATCACTTGAATTTCAAACTTAAATAACCCCCACGAAACATACTGCAAAAATAAAATAGTAGTAGAAAGAAACCTGGGGACATTTCAACAAAATGTGAACTACTGCTAAATAACTACATAAAGGAAACCCTCAAAAGGTATCGTCATGATGGCAATTTATATAAAATTTTACCAGTATACAAAAAATCTTAAATTCCAACATTTTCCAACATACAAACCATCAGTCTTGTGTAAGTCTGGACTTGTTGGTATGAAATAACACTTGACTTCAAGTGACTCGATACTGAATGAGCAAGGAATTAAGGAGTTCTACATGATGAACTTCATCTTAATTTTTTGCATGTCAATTTGTCACCTTTATGTACCCTAATCCCAAGGTGGATACATGTCTTTCTGTAAACCACTTACTGGATATCTGACCATTGTTGCATAAAAACCTTCCATTCCCAACATCCACACCCCCTACCACCTAACTACACCTCACACTTCTCTCCCACATCTTAGGTCTACAGTCCACAGCCATCCCTACTTTGCTATGATCTCTATTGTCCAAGGTTATGTTTTCAAATTATTTTGTGTCGTTTGCCTTCTGGCAGAAACAATTGCCCCGATTGGGGTGTGAATCTGAATCTGGATGTGGTGCCCCCAACCCCTGCCCAAAAATAAAATTCTTAAGAAAAAAAATCCTTATACTACTCTTGAGAAAAAAAAAAAATCCATCAATTAATCCAATCACACTGATTCAGTACTTTTAAATGTCTGCTTATAGAGACAGACATATATTGCACTTTGCTGTGCAAGCATATATGCACAGACACACACACGTATATTTCACCATATGCCTTTTCTCACTTTGGAAGTAGGTAAGCTACCAAGCTGCACAATATTTATGCAAAACATATGTTCATACTTGCAAACAAATGAGAATAGGTAAAACATGCAGATGGTAGAGACTGAAGGCAATACCTCACCATTTTGAAATTACACATGATGCAGCACTTTAATAAAAACCAGCCCTTAACACCATCATGATTTAAAACCTAGCTTCCATTGGCAAAAATGTTAACTGCTCCTTCTTGTAACAAAACTTGTCCACTAATAAAAAAATAAACTAGGCCATATCAACACTTGAGAACCTAAGTTAACACTGCAATTCTGATGATGTCCCCTGTAGCAAACTTTAAGGTAACTTCATTTCATTTTGACTTTCTATTTTTCCTATTTTTCAACTTAAAGCATTACTGCATTAAAGTGCAAATACTTTGCTTTAAAGTAATACCTTAACCAGCAATATGCCATCTACAGCAAGCAATAAAAGATAAACATTTATGCCAAACCCCTAAGAGATCAATGTGTGTGCATCAGTCCCAGATGGATTTTGAGACACCCAGAATCTCTGGAGGTCAATGTAGAAGGAATGGAACTCGCAAACAAAGCTGCCTTACAGTATTTAAAAGCAACACTTTATTTATAACTTTTAGAAAAATATACCAGATACCTCCCACTATATGCTCCTGAAAAAAAGCTATTTAGGAATGGCACATTGTCTTCTAATCAAGTTACATGTGTAAAACAATACAGTATATTTCATTCACTATTTCTCAGGACAAGGAGACGTCTATCAAAAGTATTGTAACTAGGATATGCTCAGTAAATTGGACCTACATCCTGTGACTATTTTCTATGCACAGTAAGACATGTATTTACAAAGAGAAATGTAAAAAGAAAAAAAAAATCAATATTTTAACAGCTACATAACTTGCATTTAAAGAAGCTAGTTTGCTCAATGCCACAATAAATGATATAAAAGAGCAACAACATTTGATACACAAGGTCCACTAGTTGGCTCAATGCCTCCTATTAATTCAAATTTCAATTTAACCATAATTTAAATCACTGCCTTTAGATTAAAAGACCCTAAAACTTGTAAAAACCAAATGTAACAAGGAGGAAACAGTTTTAAAATACAAACGGCTTATCTGAAAATAATCTGTTGCTGGCATTGGCAAAAGCTGCCATAATATTCATTCCTGAAAACATACAATAAAAGAATACTGCTTTCAAGACTAATAATTGTCAAATCTTGAATGATGATTTAGGAAATGTCTATTCATGGAATTTTTTTATCTGTTGAGGAACAATAACCTTAGTAATGATTTTCTTATGATAAATTTGCTGTTATCCAACTATGAATAACTGAAATACTTACCTGTGAGTTTTGTTCCCAGAGTGACATCATCAATGGAAGTGATTCCTTTACAGAACAAAGGTTTATTAAATTGGGCTCGAATATCGTAGTCTAAAGGTTGTGCCAGACCCTCTACTATAAGCTGCATAGTAGCGAAGGTTGTTCCACACTGTTCAGCTAATGCTTCAAGACCTGTGGCAACGTACATGCAGAAATTCAAAATCATTAAAAAAAATTATAAACTAAGAACTTGAAATAACAATGTCGAAAATTGTATTTTTCCTAATTATACAAACCTGAGGTCCTTTACAATAGGAAGGTACTTAGTGGCAGCTGAACTGGTCGTAAGCTTTCGAACAAGGGGTTCGGTAGTTAACTACTTGTCCAGCAGTTAGCGGTATGCTCGCCTGCGAGGCGAGGAGTCACTTTGCTTGAGGTCCAGGAAAAGCAGAGTGAGGGGTGGCATGAGGTGGGACTATATATGTAAAGGACCTCAGGTTTGTATAGTTAGGAAAAATACAATTTTTGACAAATTGTTATTTGTTCCGATACGGAATACAAACCTTCGGTCCTTTACAATAGGAAGACTCACTTACTGGTGGGTGAAATCTGAGTCTATGAACAGACTGGTGTTCGTCCTACCTTGGATTCCCTCCCTGGTCGTAAGAGCAGAGGGAGGCATCCTAGCCTCTGCCCAGCTGATCGGGGTGTGCACCGCAGGATCAGTGGTCAGACTTCTGGACCAAATTATAAGAGGGAGGCAAGCGTACCTCTTATAATTAGCAAAAAGCAAGAACTAGTTCCTACTTTAAAAGCCAAGGTAAAGTTATGGGTGTGTCTCTTGTTGGCTTCCACCTTCCCCCCCCCCCCCCTGTTTGAGGTGTGGATAAACACTTCTATCCCTACTGAAAGGGATAGAATGGGGCTCGGTTGTGTAGCTTACCTGCATCAGCCTCCTGTTCAGCGTAGTGACAACCGCGGCCCTTTGCCCACAGGTAGAGGGAAGAATGAAGGAGGAAAAGGATGCGATGCTGTTCTGTCCGTCCGGGAGCTGGGTAGACTATACAACTTGTTGAGCAGCCACCACGGGAGAAGTTCTTGCAGAACGCAATGGTTGGACCAATGCTTGGACCAATACCTCTGACTTCGTGGGCTCTCAGACGAAGGGTACGGGTGTCATCACTGCCAGCTGTCTCGTACGCCCTCCTGATCACCTCACGCAGCCAGAGAGAAAGAGTGTTCTTGGAAACTTCTTTCTTGGTAACCCAGGTGCTAATGAAGAGGCGTCGACACTCAGGCCTGAGGTGCCGAGTTCTCTTCAGATAGTGCCGTAGCACCCTCACAGGACAAAGCAGCATCTCATACGCATCATTATCGGTGAAATCCTTCAGGGAGGGGATAGTGGACTCAAACCGGTCGTCAGGGACTGAAGGATTCTGAGTCTTCACTACAAAGTTCGGGACGAAATTGAGCGTCATGGATCCCCATCCCCTGGAATGCTTAACGTTGAAGCAAAGACCATGAAGTTCGCCTACTCTCTTCGCCGATGCCAGGGCCAGCAAGAAGAGGGTCTTGAGGGTCAGATCCCTGTCTAACGACTCTTGGAGTGGCTCGAAGGGTCTGCGAGTCAAACTCCTAAGGACAAGAGTCACATCCCATCCTGGGGGCCTGAGTTCCCTGGGTGGGCAAGACCTCTTGAAGCTCTTCATCAAGAGGGAGATCTCGAAAGAGGAGGAGAAATCCACACCTCGCAGTTTAAGGACTAAGGCCAGGGCGGCTCTGTAGCCCTTAACTGCGGAGACGGAGAGGAGTTTCTCTCGGCGAAGGAAGATGAGGAAATCCGCTACCTGCTGACGAGAGGTTCTGAGAGGAGAGAGACCCCGTCCACGACACCAACCAGCCGCAGAGGACTGTCTGAAGTATCCGGCCATCTCTGTCGCTGCGCTGCGAGAAAAGCCTCTCTCGCAAGAGATGGTGGATAGAAGCCAGCCGTGAAGACACAGGGACTCGACGGATTGGTGGTACCGTTTTACGTGTGGCTGGCACAGGAGGTTGTGCCACGGGGGAATCTCTCTCGGCGCTCCGGGAAGCAGAGCCAGTCCGGATACAAAACGGCTTGGGGTTGTTTGGGCACCACCAGGATCATCCGAAGGTTCGCAGTGATCAGCGCCCTGCTGATCACTTTGCGAATCAGACAAAACGGGGGAAAGGCGTAGACAAAGAGGTTGTCCCACGGATGCTGAAGAGCGTCCTCTGCGGCTGCCCATGGGCGGCCCCACAGGTTGAAGAGCCTTTCCGCCACGTCTGGATGAAGGGACCACTCGGTTCCTATCACCTGATCCCGACGACTGAGCTTGTCGGCTACCACATTCCTCTTGCCTTGAATGTAGCGAGCCGACAACTCTATTGAGTGTGCCGCGGCCCACTTGTGCACCTGCAGCATCAACTGGTGCAGCAGGGGGGACACTAGGCCCCCCTGCTTTTTGACGTTTGCCGCTACTGTGGTGCTGTCGCACATCAACACCACCAAGTATCCCACTAGACAGTCCCGGAACTCTTGGAGAGTGAGGAACGCTGCCTTGAGCTCCAGGACGTTGATGTGAAGGTGCTTGTCGCGATGGTCCCACACACCTGCAGTCAGCAACTCCCCAAGGTGTGCGCCCCATCCCTCGGTCGATGCGTCCAAGAGAAGAAGCATCTCCGGGTGGGGGGGGGTGGGGGGGGGGCGGGGGGGGGGGGGGGGAGGGGGGGGGGGGGGAGAGATGAGAGAGATGAGAGATGAGATGAGAGAGGAGCCGAGGAATGAAGAGAGAGATCGAGAGAGAGAAGAGAGAGAGAGTGTGCGGCGGCGGCGGCGGCGGCACTCCTCTTACGAGGTTCCTGTCGTCCAGTCACCAGGCTAGGTCCTGCCTCACCTCCGTGAGGGACACGGGGAAGAAAGGAGGATCCCTTGCCTGTGACCAACACTCCTTTAGTCTCCACTTGAGAGACCGCAGGTGAAGACGCCCATGAGGGACTAGCTTCTCGAGAGACGACAGGTGGCCGATCACGACTTGCCACTGTTGAGCTGGTTGCTCCTGTCGAGACAAGAACTGTTTTACTGCCTCCCTGAACCTGCTGATCCGCGAATCTGTGGGGAAGACTCGCCCTGCTGCCGTGTCGATCAGCATGCCCAGGTACTTCATCCTCTGCTTGGGTTCGAGCTCTGACTTCTCATAATTCACAACGATTCCCAGATCGCAGCAGAATTCGAGGAGTCAATCTCTGACCTGCAGCGACTGCGAGCGAGAGCTCGCCAGGACTAGCCAATCGTCGAGATACCCCAAGAGACGTATCCATACCGAGTGGGCCCAAGCCGACACCAGCGTGAACGCTCACGTGAACACCTGTGGGGCGGTTGAGAGACCGAAACAAAGTGCCCTGAACTGGTACACCGTCCCATCGAGGATGAAGCGGAGGTACTTCCTGGAGGATTGATGGACGGGTATCTGGAAATACGCGTCCTTCAAATCCACAGAAACCATGAAGTCGTTCTCCCTGATGGAATCGAGCACCGAACGTGCTGTTTCCATCGTGAACTGAGTCTGGTGAACAAATCGGTTCAAGGGAGGGAGATCTATCACCGGGCGCTAGCCCCCCGAAGACTTCTCCACAAGGAAGAGGCGGCTGTAGAAGCCCGGCGACTGATCCTGAACGATCTCCACAGCTCGTTTGCTCAGCATGGCTTCTACTTCCTGCCGAAGCATCACATCCTTGGTCGAGCCAGGAACGTAGGTTTGCAGATGGACCGGGTTGGAGGTGAGGGGTGGCCAAGACTCGAAGGGTAGTAAATATCCCTCCCGAAGGACGTTTACTATCCAGGTCTCCGCACCGTAGCGCTGCCATGTTGCCCAATGGTCACTTTCCGGCAGCAGGTGAGGGGAACGCCGTCTCTAGCATTTCCCACTTCTCTTCGACTTCTTCTTCCCCGCCCCCCCTCGTGAGGAGGAGGGCTGGGAGGAGGGCTGGTGACGGTCGCTCCTTGAAGAAGTTGAAGGCAGAGTCTTTCCTTTGGGCTTCGACGATGCGATCGTCTTGGTCGCAGAGGAAGCGGTAACCAAACTCTTAGGCTTGGCCGCAGTAGCATGAGGCTGCCCAGACGCCTTTGAGACTGCCTGGTGTACTAAACAGTCACTGTCGTCAGTGCGCCGTCTTTCCACCGCAGCGTCCACCATCTCTCCTGGGAAGAGAGAGGAGGAACTCTGCACCGGTCCGTTGCGAAGACCCAGAGCCGCCTCACACCCGGCCGCCCTGGTCACTCGGGTGAGAACAGCGTCTCTACGCCGGAGAACCAGGTTGGCCCACAGGTTGGCCGTCTGGTGGGCCAGGTAGGCGATAGCCCTAATCCTCAGACTGGCACAGTCTCACAAAAGCCGGGTCCCCTTTAGGAGTGATGTTCCCTAAGGAGGCCGCGGTTTTCGACACTGTGAGGGACCACAGGTCGAGCCATGAGACTGCTTGGAATGCTGCCATTGCAGTAGACTCCAAGGCAAGTGCCTCCTGCTGCGAGAACCAGAGGTTCTCCGACAGGAGCTGCGGCAGACACACCCCCGGAGTTAGCCTGGCAAGCTCCGGGTTAACCTGTTTGGGCGGCAGAGGGTCCTCTGAAGGCACGTAATAGCGCCTCTGTCGCGGTAGAGGTGGAGGAAGGAGCTTAGCAGCCCTACCGGACCGAAGCAAACCCTCCTGTCCGGAGACGAGAGCGTCCACTTGGCCCAGTACGCTGTCAGGCAAAGCTGATTGTGGCAGACCCACCGCCGTCCTGGGTTCCTTCTTAGGTCCCCAGAACGCCTCCAAGCCTGATGTGGGTTCGGTAGGTGGGAGCGGCGATCCTTCTCCGAGGTCATTGTGCTGACGGATCAACGAATTACCTCCGCGAATGGCCTCTGGATCTCGGGAGTGACTGCATCCTGTGGAGACGGACCGTCAAGCCCTTCCAACAAGAATGCCTCCCGAGAACCTCCTCCTTCCACAGGAGGAACCACAACAGACCGCTCCTGGTCTCCTCCTACCACTTGCGCATACGATCTGGTTGGTCCGAGGACCGTGCCAGGTTCGTAGGGCATCGTGGCGGGATCGCGAGGGGCGCGCCCCTCATGATCGCTCCTGATCGCCTCGCTCTTCTCAGTAAAGCCCGAGGAAGTTGAAGGGATTGGAGAGGCAGACCTGACGCTCACCCCATGCCCACCGGCAGAGCCGGTGTGCTGAGGGGGCTGCAAGCGATCGCCATCGGTCTGCAGGCGCCTGGTCGAGCGGCTGGACCAAAAACAGCGGCGACGGTCCCGAGCGTCAAAAGAGCTGCTGCTGGTCCCCCTCTCCGCCCGGTCCCGGAAGGAGCGGCGGTCAGGGGACCTGCAGAGTCCACTGTCGCGGTGGGAGCGAGGCCTATCCTCACCACGCGTCACGCCGCCTGGACCAGGCAACCGAGGGGACCGCTTCCTCACCTCAGCCTGCGAGCGGTCTGGGACCGTCGCATCAACCCTGGGTACCAGCTCGTTGCCGCGAGAGCGATCGCTGGTCTGGTGAGAGTTGCCCGAGCGACTCCCTCCAGTCATCCGTCCCGTTCCTGGATCCTGGCGCCGAGAGAACTCGGATGCCTGGGTCTTGGCTGTCCAGTCACCCGCAGGTGACCGTACACTCGGTGACTCTCGTGAACGAGAGGCCGAGACGGTACCTGGCGCCGAGGCAGAACCTCTGGTGCCAGGTGAGGAGGTGCTGGTGCTAGCCGACACTCCTCCGGTCCCCGTCTTCTTCTTTGCGGAAGGAGAGACGGGCCCCATTCCCGAAGGAACAGGAGGACCAATGGAAGTCCCAACCGTCCCACCGGAGTGGGGTGGGCCCTTAAAAGTCTCGACACGAGACTTCTTAGGGGGGGAGGAGGCAGTCTTCTTCTTCTTCAGCTTTGGGGCCTTAGAAGTTGAAGGGGAAGCGGTGGCAGGCGACGACAACGAAGAAGACGAAGACAACACCTTCCTCCTCTTCATCAGCTTCCTCAGCACTACCATCAGGTCTTCCATCCAGGACGGAGCCGGGGCAGTGTTACGGCCTCTGAGAGAGGTCTGCTTCAGGTTCGATATGAAATAAACAAAAACAAAAAATTTTCAACACCAACAGCTGAAACTGGGGATACGAATATAGAAAGGAACAATAACACAACAATGGTTTATTTACAAGCTTACTAACAAAGGTAAATGCAGAATGGTATCTCATATTTACATGAAAAGGCAAAATCTTACACTGCATGAACTGGGGGAACAGTGAGGTAATTCAAATACTTGACTCCGTATTACAGAAAATAATGTCTACCCTTGATACTTGAAAGGCAGGAACTCCCCAAAACCTCCACCAGGACATTTTCTTCTCTGAAATCTTTTCAACGTCGAGATAACTCGGTCATCCACTTCTGAAGACGACTAGACCAGAATCCAACCAACTCTCGAGCAACTTTTCTTCTGATCCTTTGTCGGTCCCTTTTTCTCTTATCTCTTTCGGATGATCTCTGCTGCTGCTGATCTCTCACTAATAATCTGATCTGTGGCTCTTACTGAGGATATCTCTCTGTGACTAACTGATGATCTCTGCTTTTTCCTACTTCCTCTGTCATATTTATACGGCATTCTGGGGCGGGGCCTACGGCGAGCGTCACAGACTCCCGACAACACTCCTGCCAATTCTAGAACCATCATGAGAACAGACACCTCCGACACAATGCGCTAATGCCTCCTTACTGCCGAAATTCTCGTAAATGCGTTTTCCTTTCCTTTATCTTCCTTTGCTATAAAGCAATTACCATCACACGCCCCCCCAAAAGAGAAAAAAAAAATGAAATCAACTGATTTTATTTTTTTTCTAAAGAGAAGCAATTAAACAGCAGGGAAACATTTCTGCATAAATCTTTAATACTTCTCCATTCACTCAACCACTCGTGCCAAAACAGAAAATGGTCATTAGCTACTCATTCTGAGAAAAATCTCTAGAGGCTACTAACTATAACATTATCCTTCTCTCTTACTTTTTCCGTTATCTGAACTCTGATTGAAACTTATAAATACTAAAACACCTCTTGTGTTTTTCTCAAAACTAATTTCTCTTTCTGACACAATTACCAAGGGCACAGGCGGCGGCCACGGTACAGGGCGTTCTTTATAATTCTGAAGCAAATTTACATTCATTGCCTTTGCTCTACTCTTACCCACATTAATTCTATAATGTATATTTCCCCTCTCCACTAACACTGAAAAAGGACCTTCGAACTCATAAGGTAAAGCGAAACCTTCTTTCTGGACTAGTATTAAAACTTTATCTCTTACACACAAACTTCTCTTGTTTGCTCTAAGATCATGTTTCCCTTCAGTTCCCCTTGACTTCCTCTCAAGTTCTCTTTCGCTAAGTGCCAAGCGCTTCCATTCTCCTCCGCTAGTTGCCAAACATCTCTTAGATTGTTTTTATAATACTCTAGATTAGTTATGCAATCATCTCTACCCTTACTTCTAGGCAAAGGTCCGACCATATCGATAAATACATTCTCAAAAGATTCGCCTACTGAAGGAATATTACACACCGGAGCTCTGGGGATTACTTGATTTGGTTCCCCGGCAATTTGGCATTCATGACAGCTTAAAACATACCTCTTTACATCATTTTTAATTTTAGGCCAAAAGTATGCCCTACTAATACACTTGAAAGTTTTATTTACTCCCAAATGTCCTTGCTCATCATGTGCTAACTTCAAAACTAGTTCACAAAGCTTCCTAGAAACCACTAATTGTTTGGTGATTTCCCCTTTATTACCTGACTTCGGTCGAACATAACGACACAAAACTTCGTTCTTCAAACAAAAAGTTTCCTTACACACATCATCGAGATCATCATCCAGCTCACACTCAAAAATTCGGGTTAGTGTCTCATCCTCTCTCTGCAACTTGACTAGCTCATCCTTATCCAAAACGTTAAGAGCCTAATTCATCACTGTAACTAGGACTAGATACCGGTACATTTTCTACGTTACTCTCGATAGCTACGCCTTCCATTTGGCTATCACTGTCAACAATAGTTAGGTTTCTCAGCCACACTCATGCCAAGATCAACCTCGCTACCTCTATCACACTCATCGAATCCACGAACTTACTCATGTTAGAATCCACGAACGCACTCTCGTTCGAATCCACAAATAAATAAATTATGACAGTAGTCTATGTCTGTATCTAAACCCGACCTAGTTACTACCATTTCAGGCACTGGAATATTCCTCCCAACAGGATTCACATTCTTGGATAAAGCTAAGTCATTACCGACAATGATGTCAACGTCTTCGACGGGCAAACTTTCAACTACTGCAAGTTTCACTTCTCCTGACACTACCTGACTTTCTAAATTCAACTTCAACAAAGGACAAAGAACACTAGTGTTAGGAAATCCACCTAACATGACTTTCTCTTCCATATTGATTTCTGCCCTGTTCGGCACACACTCTCCTAATCAGTGAGACAGCAGCTCCTGTGTCTCGAAGCAAGACTACTTCTCTCGAATCTACTCCTCCAAGAGAGGAAACTACACCTTCTAACAGAAATTCACCAAAAATTTTCCTAGTTTCTCTCGTCACATCATTCCTACTTGACGAAAGGTTAACTAGAGACACTGGTTTCTTACCGTCCTTCCTTTCTACATTACATCGGAAACAAGTTCATTCTGAGCCACTATATGCCACTTTAGTCTTACAAACCTTAGACGTATGACCAGGTTTTCCGCATGTATAACAGGAATAGTCACTTTTACTCGCATTGCTATTACTAGGACTGAAACCTTTACTGCTTTGTACTCTACCAGACGAAGGATCATTTCGTTTCCTATTATACCCTATCGGTTCCTTGATGGCGAAAAGGGCAGGGCATCGGCGGTGACCGGTGATTCCAAATCATATATTCCCACTCATGTTGTAAGGGATTTGAAGGCAGCATAAGTTATACAAAGCAAATGTACTTTATTTCTAATTAATTTTTGCCGATTATTGAAACCCCTCGTGATTTTCTGGCTTTTAACAACAGAAAAACAACACGTTTTTTCTTAAACTTGGCAAAAATATTTTCCAGCGCTGCCAGTTCTTTTCTCAGGTGTTAAGCTGACCTTAGGGCATAAAGACGTCAAACAGCCGGGACTAAACCCCCTATTGGGAAAGGTAGTAATCGCTTAATTGTCTTTGATGCTGGGCTGGTACCACTGTTAATGCAAATATTCTTTTCAGTTCTCAAAATTAATTTACTTATATATATAACGAATTGTTTCTTAAAATTTTTGTATTTATAACGCGCAGTAATATTATCTATATAATATAGTCTTGTCATTCTTGTCTATTATTAACACTATATGACATTCATGACCCAAATAATCATTTTACTTTTTTTGACAAACCATTATGAAGATATAAGAATAGAAAAATGTTATGAATACTTTTAATGGAAAGAAACGAGGGAGTATATTATATAAAGATGATAAATTGAATAGCTGCCGATAATTTCACTTGTATATTTATGCCCTCTCTCTCTCTCTCTCCCTCTCTCTCTCTCTTATTATTATACTCAATAAATCAATCTCATCTCATCTATATATATATATATATATATATATATATATATATATATATATAGTATATATAGTATACTTATTTATATAGTAAATTCACAAAAACAAGTAAATTAAAAGTGCGGAAGTTCAGTGGCTTGTGATGATCACAAGAAAAGTCCTAAAAGAGATTTAATTAGACGTATATGAAAAACAGAGACCTGAAAGAATGGAAATATTTTCGAAGGAGTGCCGAGGCAACAGGGAACCCCCCGAAGTATACTGCTCCCATGAGACATTAACATACGCCAAGGAGGGTAAACCTCCTTGACAGACGCACGGATTAAAAGGGGTAAATGGGAAGGGTAGGCCTATAAAAATTAGAGAGAAGTACATTTGGCAAAGTAGGGGCCTCGGCCAAATTACCAAGAAGGAGCCAGTAGGGTTTAACACTCAAATTATGAGTTAGACTATATTCGTCTGCTAGCCTAGTTGCTCCTGCAAAAGATACTTCTCGCCTATCCTCTATATAAAGCTTAATCTCAGGGGATACGTTATCTTTGAAGTTTTCTAACAACACTAAGTTCTTCAAACCATCAAAATCCTCAACTTTAGCAGAAGTTAACCAATCAAAAAACAGCCTCTCTAACTTCTTACCGTATTCTACATACGTAATATTTTCATCCTTTCTCAAATTTCTAAATTTCTTACGGTATGCCTCCGGTACTAGCCTGTACGCGTTAAGAACTGTTTCTTTTACAATATAATAATTATCACATTCCTCCTTAGACATGCAACTATACACAGTAAGTGCCCTACCACTCAAAACTGACTGTAAATATAAAGTCCACATTTCTTTAGGAGAACTTACTCTTTCCATTAACTTCTCAAAACACATTAAATATGTCGTAACATCTTCCTCATCAAACTTTGGTACTAATTTTAGCACTGCACTCATGCCTAACCTATCAGTTTCATTTTCGTTCATGCATACGCTCTTTTTCTCTTTCTTCCTGCTCATGCATACATTCTTTCTCTCTTTCTTGTTGCTGCATTTCTCTCTCAGCGGCTCTATCCTCTCTCTCAGCTGCTCTCTCCTCTCTCTCAGCCGCTCTTTCATCTCTCTCATACTTTTCCCTTTCTTTCCTTTCAACATACTCACGGAGATCATTCCCCTCTAGACCTAGGAGCTTGCCTGACTCAATAAACTCTTTCACCATCTCACTCATTCTGGTTCTTTCTATATTTTCCCTTTTTCAATCTGTTATGGTGTCAAAATATACTGGCCAAAGGTCGCCACAATGTTACGGCCTCTGAGAGAGGTCCGCTTCAGGTTCGATATGAAATAAACAAAATAAAAAAATTTTCAACACCAAAAGCTGAAACTGGGGATACGAATATAGAAAGAAACACTAACACAACAAAGGTTTATTTACAAGCTTACTAACAAAGGTAAATGCAGAATGGTATCTCCTATTTACATAAAAAGGCAAAATCTTACACTGCATGAACTGGGGGAACAGTGAGGTAATTCAAATACTTGCTCGTTATATTGAGACTCGAAGCGATGACTTCACAAAAGGAGAACGGCGATTCCAGACGTCCTCTGGACTCAGTACTGCAAAAAATAATGTCTACTCTTGATACTTGAAAGGCAGGAACTCCCCTAAACCTCTAGCGGGACATTTTCTTCTCTGAAATCTGCTCAACGTCGAGATAACTCGGTCATCCACTTCTGAAGACGACTAGACCAGAATCCAACAAACTCTCGAGCAACTTTTCTTCTGATCCTTCGTCGGTCCCTTTTTCTCTTATCTCTCTCGGATGATCTCTGCTGCTGCTGATCTCTCACTGATAATCTGATCTGTGGCTCTTACTGAGGATATCTCTGTGACTAACTGATGATCTCTGCTTTTTCCTACTTCGTCCGTCGTATTTATACGGCATTCTGGGGGCGGGGCCTACGGTGAGCGTCACAGACTCCCGAGATTACCGGAACTTCTCCAAAGTATCTAGACGAGGTATTGCATCAGAAATCGCAGCGTTTCTCACGTCACGTCGCCGCCTGATGAGTTCCACAACACTCCTGCTGATTCTAGAACCATCATGAGAACAGGCGCCTCCAACACAATGCGCTAAGGCCTCCTTACTGCCGAAATTCTCGTAAATGCGTTTTCCTTTCCTTTATCTTCCTTTGCTATAAAGCAATTACCATCATAGGCAGTTGCCGAAGCAACAGGGCCCGACTGCACCTGTCCGGAAGGACCTGGGGTGGGAGCAGCAATACCACAGGCAGGAACGACGGTGGCAGGAACTGGTACTAGGGCTGGAGCGGCAACAAAATCAGCATCCTCTGCACAGGAGGTAGGTCTAGCGGAGAGCTCTTGGGACACCGGAAGTCCGGGGCTGCGGCAGGAGCGGGAAAACCAGGAGGCGGCAAAGCAATGGGCAAGGAAACCTCCAGCAGCGAAGCCTGCACAGTGGCTGTCGGGGTCACCGTGGCTACGTGCTGCGTATATACCAGGTGAGGTGGAGCAACGTAGCCCGGCGTGGACACCGTCATGGTAGTAGGCCCGTGCGTAACCGGCGTGGCCACTCTCGCCAGATGACTAAGCAGCCCCTGGACTGTCGGTGTCCCTTCCAGCCCCAGCGAGTACCAGGCCCTACCGAGATCATCGCCCGTGGTCAGCAAGTCTGAGGGAGGAAGAGTCGGGTAGATTAGTGGGGGGGGGGTGGGGGGGGGGGGGGGGGGGGGTCCCCTCGTCTGGGGGGGGGGGGGGGTAGTTCCCAGCCCGAGCGAACGGAGTACCCCGAGTACAACTGGATGTCGGGGGTATCTCGCCCCCTCCTCTAGGCTCGACTGATCGAGGGAGGAGAGGGAGCGAGAAACCTCCCCCGAAGGAAAAGGACCCATATATCGGTAACCAAGGGCGTAGCCGGGGAGTCCTCCGACGACTCCTTAGCCGGCTTCCGCGGCTTCTTCTTCCCCCCGTAGCGCTCAGACTGCGCCTCCGACCAAAAAATACGTGTCACAAGTCTCAGTGCGAGAGCATTCACACCCTCTACAGCGAGCACAAAAATCATGAGGATCAACCTCAAGAGAAGTGCAGATAGCCCCACACTTACGGCCCCCAAAACCCGGGCATAGTCTATGGTTGATGGGGGGGCGAGGGTGTTTCTCCGGCTCTTGTTGCATAATTTCCATAATAAATGAAAACCAAAAACAGACACGCACTTATTTTTATACTATTTGCAAATACACACAAGTAAAAGAAAAAGCGAAAAAGTCTTCACGCAGTGAAGCAAACCAAGCATACGACAGAAGCAGAGAGACGAAGAGCAGCACGTCCATCCACTAGCACAGCCGAAAGCAAAGTGACTCCTCGGCTCATAGTCGAGCGTACCGCTAACTGTCGGACAAGTAGTTAACTACCGAACCCCTTGTTCGAAAGCTTACGACCGGTTCAGCTGCCGCTAAGTACCTTCCTATTGTAAAGGACCTCAGGTTTGTATTCCATATCGGAACAAAAAAGTATTTCATTTTTGGTGTAATGTGTAAATCACAGATATACTACACAAATAATTCAAAACATTTTCTTACATGTATTAGCAAACTATAGACAAAATATTTTTTTACACTGAGCCCTGTGTTACATTCCATCACAATTTATGTAAAGGGAAATATACTAAACAGCATGCAGTTATATTTATTCCAAGTTACTGTAACCAACACACCCTACTGCCTAACCAACTTTGCTATGGGAAGAACTATCTCTGTTATAGGACATAAAGTATGTCATTTATTTGGTTATTTGGCATAATTTGTTAACCCTTAAACGCCGAAGCGGTAAAATAAAAATTGTCTCCTATGTGCCGGAGGTGTTTAGGAGCGGGCGCGGAAGCGGAAAAATTTTTTTTTTTCAAAAAATCACAGCGAGCTTAGTTTTCAAGATTAAGAGTTCATTTTTGGCTCCTGTTTTGGTCATTGGCTGAATTTTAGTATGCAACCATCAGAAATGAAAAAAATTATCATTATCATATATAAATAATGCGATATAGGATAGCGCAAAAACGAAATTTCATTTATAATTTTATTCAAATCGCGCGGTACGCAAAACGGTTAAAGATAACAAGTTACTTTTTTTTCGTTGTAATTTACACTAAATTGCAATCATTTTGGTATATAACACATTGTAAAACGATAAAAGCAACACAGAGAAAATATTATCACAAAATGATGCATGAATTCATAACGCGCTGACGTAAACAAATATTTTTTTCAAAAATTCACCATAAATCTAAATATTATCCTTGAGACTTCCAATTTCTTTCAAAATGAAGACAAATGATTGAATATTACTATACTGTAAGAGTATTAGCTTACAATTGCAGTTTTCGACCATATCTGACGAGTTAAAATTGACCGAATATAGAATTTTTTTATATTTTTCTTTATATGCAATTATTTCGGAAATTAGAAAAGCTACAACCTTCAAATATTTTTAGTTTTATTCTAAATGAAATGCCTAATATGAAACGGAGCAAATATTCCGAGAATGGGACGTACGCATTTCGGAGATTTGTGGTGGAGAAGGTGGAGATCCGCGCGCGGAGAGGAAGTTGAAAGTTTTTTTTTAAATTCACCATAAATCTAAATATTGTGCTAGAGACTTTGAATTTGTTTCAAGATGAAGATAAATGACTAATATTACTTTGACTCTACCGAAATGGTCGAAAAACGCAATTGTAAGCTTACAATTGCGTTTTTCGACCATTTGGGTAGAGTCAAAGTTGACCGAACGTGGTTTTTTTTCTATTTATCGTGATTTATATGCAAATATTTAAAAAATAAGAAAAGCTACAACCTTCAATTAATTATTGTTGTATTCTACATGAAATTGCGCACATTTTCATATATAAAACTTTATGTAACGGCTAATTTAAAATGGTGCAAACATTACCACAATCGCATGTATGATTTTTTCGGAAGAGTTACCGTGCGGACGTAAAGAAAATGTTATTTTTTTCATAAATTCACCATAAATCGAAATATTGTGCTAGAGACTTCCAATTAGTTGAAAAATTAAGGTAAATGATTGAATATTACAAAAATATAAGAGTTTTAGCTTACAATTGTGTTTTTCGATCATTTCGGTAGAGTCAAAGTTGACTGAAGGTTGAAATTTTGGCACTTATCGTTATTTATATGAAAATATCTCAAAACTGATAAAAGCTACAATCATGAGTATTTTTTGTAGTATTCTACATAAAAATGCGTCACATTTTTTCATATATATAATACTCCATGTAACGGCTAATTTAAAATGGTACAAAAATTATGTCAAAGTGACGAAATAATTTTCGAGATGTGTAACAGATACTTTTTAGGGTGGCAAGAAAGAAATTCGTGCTTGCGCGCCTGCGTAACGATTGTTAATAAAACACCTTGATCCGTGAACTCCCAGCATCCCCCAAGGCGCGTGATTCAAGAGTTTTCGGCTGGTAGGCCTAAAAGTATTTTTCCCTGAATTTTTAAAAAAACTTTTGTATATCGACGTAAAATACGTCCAGTCGGCACCCGAGAGACAAAAAATGTTGACGTAAAATACGTCCAGTCGGCGTTTAAGGGTTAAATAATCCCATGTAAATGTGTACTGTTTAGTTTACGTAGATACCAAAATGTGTAAAGCTTAAATATTTCAGGTCCTTTCCTTTTCATGATGTTCTTAAAGGAGATTTATTTTAATTAATCAATCATAAGTTGATACTATTATTATTACTAAATTAGCACTTTCGGCCAATCGGCCCTTTGCAAGTCCTGTCTGTTCCAGCACCAGAGTTATTGAGAATATTTTACTTTGTACATTGTGAAGTAACTATTTAAGCTATGATACTCATTTTGATGTCATTGTAAAGCAAAATACCTGTGCTCATAAAGAAAAAAATCACAAGTTAAAAATAAACTAAAATAACTCACGAATACATCATAACTGATTTCACCGACGGATTTTGATGAAGCATCAATGCATCATAGCTGAACCAAAGAGTTGACAGATAGTTAAATCAAACTACTCTGTTAATATCCTTCACTCTCACAGAGTTGGCCCAAGAATTGCCCTTAAGGTATACTGATCCCATTTAATCTTAGGGATACTCTACGCTGAATAAGTATATGATTAAACAAAGATGCTGTTAAAGAAAGGAGAGGAAACTTAGAGGGTGTGAACGAGAGAATACTAGATAAGCCAGAGAAGAATATGGCAAAAAATTTTTTCCTTAGTGTCTAACCCATTTGTAAGTAAAGAGTTGCTTGTATTCCGACATAAACAGTAACCATAACCTACAATAACTTATGACTAAATGCAAACGTTACACTTACCGTGGGCTTGCATAAACTGCCGTATTGAGCATATAAAACCTTCTGAGCCTATATCTTGAGGTCGTAACCCAACTACGTTAATAAACTTTATAGCAACTTCGTAAGACTCTGGATGAATCATTGTCCGATCTAGGGGGTTGGGAGATTCCTTTTCTGCTCTTTTTCTATTCTGTGGTGTTCTGAAATTTAAAAGAACACACTTATTCTCTCATTTAACCTAGTGCTGCTTACTCTGTGGCATTAATACAAAATCCAGTCTGATTCTAAAGTGGCATGTGTTCTCATTTCTGTATGGGCCATACCACTCAAGATGTGCAGTTTGCATACAATAATATCATATAGGAAGTAAGATGGCTAATAGAGGAAGAACATGTGAGTTAAGACAAGGAAGAGGGAGTGTAGATCAAGTGTTTGTTGCAAAAAAATTCATGCAGTGTGACATACATGGACATATAAAAACTTTATGTAATTGACAGGGAATTGTGGAGTGCAGAAAATGTATGGTAAAGCAGGTAATTATCAAGAACAATTAAAAGTGAAGCATGAGTTATAATATATAATTGATAAATATTTTGGCTTGATTTACAAAGTTGTAGGACAAGATAACTAGCTGTGAATGGTGTGAAATGGTTGTATTCGTAGATGATACAATTATGACTGGGGATAGTAAAAAGTTCCAGAAATAAAAATTTTGAGTTTGTAGGAGAAGAAAGTGGGAGTAAATGTGAGAAAGAGTATGAACAGAGTACAAGAAAATTATGACGAAGCAATGAACCTTCACATGGATAATGGAGGAATGAAGGGTCTGATTCACCCAAGTATTTGGGAGTAAATATAACATGGTGGTACACTGAGAGAAGATTATTGACAATCTCAAAAAAGATGACACAAGAAACATAGCAGGGTTCATACAAAACACTGGGATGAGACCTGAATTGTTTATGGCAAGGTGCAACTATATGAAGGAAAAGTTGAGCCAACTCTTCTTTATGGAGGTGAAATATGGATGCTGACTGCAAATGTAAAGAAAAAGATTTCAGCTATGTTTGCATAGCACTATATGCAGTGTAGAAAGAAATGACATGGCAAGAATCCAGCATTTGAAGTATGAATGAAGCAGAGACCACCTTTTCTCTGGAATTTCCCCATATTATGGGAAATATCTTTATATAAACAAGAACCCACAGCATGGTCCTTAGTCATGGTCTACATACATGTATCCACATGTTTAACTATTTCCTTGGTGGGATCCATTTCTGCAAATGGAGTTCAGTAAATGTAATACAGTCTTTCCTTTCTTTCTCCTATAAATGCATTTAATTCAGATTTATCTTCATAACAAAATAGAGTAGTGAGGTTGTAAGTGACACTAAAAAGCCAATAATGATAACATACCTGTTAACTTCCATTTCTAATGTCTCGGGTAATATTCTTATAAAACCAGCACACTGTTCGAATGTTCGGGGACCAATACCTTTGACAGACTTCAGCTGTTCTCGATTAATAAACGGCCCTTTTGTTTTACGGTATTCAATTATATTTGCAGCTCTAACTTTACTAAGACCTGACAGCTTTCTGGAAAGAAAAAGATACAAAAAATTGATTCACAACATTCAGCCTGGTTGATGCATCTGGTTGTATTTCATATCAAAAAGTACACAAAAATTTATACGGTACATTCAGCCTGGTTTATGCAACTGGTTGTCTTCCACCATGAATAACTACTGTTCATAGAAAAATAGTATCGGAATCAGTTTTTATGATGAAAATGTGGTAATGAACCCAAGATCTTAAAACCTCCATCCCATTATCCTAACTCAAAACATTTTCTGAGACCAAATATGATTGAATGTGTGTGTCTATAACAAACTTTTTTATATATTATGAAGTTTTCATAATAAAACTAATATTGTAATACTTACCTGAACACCTGAATTAGCCCTGGTCACTGACCAGCCCGAACTATATCCCCACATATTTACCCACTAAGTGGGTAATTTTAACACTGTCAGTGTTACCAATGCTGCAGGTAAAATCCAGTCAAATGAGTTACCTGTGTTATCATTGGCAACGCTGCTGCAAATACCGGCCACCAGAGGCCTGTCTCCTCAGTTGAATCATTCACTATCAAATTGAAGTGGGGAGGAGGGTGGGAATCATTCAGGTGTTCAGGTAAGTATTACAATATTAGTTTTATTAAGAAAACTTCATATTGCAATACACTCCCTGAACACCTGAATTAGCCCAATTAACAACACTTACACGGAGGTGGCATCAATCTAATTCAGCCCGACCTGTCCATGGAACATACGCAGGTAACTCATAAACAACCTACCATGTATAAAAGCATGTATTATCCTCACCTAGTTATCTAACTCGGAGGTGAGGATGTTTGCAAAGAAAGTACTTCACCATCAGTGTCGAGTCTAAGGTACCGTCTGAGTCAGAAGTACCTCCCATGTGATAAGCTATACTTCTTATTCATGGAGGTAAAAACAAATCTCCTCTCCTGGTCATCCAGCTCCGTAGGTGAAGGTGCTTGCAGAGGAAGTGTCATACCGTCAGTGTCGAGTCCAAGGTACCGCCTGAATCTGAAGAACCTCCCATGTGGTATTCTATACCTCTCATGTATGGAGGGGAAATGGTGAACCTCCCATGTGGCTATCTAGCCTCTCATGTATGGAGGAGAAGTTGAGTGTGCAGGACCTTCAGTTCTCTACTGCTCACTGATGTGGATGACTTGTGCTGAAGAAGTTGTAGTTATTCCAACATGACCATTGGGAACTACCTAACCTCAAGGGCCTAAAGGAACAAAACACTTAATCTAAGCTTGACCAACAGAAACACTAGAGTTCTTTTAGACTATCACTGCCTCCCTAACCTTCTAACACCCTAACTCTACCAACCCAACTATAAAACTGAGTTACCAGAATGACAGGACCCTGCGAGTAACCTCTCTGAAGAAACTGAAATTCCCTAAGGTAGAGCTTTGAGAAAAACCACACCAACTCTCTAATAACCACCTACACGATCGCTGACAACGAAGCATTCCTCCGAAAGCCAAAGGGTAGCCCTCTGCGATACTTTGCACCCTTGGATTGACTAAGAACCCCTTCTTATTTTGTTTTGTATGGTGCTTTTACGTTGCATGGAACCAGTGGTTATTCAGCAATGGGACCAATGGCTTTACGTGACTTCCAAACCACGTCGAGAGTGAACTTCTATCGCCAGAAATACACATCTCTAACCCCTTCTTATGAGTGTCCGGATAGCGCTGAGGCAAATGATTTAACGAGAAGTCCCTCCTCTCCTTGACAAGAACATAGTGCAACCATCCGATAGGTTAGTCTGGTATGCAAACCCCCTTGAAACCAAAGTGAAGAGGTTGTCAAACAGTCCAGGCTCTGAGAAACACCCATCAACTCTCACCACATCCACACAGGGTGGGAAAAGGCCTCCCACTGGCTGTGAAAGGTGTCTCCCAAATACAAGCCTCATGATCCATGACCCCTACCACACGAATCAATGAAGGAACCCAATAGAGAAAAACCTCAACTGAGTCGTAAACCGGAATTCGGACTCCGGCAGAAGAGTTACCCGCTACCTCATACAGAAAGTGATGCTAGCCTAAGTCGTCTTCCCCAAAAACTACCCGACTCACCGAAACCAGATCAGCCTACTTGATGTTTGAGAGACTACTGGAATAGTTGAATACAACATATCAAACATTACTTGAATTGACTGTGAGATTCCTCTGGAGCCTGGAATGCGGAAAGAGAGAATGGACCAAGTCCACCATCTGTTTATACTCGCTTCCTTCGCTGGAGAAACAAAAACCCACAACTAGCAAATGATTCTCTCTTCAAAGGTATCTATCCAGACTGGAACAGGAAAAAGGAGAAAAGCCCGCACCCCCACAAGAGCTGCACACAAGAACCGATAACTTACTACGCCTGGCTGCTCGATACCAAATGACATACAAGATCCCATCATATCTGAGCCAACCGATCCGATTGCGCAACGATACCCCAACAAGATGTTTAACTCCTGAGCAAGTCGTACTCGACTGCACAATCCCACACTCCCCCCAGACATGATGATGTAACCCCTGTCTGACCGCTGTCTACCCCCTTACAAGAGCCAACCGTCACCAGTTCTGCAAAATCTGTAAGAGCTAGTCTCACTCGACTGGCATACCCTCACTATCCAGTGATGATAACGTTACACCTGAGCCGAATATACCTTGGCGATGAACGCCCACCCCTGCGAGTCACTCCCACACTGTTGCGCCAAACGTGTACCAACCAAGACAATGACGTAACCTTGAACTAGTCTCACTTGACTGCGAAACTCTGCACTCACCAGTGACTATGACATGACACCTGGCCAACTATAATGGGCGAGCAACACCCCCTAAGAGCGAAGTGGTCGCAAAACGTGATCCAACTAACGCCCATTACCAATACTAAACTTGGACTGGAGTCTGGAGCAAGTGAGGGAAGGACGTTCTCCCGAAGAGCACGGAATCAAGGCCAAACACACATTGAAACTCCTTGAAGGTGGAACAGAAAAAGCAGCAGGAAAAAGCTGAGAAATAAGCAGAGAGAGAGAGAGAGAGAGAGAGAGAGAGATATCACTACGAGTAACCACCAGAGCACCTAGCGCCGACACTGTGCAGGTGGAGAACCAACTGTGCGGTACATAGTGCTTTAATGACAGGTTACGAACTGTGGAACCAATGGGAGCTGCAAAAGGAAATTACCAGCTACCCTAAGAAGGGGGCCGACAAACTCCCAACGGCCGTAGCCTCCCCACCAATTACCGCGGTAAACACGTTACGTTTCACACACCTTAGGTATATAAATGAGAATCGAAGAAGGAACATTACTAACTACCCTATGAAAGAAGTGGCTGATGACACAACCGGTATCGATACAGTCAACGATGGCGCAGATTAATCTCCAACTGACGCAGCCTCTGCAAGGACTACGGAGCTCCAATTGCCGTAGCCCCCGCAAGAATTATGGAGGACACATTACATCTCAAAACTAGTAAAGGATGAAAATACAGAGTTGCGGATACCGCCTTGAAGCATCAAAACCAGCAGTCTGAGAACTACAGGACCCATGGAAGGTGCTAAGAAGGCAGCCCTTCCAGAATTACTTCCTTTAACCCCAAAGAGAGAGAGAGAGAGAGAGAGAGAGAGAGAGAGAGAGAGAGAGAGAGAGAGAGAGAGAGAGAGAGAGAGAGAGAGAGAGAGAGAGGTTGAAATCCCCAAATTTCAGGATGAAACGATGAAAACTCTTGCTCTGCTCTGCTGTGTTACTGGCCAAGAGAACAGGATGAACGAGAAGACTATGAAGCGAAATCCGAAGAATGACCAGATAAAGAAGATTGTGTAGAGACATTATAAGTTTCAAAAGAAAAAATGGGCGAGAAACTAGACAGACTCTGTTCCCCACGATAATCTTGACAAACATTAGAAAATCAGGAAAATTATTAAAGACGTGATCGTGAATACAGTCCGTATTCAGGCTACGGTAATTGTCTAGTGTTAATTCGATTTTACGATGGGGTTAGTAATTAAAATCGGCACTACACTGCAAATAAGTCTTTCTTTATCTCTTGCGCAGCTGGCGTAGGCAGCAGCGTGCAGTCAGACAGCGAGATTGTTGGGTTAAATATAGAATTTAGGCTAAAAGCCAAGTATTGGGACCTATGAGGTCATTCAGCGCTGAAAGGAAATTGATAGCAAAGTGTTTAAAAGGTGTAACAGAAAGAAAGCGCCTCTCTGTTGCACAGTGAATCAAGTGTTAAGAGAGGGTGGAAAGTAAGATGAATAGAGAGGATATTGAATAGAGAGAATATGAAATCAGGAGAGAGAGAGAGAGAGAAGAGAGAGCGAGAGAGAGAGAGAGAGAGAGAGAGAGAGAGAGAGAGAGAGAGAGAGAGAGAGAGAGAGAGAGAGGCCGAATTACAATCGTCTAACATCTCCACCTCCATAACTTGCACCCTCTTCTAAGTTAAAAAGTATTATCTTAATGATATATACTCGTATAACTGTGTACAGCTATGAACAACCGAACAAGAACTTTGTTGCTAATATGATCGAATCTGATAGCAATATCACTTTATTGTATTCATCCGCGTGCGACAGTAATCGAATCTGATAGCAACATCCGTTTATTGTATTCATCCGCGTGCGGCAGTAATTACTGTATTCATGTTATAAGTGTAGCTGAAGCTGATAAGGCAATATTATGTGCATCGGCAACATGGATAAAAGTCCCAAGCTTTTGTATGAATTCAAACGCAGCTGTGGTAAAAGAGAACTAATAGCATGAAAGAGCTCATTTACTGTTGCTTTCACAGTAAGGCTCTTAATACCTATGAAAAAGAGTGAAAACAAACAGAATTGCTAAATTTTACGCAATCTAAACTGAGGGAAAAACTAGCTTCCAATGAGACGCATTAGTAAAATTTTGAACTTAAATTATGTCGTATGACGGACAATATGACTTCGTTCCATGTAAGTTGAGTATCCCGATATTCATTTATGCTAACTAAGAACAAAAACATTAGCTGAGACCAAGTGATATGGTTGAATCTGGAGCAAAGGAAATTGACTAGTCGGCATCATTGTCCGTCTAAGCCACGCCTCCTTACAACAGTGGTGTGTGTTGACGACAAGCTTGTGTAATTGTAATTTAATTGAAAAGTAATCAATTATATATTTTATGGTAATTAAATGTAACTTTACCCTAATATTAATTTCAGTTGTCACTGTAACTGAAATTGACATAAGCATAATGTAATTACTGACAGCAATTTGTCTGCTAAACGGATTCCGCCACCGGAGGGAATTCTTGGAAAAAAACTAAATGTACACATTCCTTAGATATCTGATTATATGGCACAAGATACCATTATTGACTATGTTAAATGTCAACATGGTTAAAAACACGTCTCCCTCAAGACGACAAACGTGGCATAAGTGAGGAAGAGTTATTAAGTTAGTCATGATAGCCAATCAGGACAGGAATGAGTTAAATACGGCGACGCAAACTTGTATTCACCACCAGCTGATTCCAGAACGAGAAACTGACTGTTGAGTTAGTATTTATACTACGCTAATATGATGACACATATAATACACTTATAATGCTGAAGTCAGACTGAAGTCAGACAGAATCTGATCTTCATTCCTGTTCGGTTGCATTTCACACTGAATTTTCGGATTCTCGTGTTCTATTTACACCTGTGCGGAATTATCCGAAGTCAGAATGCATTGGACCTACAGCGTTAGCCACTATTGAAATTACTATACCGATATGTAGTAAAGAGAATACTCTAGGCTAGGCTGCTGTATATGCGTACGATACATAATCGTGAACGCTAGGGTAGCCATAGTTAATTGTTATTCTATTTCCCTACATACTGAATTAGTGTCAATATGCACTGAACCGAGAATTAGTCTTATTAACAATTACCATACCGTATATGTAGTCAAATTGAAAACCTGATCAAGTTTACCACCATTGCAAGACGAACGAAATTTATCCTCAGAAGGAAAAGAACCTTTAAGAAGTAGTAGTAGTATTCAACACTTCAGAACCCGACAGACCCGAAACGCCCCTGAATGACCAACCATGGACATAGAAAATTTCTGATGCAAGGAACTCGAAGCAGGAAAAAAAAACCAATGAGGCTCTAAAGACAAACTGTCCCTCTATAAAATGATATTGTTATGATACAATAAAGTTTTGTACATACTTACCTGGCAGATATATACTTAGCTATAGACTCCGTCGTCCCCAACAGAAATTTGAATTTCGCGGCACACACTACAGGTAGGTCAGGTGATCTACCGCCCTGCCGCTGAGTGGCAGGACTAGGAACCATTTCCATTTTCTAATCAGATTTTCTCTTCCACCTGTCTCCGGAGGGGAGGCTGGGTGGGCAATTAATTGTATATATCTGCCAGGTAAGTATGTACAAAACTTTATTGTATCATAACAATATCATTTTTGTACATTCAACTTCCCTGTCAGATATATACTTAGCTGATTCACACCATTGGTGGAGGGTAAGAGACAGCTAATTACTGAAATAGACAGGAAAAACAACATACGTTGTAGGTAATAACAAAAACCTTGGTTCCTACCTGATTAGGCGGAAGACTTCGTGGCTACTGCCCAGGAGTCTGCTTCGCCTCAAGAGCCTCAGCGAGATAGTGACCTATGGCTAAAAGTTCTTGTGGGTCTGTCAATGGGGTCTTGTCCACTTACTCGGCAGAGCCTGAAGGCATTTGTCAATGGGTGCTAATCCACTAACATGACATAATCAAGGAGCACAACACCGATCCCAATCACCTGATCCTAACACCCGGGTTAGTCTTATATATTGAAAGGAGTTATCCCCAAACTCCTAACAAACGACCAAAAACTCGAAACCAAAACAATACACGAATACTAAACAGTTATAATACAAAAAAGGTTTGTACACCCTCACCTGTCAGACACACACCCAGTTCCTTTCTGACAAAGGCGACGGCCGCCTGTGCGACATCTTGCGCCCCTGCCAGGAGAAAACCATGAACATATCTAACAGGAGAGGTTAACGTACACACTAAATTAATAAAAATTAAGGATAAGTTTTTGCTCCATGTCCCAGCACCGTATCCGCCGAAACATACGGACCAAAAGAGAAGCATTTCTCGTACGTTACTCTGACATCTTTAAGGTAATGAGATGCAAAGACTGAATTGCATCTCCAATACGTTGCATCAAGGATGTCCTTCGTAGACATATTCCTTTGAAAAGCCAATGAAGTAGCAACTGCTCTCACCTCATGAGCCCTTACTCTGAGCAACTTGAAGGAGTCATCAAGACATTTTTCGGTGAGCCTCTGTAATTGCACACGTTCTTACAAGAAGGCTGAAGGCGTTTTTAGACATGGGTCTTCTTCGGGTCCCTTACCGCACACCAGAGACTTTGTTGACAACCTTCAAGCTGCTTCTTCTTCTTAAGATAAAACTTAAGCGCCCTGACTGGGCAAAGAGATTTTTCTATATCCTCTCCTACCAGGTTAGAAAGTCCTTTCACTTCAAAGCTCCTGGGCCAGGGCTTTGAAGGGTTCTCATTCTTAGCTAGAAACAATGTCTGGAAAGAACAGATAGCTGAATCTCCTTCAAATCCAACACGTGAATCTAGAGCGTAGAGTTCGCTCGTTCTCTTAGCAGTAGCAAGGGACAACAGGGAAATACACTTTCTAGTTAAATCTCTAAAAGAGGCAAGGTGAGGAGGTTCAAACTTGTCCGATGTCAGGAATTTCAGGACCACATCAAGATTCCAGCTAGGAGTACGAGGAGTTCTAGATTTAGAAGTCTCGAAAGACCTTATAAGATCGTGGAGATCTTTATCCTCAGCTATTTTTAGGCCCCTATTCCTGAAAACAGCTGATAACATACTCCTGTACCCTTTGATGGTTGATACCGATAAGTGTGATTCCTCTCTAAGGAAAATCAGGAAATCGGCTATGTTGGTCACAGAGGTATTGGAGGAGGACAGCTTCTTCGACCTACACCATCTTCTAAAGACTTCCCACTTCGATTGGTAAACCCGTATTGTTGAAGATCTGCGGGCTCTCGCGATAGCGCTGGCAGCTTTGCGTGAAAAGCCTCTCGCTCTGACAAGTCTTTCGATAGTTGAAAGGCAGTCGGAGCGAGAGCGGGGAGGTTTTGATTAAACCTCTCGAAGTGGGGTTGTCTGAGCAGATCTGTCCTGTTTGGAAGAGATCTGGGGAAGTCCACCGTCCATTCCAGTACCTCTGTGAACCAATCTTGAGAGGGCCAAAAGGGGGCGATGAGTCAATCTCGTCCCCTTTGAGGCCACTAACTTCCTGAGTACTTCCCCTAGAAGCTTGAATGGGGGAAAGGCGTAGGCGTCTAAGCCCGACCAGTCTAGGAGAAGGGCATCATCCGCGATTGCTCTTGGATCCTCTACTGACGAGCAGAGTTGTCTATCCTCTTGGAGAGGAACGTGGCGAATAGGTCTATCTGAGGCCTCCCCCACAGAGACCAGAGGCTTTGACATACTTCCGAGTGGAGGATCCACTCTGTGGGAAGGACCTGATTCCTCCTGCTCAGTCTGTCTGCTCTCACGTTCCTCTCTCCTTTGACAAATCTCGTCAGGAGGGTAATATTTCTTTCTTCCGCCCAGACTAACAGGTCTCTCACCAGTTCGTACAGGGAGAAAGAATGGGTCCCTCCTTGCTTTCGGATATAAGCCAGAGCCGTGGTGTTGTCCGAGTTGACTTGGACCACCCCGTCTCTGACTTCTGACTCAAAGCATTTTAGGGCCAGGTGAATTGCCAACAGTTCTTTAGAGTTTATATGCCAGGACACCTGCTCCTTCGTCCAGGTGCCTGACACTTCCCTTGCTCACCTAATAGTTTTGCTTCCGATCCTCTCTCCCGATGCGTCGGAGAACAACACTTGGTTGGGGCTCCGAATGGCCAGGGACAAGCCCTCGTTCTTCTTTAGAGGGGCCAGCCACCACTTTAAATGATTCTTTACATCCAGGGGAATCATGAAAGAGTCTGTCAGTTGTCCCGTCTTCCAATTCCACACTCTCCGTAGGAAGAATTGAAGGGGGCGAATGTGAAGTCTCCCTAGGGAAAAGAACTGCTCCAGCGAGGAAAGGATCTCCAGAAGGCTCAACCATTCCCTCGCTGAGCTGCGTTCCTTCCCTAGGAAGTTCGAGACTTTATGAAAGCCTTGAAGGAGTCTTTCCTGCGAAGGAAAAACCCGAAGACCCCGAGAATCCATCTGAATCCCCAGATAAACTAGGTTCTGGCTGGGGATCATCTGGGACTTCTCGAGGTTGACGAGCAATCCTAGAGACCGTACCAGGTCTAATGTAGAAGTCAAGTCCTCCAAACACTGGCTTTCTGACTTGGCCCTCATGAGCCAATCGTCCAAGTAAAGGGAGATGTTGATTCCCTTCAAATGAAGCCACTTCGCTACGTTTCTCATCAGGTACGTGAATACCTGAGGAGCTGTAGACAGGCCGAAGCACAAGGCCCTGAACTGATAGATCTTGTCTTGTATCATGAAGCGAAGATACTTCCTCGACGAAGGATGAATGGGAACATGGAAAATAAGATCTTTGTAAGCATCTTCTAAGTCCAGGGAGACCATCCAGTCTCCAGGACGTAGAGCCGACAGAACCGAGGCGGACGTCTCCATGGAGAATTCTTCTCTCCACCCGAAACCGGTTCAGAGCGCTCACGTCTAGTACAGGCCCCCACCCCCCCGAAGCCTTCGGGACTAGGAAATTTCAGGCGATTGTAAAACCCCGGGGAGTGGGGGTCTTGTACCAACTCGATGGCCTCCTTGTTCCACATTTGATCCACCATCTGAAGGAGAGTACAGTGGGGCCTCGTTATCCACGGTGGATAGGGCCCAGAACCCCCCGTGATAAGTAAATACCCGTGTTATCCTGATACCCCCTCAAAAATTGCTTAAAAACTGCCTACTTTAATAGTTAACCCACCCAAGACCACTATTCCAATGTTTATAAACTGCCTACTTTAGTTCAAACACCAAATATGTTTTCAACTATCACCTAAAACTAAATTCAAGACAGTTTTAAAGTTATTGTACAAAATTAGCCTTAAAAAATAAATGTAGTATATGTACTACTGTACATATGTAGCCTACTAGCCTAGGGATTACAGCTAGAAGCCTACATACGCATGGTGGGCCTCTTTTTTTTTACAAGGAAAGAGAGGATGAGTGGTAAGAGAACTATCAAAATATGTAAATCATATGGGTACTCACCAACAATCTATGTTGATAAAAGATGGCGACGATTTTGCAGTGCAATCCAGTAATATAATAACGATAATGCTACCAACAGTATGCAGCGAAACATCTCTTCCCTTCGTCACAACACGTTAATACTAGTATATTCCACGTAAAAACCTTCATCTGACCTTTAGGCGTCTTTCCCATAAGAGTAAAAGAATCAGGCTTTTGGATGCCACATAATTAACTCGTTTATATGGGTACAATTTAAAGAACGCGCCGCCACACCACATTTCATAACAACAACAAACAAACGTTTGTAGGCCAGTGTTGCCAACTGGGAATGGCAATTTCTTGCTAGATTTTGTTCCATAAAAAGGCTAAAAAAAATCACCATACCGTATATACTCGAATAACGTGCAATCTCCCATTATCGTGTCAACCCCCTAATTTTCACCAATAAACAGTGGTTTTGTGTTTTGTCATGTATCTCATGTATCATGCAAGTTCATAAGGTTGGTGGTTTAGCCTGCTAATGGCCGAGTCATTCGATGTTGTGCTGATGCTAGTCAATTTACGGTAATTTTCTTATTAATCTCGAGAATTGAATAGAAAATCTCAAGATTAAAAAAATCCCAAGATAATAAAATAATTGTAAAAATAACACGCCTTGGAGTCCTTAATCATTCTCTCTCTCTCTCTCTCTCTCAGGAATAAATACGTACGTACTGTAATTTGCAGTAAATGTGTAGACATTGTGTGCGTGTTTAAAAAAATGTGCAGTACACACACATTCCGATGTTTCGGTTTTTGGAATTTTTCAGATTTCGGAAATGTGAGGTCAGATGCATAATCAAACAAACACCACTACTGCAGCAAAAACATTTTTTCCCTTTATGTTTTTCATTATTGTTATTTATTAATTACAGTTTATTTAAATAAAATATTAATATAATACTGTTAAATGAATGTGAGATAATTAAGATCACCTATAATAAAATTAGTGGGACAATTAATACCATATGTTCACTAATAGGTATTATTTTCAAAACAACATTCCGTACACAAAAAAATATATGTACATAACAATCAAAATATAATAATGTTTTGCAGTTCAACTTGTGAATTTTAACAATAAGTATGACTATATAATATATTATACCATATTGATCTTGAAGTTGAAGAGTCGTAAAATTCTGAGGATGGTCCGGGAGGAAAAGGGTTTGTACTTTGTGATTACGTATCGCTACAACACCATGTGTATTTTCATACCACTATATTGATGACGCATCGCTACGACACACTGGTGTTTTTCATACCACTATACGTTAAAGTTAAAAACATGACATAGAATCGACTTTGCGACTTCGTTCACTTTGATATTTTTAACGATACAATAACTATCATTTGTACTACTAAAACCATCTTCACATAAGTAATTTTTTCGTAAGATATGTGTTGTTGCAAAAGCTAGCTTATACATAAAAGGCTTTTTATAATTTAAGTCATCTTAGATATACATATGCACCCAAACTCATTGTGGGGAAATTTACTACTGTTTCCTCGGATATTGAAATACTTTAGCATCATTCAAACACTTTAATAATATAATGCATAAATACTAGGCTATACATATTTACATCGTATACAAATACTACATACAGTTATATACACATACTTTTATATACAAAGTTAACAGTTATATACACATACTTTTATATACAAAGTTAATCATATGAGTAGTGATCAGACGACAGCTGTGCACTGGACTACGTACGTACTACTTGGAAGATAAAACGAACAAAAATTTTGTTGTTGTTAGTCGCCGGGATAGATTAACATTTTTCCAGGATTAGAAAATGCTGAATTTTGTTTTGAATGTATGTCAACCGCGATATTATATTATTGTTTTCACGAAGGAATAATTATATAAAGAAAATTATTGAGTAATTTTTGCCGTCAGCAGTCAGAAAATCACGAACATGGTAACGTTCAAACCTAGTGCCATCCATGGCGTATGTCTATAAATAGAACAGAAGCAGAGGGCAGTCATTGGATAACAGATCTCCATGGCTACCAACCAACCAATCAGGTGTTAGTTATACTACTCTGTAATTTCTTAGAATGAACGTTTCACACACGAAGCTAACGATGATGTATGTGTTTTGCATACAGTACGTAGTTTTTAGTTTTTTATTTCTTATTTTAGTGTAAGTATTTTACTGATTTCATGAAGATAGAATGATTCCTTCTCATTACTTTGAATGCAAAATGGCTTGAAGATTCTTCACCCCCCGCAAAGAAGAGAAAAAAAAAAAAAAATTCCTTAGAAGATGATACCTATTTACTAACGCGGTTGACATACCTCAAAACAAAATTCAGCTCTTTAATCTCTGGAAAAATGTTAATCTATCCCGCCCGCGACTAACACAAACAAAATTTTTGTTTGTTTTATCTTCCAAGTAGTACGTACGTAGTCCAGTGCACAGCTGTCGTCTGATCACTACTCATATGATTAATTTTGTATATAAAAGTATGTGTATATAACTGTTAACTTTGTATATAAAAGTATGTATATATAACTGTATGTAGTATTTGTATACGATGTAAACAAATATGTATAGCCTAGTATTTATGCATTATATTATTAAAGTGTTTGAATGATGCTAAAGTATTTCAATATCCGGGGAAACAGTAGTAAATTTCCCCACAATGAGTTTGGGTACATATGTATATCTAAGATGACTTAAATTATAAAAGCCTTTTATGTATAAGCTAGCTTTTGTAACAACACATATCTTACGAAAAATTAACTTATGTGGGAAGATGGTTTAGTTTAGTAGTACAAAATGGATAGGTTATTTGTATCGTTAAAAATATACAAGTGAACGAAGTCGCAAAGTCGATTCTATGTCATGTTTTTTTTTTCCTAAACGCGTTGACTTAAAGGAGAAACGTTATTTTGGTTGTTTTATCACTGGCACAAACCCATAACAATGCAGTGTATGTATGATAATTCTAAACTATTATTCACTACCAAAATAAAATAACGATGATGTATTGAAAATTAATGTTACGTATAATTCCAAACATTATTACTATGTAGCATGAATAGTACTATAAAAATTTCGAAAGATAATCTTGCTGTGAACGCTACCATAATTTGATTTTCATATACGTACGTACATTTTGTCAGCTGGCTGGCCTCGCATAGATAAAATTGATTTCACTGATATGGAATTACTCCACGAATAGCCTTTTTATTATGAAGATATGACGATAATATATAAGGTAAAAAATGCTTTTATGTATTTCGTTTACGCTTCGTCGCCAATAACAAACAGCAATACTTACGATAATCTATGACAAATAGCGTTTGTAATGACTTCATTGTTCGGAGAAGTTATATACGAATACTGCCAAAATAATATGAAGTTCGAATTAATTTTAGCCTTAATGTTATTACTACTGTAATACACTACCACTACTATTAAAAATTTCTAAATGTTTATCAAAACAAAAAATGTCGCTTTGAACGCAACCGTATACATAAACCATTTTCGTACGTAAAGGTATATGCTTACATTTTGTGGCTGGCCACTCCGTCCGACGATAAGTTGAGTGCAATGATGTGGAATTATTCTTCGAATAGGCTATTATAAGATATTGACGGATAATATATATGGTAAGAATGGTGTTACCTTTATTGTCAGTTAATATCATAAATGTGAATGTTTGTGTACGTTGGTGGTTATCGCACTGCAACTACGCTTAGCCTACCTTAAACCAATGAACTTCGTACATAAACCTTGAATAGGCTATTTATTTCGAAGATAGGACAATAATATATTAGGTGAGAATGGTTTTATTACCTTTATTGTCAGTAATATCATTATATGAGTCTTTAATGAATGTTGGTAGTTATCGGACCACGCCGAGGGGTTAGCCTACCAAAGAAAAACATCGCATACGCAACACAACAAACCCGTGATGCAGCGATTCATACCAGTGATGTAACATGAGAAACGGTCCAAGAAAAAACCCGTGATTAACTGGATCCGTGAATACTGATCCGTGAATAAGCGATGCCCCACTGTATCTCTCAGAACAGGGTCTTTGTACCTCGCGGACAGTTCCCTCGGTGTCGTAGTTAAGGGAGGACTGTCCTCGAAGGGGATGAGTTATCCCTTTCTCAGAACCGACAGCGACCAGGAGTCGGCTCCTCTCATGGCCCAGGCTTCTGCATACTTCAGAAGTCTGGCACCCACAGGAGTTTGGAGGACCTGAGCATCATTTGCCTTTCTTGGAAGGTCGGAAGGCTGACCTTCCTCGCTTGTCCGAACTCTTCCTTTTCGAGGAGGGTCGTGTAGAAGAACCTCCACGAAAGGGCGGTTGAGGCGCCTGAGTGTCTTTCTTAGCAGCAGTCACAGTTCTTTTTGGCTGACTGCACCAGAAGATCCTGAGTCGCCATTCTCAGATAGCGAGCGAGAAATATCCTTCACTAACAGAGAAGGGAACATGAATGATCTGACAAAGGAGCGTAAGTAATGCTGTCCTCTGAATCGGAGAAACAGCTTTGGTAAGGAACGACCCAAACACCGATCTCTTCTTGAGGACTCCAGACCCAAAAAGGGAAGCAACCTCACCCGAGCTGTCTTGTACTGCTTTATCCATACAAGATAGAATGCTGTGTAGAACATCTGGGCTGAGAAAGTCTGGGTCCTGGGTCTTCTTAGCCAGCACCCCAAGGGACCAGTCCAGGAAATTAAAGACTTCTAAGACGTGGAAAAGTCCCTGAGGAGTTGGTCT
>NC_087219.1:33814838-33844838 GCF_015104395.2 Macrobrachium nipponense
ATCATAACATACTAGTTAGGGGATATGCTCCTGAAAAAATGACAGCTTTGTTTCTTGTTGACTAACTCAATTATTAGCTTGATGTGTTATTCCAGGTAAAAGTAAATTAAAAGGTTTATATATAGAACAAACACAGTATTTATCCATTCATAAAAAAATTAATAATCACTTTAAACTGTAGCTCATTTTCTTTCCAATTTGGCCGAATATTTCGAACTATTTCTCTTGCTCCACTCTGAAGCCCATTGACGCTAGACCCATCGATGACAAGGTCAAGATTTGCCACCATCCTGTAGGGACTGCAATGAAAAAAATCAAAGGAAACATTAAAAAATAATTCATACTTAGAAGTACATATCAGTCATTGACAATAATCTTTATGATAAACACTACAGAATAAACTAAAATGAAAGGCCATTAGCAATGTAGCACAATTTATTTATATTTGCAATTTAAAGCTCAAAAAGTTAATTTTTGGCACCAAGCATACTACAAGTATATACATACATACTGTACCAGCAAACATAAAAAGGACATATCAGTATTAATATGAACAACAACCCTGGATAACATGCTCTAAGCTCTGGCGTTTCCTACTACATGTATTGGAAAAGTTAGCTTATGCTCTATGCTGCAAGCTCCACCATGAACCATCTGCCTTGGCCTTAATTTTATTCCCTCAGTGTGTTATGAATAGCCACAGACCAGCGGTCAACAGTGCCTTAATAGTACATGTGCGATTAACTATGTGCCACAAATTCAATTTCTCTTTGCACTCAAATGATATCTGGGGAAGAGAAAGCACTGTAAGTGAGAGGTTACAAAGAAGTTTAAATACGTACTAATGTTAAACACTAATCAAATGAAGGTGCTGTTTAGAATAATGAGTTTTGGTTTAAAATGCACAAGAATAATGTGATTATAACTAGTTTCCAGATTTTGAAGTTTAAATAATATGATTATAATTTTTCAAATTTTGAAGTTGAAACCATTTTCCTGGTCTTTACCAATGAAATGTAATCACAGAGGTAAAATGCTGATGCTTTTTGTACCTCATGTATACTTTCTGTTTTGGTAAGAGATACAATGGAAGAATTTGTAATGTTTACACCCATTAGCCATTCAACAGTCAGAGTTGCTGACTTTGAAATTTCAAAATCAGAACCCAAACTGCAAACACATCATTTCAGATATGAAGCAAACAAAATGTAAATTCATTTGATCACATTTAAGATTGACAGGCAGTCCCCGGTTATTGGCTGACTCAGCTAATGGCAGTCGAGTTTTATGGGGCTTGTCTAGTGCCATGAACTTGGCGATTTATGACGCCATGACGCGTCGAGTTCCGGTTATGGCGCCATAAGGCACCAATAATAGAGTTATGGCACCATAACATACTTAACAGAGGCACCATTAACCGGATATCAGCGCCATAAACATCACAAATCGCAGAGTTTCACTTAATAGTTAATGGTGGCTTTCGCTTACCAACACCCCACCGATAACCGGGACTGCCTGTATGTTATTTATACATTTGTGCCTATTACTTAAATACCACATCATAAGATTTTGCTGGTGTCCTGAATCTCCATAGTACAAGTAAGCTAATTGGTTTTCCTAGGTATAGTCCTTACTGCAATCAAACTAATTTCAAAGTGGATATTTTGCCATGTTACGGCAGGCTACGTATCCAACTATTTAGCCAGCATTTCTGGTGCACACGTGCAGTTGATTACTGCAGAGGATGACGTAATCACAAATGGATCCAAAGTGTTTCGCTTCATTTAAAGCCAGCGACATCGATATTTTGACTCTTACTATTGTTCAAGAAAGATATGTCTCTTGTTAGGTTAGGTTAAATATTGAATAACCAGTTATTTTGTTTGTTGCACAAACAAGTAACCCTAAAGCCAGCTAAATACCACTCCGTGCTGGCTTGCTGGTTCACGGCCAATTGATTACAATACGGGCAAACTGTTTCTGTCTAATTCCTGCAAAATTGCGAATGATTTCTTGCCAGTTCACTGATTTATAACAAAAGACAGCAAAACAAAATAAACTGTGCACATTATTCCAGTTACATGCAACTAGATAACAAAGTGTGAAAATAATCAACTGCACATGTGCACCGGAAATGCTGGCTAAATAGTCAAATACGTAGCCACTGCCAACTAATTTTCCTTACATGTACAAAATAATAACCATCATCAGAGGGCTTTGCATTACTGAATTTGGGCCAACTTGAACAATTGATTATTTTTTTTCTTTTTTGACAATCTACCTTCTGCACATCTTTAATTTCTCAGTTTTATGCAATTTGACCATGTCACAAAATAATTCCCTTGCTATTCAAAGAAATATTTTTTTGGCACAATCACATGTTAAGGGAACATAGATATTGCCTAATCTAACTGCTGATCTTGGTAATTCTAAGCAATAACTCTGTACGGACTGCAAGGAACGGTCCCACGAATACGAAAGTCACTAGGAATTGGGGGTCAAATGTATTTGCCATGTTTAGTACTTGTACCTGGGTTTTAATTATAGTCGAACGACAAAAAATAACCATAAATACTTAATAAGCAGCCAAAATACTGTCAAAAAAAAAATTTCCATGGAAATATCTGACACAGGGCAATTACTTAGATCTACCCTGATTTTACCAAACCTAGGTGCTACTTACTATTCCCTACCTAACCTAAGCAACTGGGCCTTTACCCTCCTAGATCCTACTAGACAAATTAAACACAAGGTGCACTAGGTTAAGGCAATGCTTAGTACGGTTAAGGTTGGGTTAAGATGTAGGTACCTCCTAGTAGTAGCTACTAGGTAGTAGGCTATCCCTGTTAGAATACCTACTACTAGCTAGTACCTACCAATGTCTTTGATCTGCTAACTACCTACCTAGCTAGTACCAAATTATCTTTTCATTAAGCTTTTTAGCTTTGATCTCCTCGTGACTATTAAAATAGCGCAATTTAAAATCACCAAACTGTACAAACTACATTGGTTAAGGTAGCTTAATAGGAACTAGCTAGGCTATACCTAAGCAAGCTAGTGACTGAAAACAAGGTGGGCCAAGTCTCTCCTAACAGCCTTACTCTTACTATAGGTACTGCATTTTAGTCTCAAATTAGTCTCTAACAACATAAAATTAAGCTGCCAGCAGCAAAAAGTAACCCTTAAAAAGTTAAATTTACAAGTATATGTAATTTATGTCTTGCTGTACCTGATAGCCAAAGCATTTACTCGCAGTCGCAGCCCATGAGTTGGAAGCCGAAAGAAAACATTTTGACAGATGTTCATTCGGAAATAATGTTTGGCATTGTGATATCCATTCTTTTTATTCAATAAAAGTGGTTTGGTGTATGTATTTAAATTTCCACAAGATGCATATGACTACACTAGACATCGCATTTACTTTAAACTTTCTTTGTCTCATCAGCAGATATTGTAGCCATGGTAAATGTGACAAAATTTTAAATAAAGTCATTATGAAGTATTCGAACACAAAACACGAACTCTTCTTCTTGTCTCGACGTCTTAGTATCGCTTACTGATAAGGAGCTTTTACATAACCCAGATCATAATCGACCATCGGCGGGGTATTTTTTTTTCATTTGCACCAAAATTATGTTAATCTGTAACAAAGTTAATGCACCAAGCAAGAAAATGTAGTACTGATGATTAATTAAAGAACAGAAGCTGGATGTGTAAATGATAAAAGAAAGAAAACGTAGAGTTCGCGGCTGTGTAACAGATTGTAATTGCTTGTAGCCCCAATTCAAAGAACTGGTAAAAGAAAATGAAATTTTTATGGAAGTAACCTAGTTATTTATAATCGATTGCTGTTTTCATCATATCCACGTAACTGTTTCAACGGTGATATTTTCATATTTATTTTCCTCTTACTAATTCTGTGATCTTGCTGAAATTGATGGGTGTATACCATAGATATATCTATGGGTAGGACCGCTTCTCATTTCTACTGAGAATTTATCCACATACAGCCACTCCTGCTTGTGAAGAAAAATCTGACGAGGAAGATTTTTGCCAAGCTAGCCCATGGGAATAACTTACCATATTAGTCCCATTAACCAAGGAGCCATTTAAATACCCAAGAAGACAGGTTACTGGATCCAATGGAAAAGCTTACAAAACTATAATATGACTTGTCCACATTCTACAGCTTCCTTACATTACCTACCCCGAGATACAAAGGAAAAGAGAAGACTGACAGAGAAAGTGTTAGCTACCTTTAATGTCAACATAGAAACCGCCGCTGCACTGTTTATCACATGTGTGGTGTTAGTAGCCATCAACACCAAAGTAGGTTTGATGATAAGTTTGATAACGGAGAAACAGCATGAGAATGTCCCAGCTGCTGGTGAGTATACGGTAATATAAAGACTCACATGAAGTCAGACAATAAACTAACTATTTCCATCCATTATATTCCTTACATTATGCCAAAATATAGGTACTTTCTGAGAAAGCATGGGATGTATTAAGTCCTTTGCCCAAATAAGGGCCCTCCATTCTTCCTATAAGTCACCAAGCTGATGCTGAGACACTAAAGAAGTTAAGTTCAAGGCAATTTTAATGATGGACTTCATCTGTCTTTCAGTACTTGTTGCTTCCTTTGGCCCCATGTTGTGCAACATAGCAATGACACTGTCCTCTTCTACACGAAACCTCTCACTAATCTGATAAGAAAGTTGTGACAAGAACACTAAGCAGCTAACTATCTGACCGAAACCTGCTTTTATTTTCCCCTAGATTGTCTGTTTCAGGATTTTCTGTACATAATTTCAAAGATTTCGCAGATTTTCACATTTCTATTTCAGGCTTTGAGTTAATTTTTCAAGATCTTGAAAGATTTTTTCAACCGTAGCACTGGTACTAGTGAGCAGGATGTAACAGACGGTAAAGTCTGGCTAACAAGCTTATGAATACAAATTTCAACCGCTCTTTTTATTTAAAAAAGAAAAAGTGCTTTCGTGAAAAACGCTACGCGTTTAAAACATTGGGATCCGCGCTTTCGAAAAAGCCTTCTTTAGCAAAGACTATTACACAACACAGAAAACGGGAAAAATTCTTAGTAGATTAATCAAGAGGAAGCGTTAAGAAGACGACACTTCCTCCCTGAAAAAGAACTATATATAACATTTTCAACTTCCTTTAAAGCTACTTTCCATCTTTAAAAAAACAGAATTGTTATTATCTGAGTTATGGCTGCTCTTGGCCTAAATACATTTTTTCATTTGTTTTTTGGTTTCTTTTCACTCATAAACCAAAACTTTCTGACTATCGCTGTAACTGCTACGTAATCTGAGGAAAATCTGATGGAGCTTGTCCTTTATAAATTTTTCTCGGTTTTAGTTTCATTCTGAATCATTATCGATCTTCTGCCTATTAAGAAAACGAAATATCTCTACCATTCGTCTGCTTTCTTCTTGATCATAACTGTGGAAATTTATTGATTTTCAAAATACCATTTCAGCAATGCTTAAATTTTATCGAACTCAAGGACACACAACTTTTAAAAGTTTTTTTAAGACAGCGTAATGAAGTGTTTTGCATTTTTATTCTATTTTTTCCTCTGTATCTTGATTTAGGTAATTGTTCATAGTGGTAGTTTGAATGTTGAGGAAGTTTGGTTGAAGTCGTCGTTTAATGATGGAGTTTTCGCTCTCTAGTGATTCTACTGAATAGTATTTGACGGTGTTTTGACAAGTGATTGTAAGTTTTTTGTGCACTTTTTTTAAAATAACATCTGCGGAAAAATATAGACCTCCAAAAAGTTTCGTGGATAAATTGTATCTAGATAAACTGTAGTTTAACTGTATCTATATAAAGAAGTGTAATTATAGGAGAAAGGCTCTGGATGAACCCCTAGAGACAAATATGCATAGAATTATTTGTGACGCATGAGGATTTGAAAGGCTGAGAAATAAGACTCCTGGAAGTGGTAAAAATTTCAAGTGTACTATGCCTTCTATAGAAGAATGAATTGAACACTTGAGATGGTCTAGTTATGCGGAAATAATGGAAGATGACATGACACGTTGGTGAAGAGTGTATACAGTTCAAAAATGTCAGACGGGAGAAGAGCTAGACCCAGAAAGTACTGGATTGATGGCGCCCAAGTCATTTAAACAAAAGATAAAAAGAGACTAGTGGCAACGGAGACCGATATTGCAGTCGGTTACTGGTGTAAACTGCTGTGTGCATGTGCGCGCCAGTGTATAAAGGAAGAGAGGGCAAGGGGTACACACTGAAAATAAGAATATTCCCGAAATAGACTAAGCAGGGGGTATACAAGAAACGGAGCTTGGCAACAGCGAAAAGCTGTAGAATATCTGCGTGCCCTTTGAGCGGACGGAGTCACAGATCGATAACCACGGAACAAGACAAAAAAAATCTTATGCAGTGCGGTATTACTGAAGAAACCTGGTGTTTACTATGCCCTAATGCATAGGTGAACGTTTATAATAATGCGGTAAGACAAAAGTATACTCGACAGCAAAGTAAAAACCGATTTAATTATGATTTGTTTTCAAGGAAACGTTCCCAATGACAAAAACTGCCTTGCAACGTCACCCGGCGCAAACTTTGCGATAATGAAGATAAAGAAACGCGACTGCAAGTTACATAAAACATCTGATTCTAAACTAAACCTGTAAACCAGAAAATTTCAGAGTAGTCAAACACCCAAGTTGTCAAATTTCATAATAAACCAGCATTACTAGGCCTAATGCTATAACAACCCTACCTTCGAAAGGTTATAATCTCGCTCCGAAGTTGACGTATAATAAGTTCCAAGGACTGAAGTCAGCCTTGACAACCCACTCACTGCACTGTGACTGCAAACTAAAAACATAGCTTACCATAGCAAGAGTCCGCGGCGATCATTTCCCCGCAGTGGCGACAGAAATACACTAGCTGGCACCTCTATAAGCATTCAAAGGCAACCCTTGCCACACGTGACTCGGGTACATATACGATGTCTGGGGCAGCTACAAGAAATGAATGAATTTGGAATTCACCCCGGTGTCTTGGGGCCACTGTACTGTAATAACCCCGACGCCATTGTCTTTTATTTCGGAATGTCATGGGTATAACTGTTATCATTGCTCACCATGGTGGCAACATTTAGGCGAATTTAAAGAGCGAGGAAACAGCTGCTGTCACAATGTTTGTGTAAATCAAGGCCAATACAGTTGGTGTAAATAAGTCATGATTGGTAAGCAGCTCTATTTTAAGCGGGGTTTGTGCCAGCGCTGGGTCTTGCCCAAGGGTACCCGTGCATGTGTGGCGAAGTGTGAAATGAAGGGGAAGAGACCTGGTGTAGCCCTCTGGACTCTAACCTAGCTAATAACCGAATTGTTGAAGGTATTACTGTAGTACTAAGGGCTTAAAGGTTCTTTTTGCTTTATCTGCTTAGCAGAATATTATAAAAAAGGTATATTATTATTATTATTATTATTATTATTATTATTATTATTATTATTATTATTATTTCAGTGGCATTTGCTCAATTAATTAAACCTTTTCATGGTCAGGTGGTCGATAAACAATGTGAAGGGGTCGATGAACTGAAGTTTTTGAAAACCTGGCATCGATGACGTATCGTCCGTCCTTTAGGTAAGTTTTAATAATTGTTGTAATTTTCAATACAGCTGTCCATATGCCAGCACGAGCTCTGCCCAAGACCAGTATTACGAGAGAGAGGGCACTATTAAAGATTTTCATTTCGTTACAGAGGAGTATGTCATAACTATTCTATTTTTCATCGCCATTCACTGAAAGAAGTTTAAGGTTTACTTATAAAAACAAAAGGCTGTGAAAGTGATTGTTGAGGACGGAAGGATAGGTTGAAGTATAGATAGACACTGGATGTTGATATAAGCAGTTGAGAGTAGCTGAAGGGATATGAGATAAAAAAAAAAAATGTTATATCTCCACAGCCATCTAATATTTTTGTGGATGTAATGATGCAAGAATGCACAATAATAAAAAGAAGAAATTAGACCTAAGTACACAACTGTGGCATAAGAAAATGAGCCATGGTTGGAAACTTGGACAGTGTATGGCTGACACTTGCAGATAATACACTGTTGGCAGAGAATAGTGAAGAAACGTTGCATAAACAACTGAAAGTGTTTGCAAGAGTGGAGTGTATCTAGATAGCTTAGTAACTCTTAAGTAAAAGCGACTAAGGTTATGTTAGGTGATGGAAACATCTGGAATGTAATTGTATGGTTAAATGTAAGCTCAGTCATTGAAAAAAAATAGGCCTAGAAAGTGATGAATTGATGTTGAAAAGGGTGTAGTGCTGGAAAGAAAGGACTTTAGCGGTTTGTAATTTAAAGGGGTTTGTTGCCCTCTCTGCGCAGATGTGTAAATAGGCCCATGTTGTGAGAGTTATTTGCACAAAGACTCGTCCACAATTCATTGGTGTTGGAGTCTGAGGGGTGGAGGCAAATGAATGGAAAAGAGGAGAGGACACCATACACGGGAGGGGAAAATGGTGATGTGAAAGAGAGAAGAGACGAAAGAAAGGAGAGAGAGGAATGAAAGAGGTTAGAGAGGTGAGGAAGGGGTAAAGGGAAAGAGAGGGAGATGGGATAGACGAGAAGAAAAAATGGCGGATAGGAAGAGGTAAAATACGAGGAGAGATGGGGTAGAAGGAAAAGGAAAGGAAAGATGGGATGGAGGAGAATAAAGAGGGTTGGATGGGAAGAGAGGAGTGTGAAGGAGGTGGCGGAGGAAAGTGCTCTCTCTCTCTCTCTCTCTCTCTCTCTCTCTCTCTCTCTCTCTCTCTCTCTCTCTCTCTCTCTCATCCAGAGGAAACCCTTTATTCACTATTTATTTTTTTTATATTTGACGTTTGCTTTGGGTATTTCTTGATCGTTATTGGCTGGTTCTCATCATGTTTTTCGTTTACATATGTATCATTTTATCCTAAATGTGGGTTGGCTCTAGAGATAAATATGACAATAATCACTGTCGTGTTTTTAGCCTAAGAATTAACGGTGCACATTGTTTCGTACGTTAAGCCTATATGATTCATCAGTAGCTAACTGAGTAGAACCACCCCTATTTCCATATTCTCTTTAAACAGTCAAATCTTAAAACCACTCCCCGTCTTTCGTAATAATCTCCTTCATTACGGAGTTTTCATCGGATATTCATATTTCCTTAATCATTCCTAAATTGCTTTCTTCAAATCGCTCGTTCGTTCTTTTGAATCCTTTGTGTGCGAGAAGCAGTTTTTCGTTTTATTGAAGTCACCCAGTTTAATACGTTTTCTTTTACGGAGGTCAATCCCCCGTCTTCATTCATTTTCCTTATTTCTCGTCTTTTCCTTTTGTCCCTTTCATGTTGTATCGTTGTGAATTTTATAACTGTTGCTCTGTATTCTCATTCCTTCGTTATTTTCCTATTATCACGGAACGGTGTCTTTGTCTGTGCCGGTTTTTAAAATTATTTTTATTTATCTCCTCTTTCACGTCGTCCATTTTCTTTGTGTTTGGTTGCATTCAAGTTGCATTTTAAACATCTTTGTTCCTCCTGCGAATCATTTGCCGTTTTCTTTTTTATCTTTCGTATCAATTATTCGCTATCCGCTGAACCGTTTTCGTTTTGTTCTGCTGGTATTAATTTCATTTCTCATTTATACATGCCTTTTATTTGACTTGTTCCTTTAAAATGTTTGAGACCATTATAAATTTAAAATTTCTTAGAAGATTTGCATAAAAAAACTTGACTGATACAGACTCCTGTTTGGAAATGGGCCTGTGATGGCGGAAGTTAGGTCTATTTTAAACGAAACATCAGGCCCCAACTTGCCAATCCATAAGGGCTGCTTTGTGAGGGAGAGCCTATGTTGGCTTGACATAACATGACAGAATTTAACCTCGAGAACAATTAAATATTCAAGACTTCTTACGTTCGTACGAGCCATTACTATTTGAAGGTTTATTGTTATACGTCGTAATTTTGGTACGTGACGCTACTGTCCTATTTGGCAGTACATTCTGACGGGTTAAAAAAATATATTCCTTTATAAATCAGAAGCTTGCTCATCTTTAATGAGTTATATCTGTCGAACACGATTCAGCCTTACACCACTCATTTAGCATCATATCTTCTAACACTTTGGTAATAGTTCTATAAGGCATAACACCATTGTTTGTCTTGAGTGTCTTTTACTACTTAACATCATAGTCTCAGTCTTGCTTCTCGAATACCCCATTTTGGTATCATAGTCTTACTGCTAGAAATAAGCGTCCTGTTATTGGACATCACACTCCTGTTTCTTGTCCTTGTAGTTATATCTGGAATCAGTGTCCCCTAACTTCTTGCTGTGGATGTTCTATTATCATTACAAAGCCAAGCTACAACCCTAGTTGGAAACGCACAATACTACGAGCCCAGTGGCACCAACAGGGAAGACAACCTTGAACATAAAAGGAGAATGAGAAGTAAAATAAAGTTAAAGAGTAAAATAAAATAAAACAATATTAAGCAAATGAACTATGAACTGAGTCTCGTATCAGGCTGCTCAACAAACAATGTCTTAGACTTACTTCTCGTCAAGATTCTCCTACTTGGCTCTCTAGTCCAATTTTTTTAAGTGTCCTACTTAACGTCCAGCAATGTGACCTTTGACCTTGTCTTTTTGTTTGACCTCAGTAAAATGCTCTTTGTCACAAGTGCATGCAATAAGACACTTAAATCCTGATGGTTAGTATCGCCATCTAACTACCCTGTGACTTGGTCTAACGTTTTATTCTTGTTTTGTAACCAGACATCAGTTGATGTTGTACAATGAGTGTGGTCAGTAACAGGATGGTACTCTCTTATCTTACCGTCGTTTTTTCTGTAATTTTTACAGATTGGGTATATATTTGTGAAGTTTAAGGAGACCATTATTGATTCTCTTGAAGGATTTGTTCCTGAATTGGAGGCGAAATTAGCGTAATATTACATAAGTGTAGGATCCCCTTGAAGGATATGTACCTGAATTAGAGGTAAAACTAGTTTCCACGCTGGACGAGTGGTTTTTTCGAGCTGGGCTGCCAATCCGGTGGTCCCAGGTTCGATTCCGGCTCGGTCAACGCGGAATCAGAGAAATTTATTTATTTCTGGTGATAGAAGTTTCATTCTCGATATAGTGTGGTTCGGTATCCCACAATAAGCGGTAGGTCCCGTTGCTAGGTAACCAATTGGTTCCTAGCCACGTAAAAATATCTAATCCTCGGGCCAGCCCTATGGAGAGAATCTGTTAATCAGCTCAGTGGTTCTGGTAAAACTAAGATATACATTAACTTAACTTAGAGGTAAAACTTTGGTGCAATATTGAATTACGAAGGCTAGAACCTTACAGCTAGGACAGAAAGCAATACAACCGGGGTCCTGAGAATGAATGCTGCAAAGATCAGTTAGGGCTATAAGTATAACTGATTTGACAGGCAGTGAGTCACAATGATGCCTCGAGAAGGCAATCAGGTAGTAGAAGTAGTAATAGTAGGAGGAGGAGGAGGCGAGATTTATCTTTGAAACGGCTCCAATTTGCCTTTGAAACTGCTCTTTGAACTAATGAATGAGTGACAACAAGTGTTCTTCCTGCTGTTTGACATCCGCTTAGAAGTCTCTGGCCTGTCTCTGCTTATTTCTTCTGGAACCTGAAGACCCCTGGTGGCCGTGGCTTGTTTATATCTTTTGCTGCTTCTGTGTATTTTGATGTGATTTTCTTTCCCACGCTCTGATTGGGCCCTTTGGGTGTGTTGCATCATTCTTGCTCTTTATTTTGAGAATCGTGATAAGTGTTTTTGTTATGTTTATCGTTATTTATTTTTCCATTCATTTACTCATTTACCCTTGTCTTTCTCTTCGTATTTACATGAGCGCGTGCACTTTATCAGTGCTCTAAACGTGGCTTAATTAGCAAAAAAACCTACATATTATATATATAGTATATATATATATATATATATCATATATATATATATATATATATATTCGGAGTTTCATGCCCTCTGCTGACCTAAGCAGAGAATAATATTTCTTTACTGACTGGTTGGTTTCAATCAAGCAGCCTCGTAACCCGTTTACAACATACAAGTCGGCAATAGGTAGTTGGACTGCCGAGCTTTGGGATTCTCCTCTCGTTTCTGTTTTTCCTGCCTTTTAGTACCTCTTACTTTAATAAGATGAAAGGTTTATTGCTTCCCTTTTTCCTTCTTGTTTTTTCCAGCCTGGGCTAGAAAAGATTAGTATTAGGGTACTACCCGTTTCATTAGTATTTCCTGTTAAAACCTGAAAAAGGCACTTTTTTCCAAGAGAGAGAGAGAGAGAGAGAGAGAGAGAGAGAGAGAGAGAGAGAGAGAGAGAGAGAGAGCGTACCGGTTACATTAGTTATAAACCGATGTTAAATGTCGGGTTAGCTCAGGTTAGCAACAATTATTATCTTTCATATTTTGCATCTTTCTAATACCATTCGAACTGATAAACTATCAAATATTACATAATAGAATGCGTACTGTAAATATGAAGTATTCTGTAAATAGAAAATGTAATTATCAGTTTGGAAACCATCGTTTTGCAGTTCTCTCTCAAGTTTGTAGCGTGATTGCTTCACAAGTTATTACTAATGTTCGTATTCGCTCGTGTAATGAAGGACAGAAACGTAGTCATAGTAGTTCTATCATTTAAGAGTGCGGGTGAGGGAGAGTCCTCGGCGAGGTAACTCTGCCCCAGAAAACGGTTAAATCATCCGTCAGATCTCTCTCTCTCTCTCTCTCTCTCTCTCTCTCTCTCTCTCTCTCTCTCTCTCTCTGCATGAACCAGACCTGCGAAAGATTTCCCCCAAGGGAAAACAACGCGGAACGTGTAAAGAGTGTTTGCTCAAATTCTTCATTAGTTTGTTTTAACGCAAATCTCCCCCTTTCAGCGACTTATTTTTGTTGTTAGGGAGCGTTCGTTGCAAAACTTCAGCTGAAGCGCGGGAGCTCTTGGAGAGAATACGAGAACTGAAATGAATTTGTGTCTTGTTTATATTTTTGTTAAGGTGTAAAAGCCACATAATAAATTCATGGTTGTTTATTTTTGTAGGGAATTTGATTATTTTTTATCATGCATGTAGATTTTATAAATAATCATATGGAACACGCCTACGAGGCTAGATACCTTGCAAAGCTACCTTCCTCTAAATTGTAGGCCCATATGCGTATGAACGGTCGCCACACACACACGGACGGCCACCTTTAGTGGTCGATGGGTACTGCTAAAAATAGCCACCATTTTTTCTTAGTGGCCGACAACATTTAATTTAGCTTACACCACACGCAAGCCAATGCTTCGGACTGACCGCACTTCAGTGCTACCGTGAATTCTACCGAACTTGCCTGACTCTTTTTATTGTTTTTTTAATGAAAACGAAGGCTACAAGAAAGTATTGGGTCCATCCATTAGTTCGTCAAAGACTTTTGCGTGAAGCGTTTTAAGTTTGTAAAACTTGTTTCATTCACTGGTACAACCTATGGAGAGAGAGAGAGAGAGAGAGAGAGACTTTTTTTTCTGTAATGTGTTTGTAACCAGCTTTTCATTTTAAGATGATTTGACTTTTCAAGGATAGCAAAATACGAATAATGTTTAACTTTCCAAAGATAGCAAAATACGAACAATATTTAACTTTCCAAAGATAGCAAAATACGAATAATATTTAACTTTCCAAAGATAGCAAAATACGAATAATATTTAACTTTCCAAAGATAGCAAAATACGAATAAAATAACTTTTTAAAGATAGCAAAATAAGAATAAAATTTAACTTTTCAAAGATAGCACAACATACTTTTATATTACCTGACTCAATACATTTGTTTATAAGCTTACTTTAAACATAAATATACCACATACTTCTCGTACATGGAAAACATTTTTTTGAAACTAAAAGCGTTTGGGAATAATCATTTTCCTCTTATAGTTCTACGATTCTCGGGGACATCGACCATTGGACATGACTAGCAATATTTATGTAGATAATAAAGGGGCCCTTGAGTAGAGGACATCAGTTCCCCAATGTTTGTTTTGACGTTCTCAAGGTCCTCATACAGAAGCTTTATTTGTTTTTGTTGTTTTTTTTTCTGAAAATTTCCTTAACTTCGCCTCTTCCTCTCGTCCACCAGTAAACAGTTGACTTGTTGGACAAGTAGGAGGCTTTTTGCTCTAAATAAATATTAAATAGATAAATAAATAAATATGAAGGCGAGATGTTCAGTCTATAATGCTTTGTGAGGTATCAGATGGGATATTTGTAACTTGGAGTTTTAATGAGAATTCTGGAAAGAAAAATCGTGGATTTTCGAAGTTGGTAAGATTATTCACAATGGGATCGGGCATTCGACGAATCGCTGAAGCTTTCTTTAGCCACTGACTAGCCCAGACCCAAAAGGAAATAAACGTAACGGAAAGAAATAATGCCGAAGATTACCCTAGAAGTCATTGACAAGGCTGGCTCTTGAGAAATGAAAGGTTATATATGGATAAAGCAAACACACACACACTCTCTCACACACACACACACACACACTCTCCACACACACACACACACACACACACACACACACACATATATATATATATATATATATATATATAAATATATATATTTATGACTGGTAAAAATGTTCTGTTATAACAGAAATCCATCTGATAAAAGGAACCCATAAAAACGCCAAAATACAGACAGTAATACTATATTTTGGAGTTCTTATGGGCTCCTTATATATATATATATATATATATATATATATATATATATATATATATATATATATGATTTAAGTGTGTCAGTGAAATGGCAGCGGCTAACTATGGCAATCTTCAATTCTCTGTTTACACAGGTGCTGAGTGGCTGTTTCAACATTCACAGTATTCCTCATACACAAGTTTAACGCTTAGGAAGATAATCTTCATCATACAACACCACCCTATGTCAGAATTTGCCTTTATGTGATTGACTTTTGACCACTTGGATATGAATACTTATTGTGTCTTTCTCGTTTTCTCAATTTCTTAGAGTCTGGGCTAGTTCATGGTAGAAAAAACAAAAACTTAGGCTCCTGTAAAATGTCTGACAGCCATTGCTACGGAACTTGTCACTTTTTTGTATGTAAAAATCCATATTTTTTCTCCCAGAGATCTCATTCAACCTCCAATATACAAATAACTTCATTTGATGCCTCACCAAGTACTAGCAGTGAAATTTAGCCGTTTCTTGTTTATTAATGAATTAATTAATTAACTTATTTATTCATTTATTTATGGCAAAAACACCTTACTCGACAAACACATCAATAGTTAGTCTTGTCAAATTTTTTTATACGTGAAAATTCATATTTTTCCCCCCCAGAGAGCTCATTAAAACTTCATGATACAAATAACTCTATTTGATGCCTCACCAAGCACTAGCACTGAAATTTAGCCGTTTCTTGTTTATTTATTTATTTGTTTATTTGTCTATAGCAAAAATCACCCTACTCGTCAAACACATCAATATTTACTCAAAGACAAGCGGGAAAGGGTGAGATCGAAGATATTTTCTGAAACGAATGCAACTTCTGGGTGAGGACCTTGAGAACATCATGACAAACGCGTTTGTGAATTGATTTTTTTCTACTCAATGGCTCTTGTGTAAAAGTTACGTAAATATTACTGGTCACGTCTGATTGGTCACTCCGTCGTGGAGAACAACAGAACTAGAGGGAAATGATAAATTTTATTCGAACTTCGCCTTCATAGGAAGATTTCCCCCATATAAGTAGTGTATGTAACTTGTCTGTGTTTAAAGTTGGCTCGTAAACAGTGATTTCGAGTGAGGTTAGTGTACGAGTTTAATGGATGAAGTGCCCATCTTGTATGTTAGTGTTATAATTCATCTCTCTCTCTCTCTCTCTCTCTCTCTCTCTCAGCTTCGCTGATTTCGAGGTCAGCCGTGCAGTCTCTCTCTCTAGAGGCTGTTCATGCCTCATTGTAGCTCATTACCGTTCGCATCTCATCTTTATATAAAGTTTGTTGTAGGCTTCACTGACGTTTCATTTTTTTTATTATGCGTTCAGCCGTATCCCCATCTCCCACCCTCCCCTCCTCCTCCTCCTCACCCCACGTTGTCCACGCCAGGGGCCAGTGTGTGTGTAGATGCTTCTCCATGAACAGCGATTCTTAGAACTACAATGAGAAAAAGAGCACAGTTTATCCTTAAAGGATTCCTAAGGCTCGATAACACAAACTCACTCTCTCTCTCTCTCTCTCTCTCTCTCTCTCTCTCTCTCTCTCTATATATATATATATATATATATATATATATATATATAGTATATATATACATATATATATATATACATATATACATATATATATATATATATATATATACATATATATATATATATATATATAATATATATATATATATATATATACGTGGATATGTATATCAGATATCAGAGGTTCACAAACCTGAAACAGAGACAGTGAACCATAATGAGGCTTTTCAGAAGCTAAGGGGTACATGGCAGCTTTCCTAAAGAACGCTATGGCACCTGCAGTACAGTAAACTAAGTTCCGTATTTGACATGGACGGTACAGGAATGAAGTCCTGTATTTGACACCTGCAGTACATGAATGATGTCCCGTATTTGACACGCCTTTGACATCAAGCTAAGTCCAGTACAGTAAACTAAGTCTTGTATTTGACACGCATTTGACATCTGCAGTACATCAGCTAAGTCCAGCATTTGACACCTGCAGTACAGTTAACTAAGTCCCGTATTTGACACGCATTTGATACCTGCAGTAAAGGAATGAAGTCCCGTATTTGACACGCATTTGACATCTGCAGTACATCAAGCTATTATTGTCCAGCAGTTGACACCTGCAGCACAGTAAACTAAGTCAAGTAAAAGGACTTAAAATTTACGAAAGACGCAACATCGTAATTACCGTCGGGTAATTTCCCCTTTTACTTCAGTTAAAAGCAAATTGCCAATTACAGGAATTGCTTCGGCCCGCGACCATTGCAAAACGGTAATTGCAATTGAATCTCCTTCCTCTCTTCCTTGTGGTGTGCGCGGGGAGGGGATTGGGGGGGGGGGGGGGGATTGGGGGGGGGGGGGGGGGGGGGGGGGCGGCGCTGGGTGGAATGGGTCCCCAGCAGCGTAAAATTGACTCATTTTCCTCGAACTGGATCCAGAAAACTGCCTTGGTTCCAGTATGAGAGAAAGGAAGTTCCAGATTTGGTGGTCATGAAAACTGACGTTTGTGGGCGCTTTGGCAATAGATGAGGCATTGTTATTTCTGATATATTATTATCATAATTATTATCACTATTGGGGTATTGATGGTTGATAATGTATTATATTATCTTATTATTACCAGTAGCATAGTTTATTTTGAGAGAATAAAGAAAAGAAGTTCCCAGATTTGGTTTGTCATGAAAACTAACGATTGTGGAGTTTTGGCAGTTGATGATTGTATTATTGTTACTTGGGGGGGAGGGGGGGGGGGGGATATTATTCTTATTATTATTGATTATTATTATTTATTATTAAATTAAAATTATTTTATTATTATTATTATTATTATTGTACGCTGGAAACAGACCTTCTTTCAAACAAGTTTTTATTGAAAATAATGGCAGAATTCACAGAATTGATTTGTACAATATTCTTTCAATTCTCCTTATGATTTTTCTGTTTCTTCTGGCACGCTTGGTATTATAAAGCAGCTGTCCAATGTTCATCGTGCTGTAGGTCGTCAACGGAAATTTCGGGCGGGGCTGTTGTTTTATTAAAAAGCAAAACTGGTTATCAGGGACAGGCTGGGGTCGTCAACAGGTATACAGGTGGGTTTCGTAGGTCGGGAACAGGCCGTAGTCGTCAGGGGTCTATCCGGTATTTCTTGTTATTTCTTCTTTTCTGGTTTTCAAGGCGTCTACATGTTTCGGCCACCTCGTTTGGCCATCTTCGGGACGGGATCGCTGAGTGCAATGGTCTGTGTCAGATGTATTCACGCTATTTATTGCATTCGGTTGGCTTGAAGAAACGGGTACCTCACTTTTCATTGGGCAATACCTGTGACGTCACGAGCGATGTCATCAGGGGGCCCGTTGCTGGTTGGCTGTCCTCTTCGTGGGCGGCGCCTCATCCTTATTGGTGATGCGGTGGAGGTCCCCTCAAGGAAGGGCGTGTCGGATACCAGGTCGTCCTCAGGGCGAGAGCTTGAGCTGCGATCACCCTCAGGGTTACTAGGGACGTCCTCAGGATGAGAGCTAATGCTTCTATCATCCTCAGGATCCCTCTGGTGCGATGGTCGTTGTGGGGCGGTGTCTGCTGCTCTCCTGACGGCGGTGGGGAGGAGGAAGGTCTCCTGTGTGATGTTCATTGGACAGCTGCTTTATAATACCAGCGTGCCAGAAAGAAAAATCATAAGGAGAATTGAAAGAATATTGTACAAAATCAATTCTGTGAATTCTGCCATTATTTTCAATATTATTATTATTATTATTATTATTATTATTATTATTATTATTATTATTATTATTATTATTATTATTATTATAAGGGTATTGATGATTGATAATGTAGTATTATTGTTATTAGCAATAGTTTATAATCCCCCTACCGGCGCAGACTTTCATATGACATATTCTAATCCTATGGATTACTTCCCCTTCCTAGAACCAATACCAGCGTGATAGCGGACCTCCTTCCCTCCCATCCCCCTACCTCCCCACCCCCTTAAATCCTCTCCCTCTCTCTCCCTTTCACCCCACCGTCACTTTCAGCAATGCTTTCGTTATGCAGATACAATCTTCAGCCCCTTTTTTTAATTTTCTTTAAATCTCTTTCTCACTCTCTATAACAAAATTAAATTTCGCTTGAATATATGATTGTAAAACCGTAGAAGGATCCCACCAAATCCTAAGTGCATTCAAAAGGAGGCCTTAGGACCCTCCTTGTGGCGAAGGCTTCCTTGCGTAATTCAATATCCACTAAGGGCGGTCCCGTGAGAACGTCCGCTCAGTTCGGATAAGAAAAATTCGCGTGTTTGACTCCCTTGAGGTTTTAGCAACTATTGAAGATTTACATCAACCGTGCATTTGACGTCTAAGCCAGTCCCTTACGACGCTCCTGATTGGCTGTCGATAAGCCAATGACGGGTGAAAACTCTCAGTCTCTCTCAAGAGTTCACTTAGACAGGATGTACGTTCCACCTCTCCTGAAAGACGTATCCCTCAGGCGAGATGGAACATACATTCTGTCTTTGTGGACTCTCTCGAGAGGCCGAGAGTTTCCAGCCTTGTGACTGGCTTATCAACAGCCAGTCAGGAGCGTCGTAAGGGACGGGCCTAGACATCAAATGCACGGCTAATGTGAATCTACTATAGCCGAGTGTGTTCAGTTCACACGCTTTCCAATTATTTATCTGTTGATTGAAAGAATCCAAGGGTCCACAACAGGCGGTTTTTATTTTTTTTTTTTTTTTTTTTTTTTTGCAGACCGCCGTGAGACAAGGACTACTTGTGGCGAGAGCCGGTATAATCTAGACTAAACAGAAAGCGTTTGAATATAGTTCTTGGTTTGTGATAATTCCTACAATACCTTGAACATCCTGGTGTTAATTCAGCTAAGACAGATATATATATATATATATATATTATATATATATTATATATATATATATATATATATATATATATATGCACTGAATATAGCCTAATTATTTCTACACCATTTGCTGGACTAAATATGACCTATCGCGATAATCGTAGAAGTTTAAGGTCGTCACGAAATGAAAGTTTGAAATTAGAGACGCGAAATTTATGCACGAAAATAGAGTCCCAGAATGAAGCTTAACCACCTCAGTGAAACACTTGGAAAATATTATAATAATGTCGAGTTGCTTGAATCACTATTGATAGAAGTAATGTTACCTTCATTTTTACTATACGATAATAGTATTGAGCGAGATAATAGCCTAACATAATGACAATATTATTAGGAGACGTCATTACCAGCATGGCTTCCTATTTATTCATTGCAAAAATACAAAATTCACTGCTTATTAATATATATATTATATATATATATATATATATATATATATACACTCAATAAGCCGTAAATTTAGTAATAAGGTATTTTGTAATTAACAGAGTTTTGTAATGTATGTTGAGGCAGGAAATCACATTGTTGATAACGTCTCCTATTAACATTGTCATTGTGATAACCATTACATATTTTCAATACTGTTATTAGTGATAATTTAATAATAAAAACAACATTACTTAGATCAGTAACGATTTAAACAACTCGACTGCATATGTAATTTTCTAAGCGTTAGTATAATGAGGATGTTAGCTTTTATTCTTCCCACTCCGTTCACGTAATTTGTATGTAATTTCTGACTTGAACTTCGTGATGGCCTTAATCTGTTACGTTCATCGCGAGAGGTTTTATTTTTTGGCAAAATGTGTAGAAACAATTGGGCTATATTGAATGTGGGATTCGAAAAAACGGATAATAAATTTAAATCTTGGGGAAGTTCGATTGAGAAACTGCCAAGAAACGGCAGTTTCAAATTATGCTTTACGTTTATCGCGAGAGGATTTAATTTTTAGTAATGTATTGCGTAAATTATTGTATTCCAAGTAAAAATCGAAACAGGATTTTATTCTTCCCACTCCGTTCACGTAATTTGTATGTAATTTCTGACTTGAACTTCGTGATGGCCTTAATCTGTTACGTTCATCGCGAGAGGTTTTATTTTTTGGCAAAATGTGTAGAAACAATTGGGCTATATTGAATGTGGGATTCGAAAAAACGGATAATAAATTTAAATCTTGGGGAAGTTCGATTGAAAAACTGCCAAGAAACGGCAGTTTCAAATTATGCTTTACGTTTATCGCGAGAGGATTTAATTTTTAGTAATGTATTGCGTAAATTATTGTATTCCAAGTAAAAATCGAAACAGGAAAATAAATTCTGGGGAAGTTTGGTTGAGAAACTTTGTGTGGAATCGACAAGCGTTTCAAAATATATCTTACGTTCATTACGAGAGATTTTGTTTTTAGTCATAGATGTAAAAATGGTTATCATATTAATATATAAGAACCGAAAATTATAATAAATCTTAGGAAGAAGAAAAACAGGAAAATAAATTCTGGGAAAGTTTGATTGAGAAACTTTGTCTGGAATCGACAAGCGTTTCAAAATATGCCTTACGTTCATTACGAGAGTTTTTGTTTTAAGTCATAGATGTAAAAATGGATATTATATTAATATGTAAGGATCGAAAATATCAATAAATCTGGGGAAGAATAAAAAAAGACAATAAATTTAGGAGAAGTTTGACTGGGAAACTGACTGGAATTGGCTATGGTTCAAAATCTTGTGCTTTGCGTTTACGTGAAAGGTTTCATTTTTAAACAGTTATGTAATTAATTGGATTCAAAGCAAATGGCGCATCTGTAATCATGTACAATGTAGGAATCGAAATAGGAGAAAATAAATGTAAATTTTCTGGGAAGTTTGATTGAGAAATAGCCTGGAATTGGTTGTGGTTCGAAACCTGCCTTTACGTTTACGCTAAAGATTTCGTTTTTAAAAAAGTGTGTAATTACTTGCTTTCAAAATAAATGATGTATGATTGATTATTTACAATGTAGGAATCGACACAGGAGAAAATAAACACAAATTTCGGGGAAGTTTGATTGAGAAACTGCCTGGAATTGGCGGTGGTTCGAAATTTGGCTGGCAGAGGCCGCCACTTGTCGGCCGCTGGATGCGAGTGGTGGTGGTGGTGGCTGCCTGTGGCTGTGGGTGTCTAGACCCGCCAACTTCCACTCGGTGGCCTCAGTGCGTGTTCCTCAGTGGTGGAGTGAGGTTGGATGTACGCCACTTCCCCGCAGCAAGCGAAAGTTGTCTCAACAATGACAGTATCGATATAAGAGAAAGGGACGCGTCTGATTATCCGGCCAGAGTGCGAATCTATCTCATCTGCCCTTCCGTAGTAGCCGGAGTGTGTTCGGCCGATTTTTGCGAGAGAGAGGAGGCCTGCCTACTACAACCCCTCTCCCCCCCTGCCCCCGAACCCTCCTCCAGCCCACCACCACGAAACCCCGAACCGGCCCCCCGAAAAATGCCCGGGTTCTGTGGTGGTGCAAATCGTGTGTTAGTAGTGGTGAATGTCATGTGTTGGTGGTCGCTCCTGCTGGTGCTATTCTGTAGTAGTATTTCGTTCCGTTGTGTGATGGGTGAAGATGATGGTGGTGGTGGCGGTGTGGGTGACTTCACCCACGAATGGGCTGCGCACATCGAAGGGGGCGACGGAGTGGCAGAAGACATCGCCCAGAGGAACGACTTCGACATTGTCACAAAGGTAAGGAAGAAGGAGGAGGAAATGAAGGAGGAGAGACCGAACGACCCGCTACTGCCGACCGTCTCGCGTACAGAGACAGTGAGTGGAGTGGCTCTGGTGCGAGGGAGAAGATCTCTCTCTTTCTCCCTCTCTCTATCTAGCTTTTCGTGGTGGAGAGAGGAGAGGAGAACGTCTCACCACCTGAACGCCCCTGGGGCAAATGAACCTCCCAAACTTTTGTGGTTGCGTTTACGAACGAGGTTTTGGCAAGGGACACTCTCTCTCTCTCTCTCTCTCTCTCTCTCTCTCTCATAAACACATTATCTATCATCTACTTTCTATTTCTGTCTAAAACTTATTAACCTTTAATCTCTCTCATCCATCCTCCCAGCGAGTAAGTCTTTTTAAATGCATCCGTTCGCTCTCCCTCTTTCTCCCCCTGCCCCCGACCCCCCTCTCATCGCATTCGTGATTAACCCATCCCCTCCCCCCCGGGACACCTTTACACCTGTTCGTAACTTCCAGGTGCACCTGTCTGGTCCATGCCATTGATCGCTTTTAATCTCTGTCAATGACTGGAATTTACGGAGACTGAACTGAGTGAGTGAGTGAGTGGAGGCATTTCCTCACTGGATGTATATTGGACGATGTTTAGGTGCTCCCCTGACACCCCCCTCCCCTCCCCCCCACACACCGAGTCTCTTCGATTCTTCCTCCCTCACTTTGTTTTTCCTTTTATCCTTTTTACTTGTTCATTCAGCTGTTGGGGGAATTGGTGTGTTTTGTTGTTTGGGCGAGATTCTCCCCCACCCCCTTTCTATCACCAACCCTGCCACCAACCCCAACCGTCTCTCTCTCTCTCTCTCTCTCTCTCTCTCTCTCTCTCTCTCTCTCTCCTTTACCTGTTCAATCAGCTGTCTGGGAATTGGTATGTTATTGGGAGGGGGGGGGCGAGAAAGGATACCGCGAGAAATGCTCCCCTGATCCCAAACCCCCCCCCCTCTTCTCTCTCTCAAATCCTCTCCTTCCCCTCCTCTCTCTCTCTCTCCTCCTCCTCTCCCTCTCTCTCTTTCCTTGCTCTCTGCCGTCCTGCTCTCTCTGTCTGCTCTCTCTCTCCTCTCTTTCCTTTGCCTCTCTCTCTCTTGTTCCTTTGGCGCCTTGTTCAAAGTCAGCTGTCTAGGGAATTGGTGTGCTGTCAGAGAGAGAGAGAGAGAGAGAGAGAGAGAGAAAGGGGGGGGGGGGGGGTGGCCGTGGCGTAAGGGAAGGGAGAACCAGGTCTTGAAGGACCTTTTAAAAAAGGGGAACTCGACAATTTCCCTTTAAATTTAAGTGTGCTTCATAGATCTGGCTTTTGAATCGGGGTCTCGTGTTCCGTTTGGTACTTAATGGACTTTTAAAAGGTGTGGGACTCGTTAGGTGCGCTATGGACCGATGTATTTCTTATACATAAATATTTGAAATTTCCGTTTATCAATTTATATCTGACCGAAAACGCTTTTCAAGATTAAAAGTTTCCTATACATTTTGGTTAATAGGGTGAAATATTGTAATGTATATTTTGTACACCAAAAGGCGTATTTACCAGGCTAGGGCCAATGCAGATTTTGTACATAAAAAGGTGTATTTACTAGGATAACCTAATTATGCATTTTATATATAAAAAGGTGTTTACTAGAATAACCAAATTATGCATTTTATACATAAGGTGTATTTACTAGGATAGCCTAATTATGCATTTTATGCATAAAAAGGCACATTTACCAGCCTTGGCTAAATGTATATTTTAAGCATAAAGAGGTGTACTTACCAGGCTGGGCTATGTATTATATACATCAAAGGCTTCTTTACCAGGCTAGGCTAAATGTGTATTTTATACACCAGCAGGCTTATTTACCAGGCTAGACTACATATTTTATACTTCAAAACTAGTATTTATCAGGCTAGGTTAAATGCGTATTTTATACATTAAAAGGCGTATTTACCGGGCTAGGTTAGATCTATATTTCATACATAATGGACGTATTTGCAAGGCTAGGCTAAAAACCTGTATCAAAGGAAGTATTAACTAGGCTAGGTTGAGGGCCTTAATTGTTACGTATTTGTCTGTTATTGTTATAATATTAAGCCTTGTGCTGAAACTTTCGGTATACTAGTTTGCTAATATAATAACTGAGTTCTGCATCGCCTGCGGCTCTAGCTGAAAGTTATATGGTATTTTTGAATTATATTCCATTATTGCTATTGTTTCAGATTATCATTGCCATTGTTATGAATTTATTACTATTATCGGCAACCGTTTGGTTGTAACCGTATTTAAATTTTTAAACTCTTGCATCTAAATTTTATGTATTTTTACTGTGTATCCATTAAATGCCCATAGCTGAAACATATATTATATATACATGTAGTACATATATCCAACCAGTTATTTTGGTGAAAGTATATAGTAGCATCGCTTAATGTTTTAAGACTTAAGTCCTACAGTTTCATCGTTAATTTTATATATATTATATGCATATACATATAGCATCGCTTAATGTTTAAGACTTCCCTTAGGACTTGATTCAGTTTGTGGGGTTGAAGTTCCATCGGCTTTTGGGGGGTACAGTCAGGTGAATTTGTCTCCTTGATCTGTTGCTTGTTTCTTGAATGTGTTTGTTCAGGTGTGCGCTTCCAGGAAGTATGTTCTGCTCAGCTCTGCTCGGTTCTCCTCAGTTGCAGCTTAGACTTGTAGGCTTAGAACCGCGTCATTTGTTAGAAGCGAAGACTAATTATTTATAACCAAAGCGAATACTAATCATTTATAACCAAAGCGAAGACTAATTGTTTATAACCAAAGCTAAGACTTAATTGTTTTTAGCGAAAGCTAGGACTAATAATTTTTAACCAAAACTAATAATAATTGTTTTTAACCAAAGCTAAGACTCATTGTTTTTAACCAAAGCTAAAACTAATTATTTTAACTAAGGCTAAGAATAATTTTTTTAACCAAAGCGAAGACTAATTATTTTTAGCCAAAGCAAAACTTAATCATTTTTAACCAAAGCTAAGACTAATTATTTATAACCAAAGCTAAGACTATAATTGTTTTTAGCCAAAGCTAAGACTTAATTGTTTTTAGCGAAAGCTAGGACTAAATTTTTAACCAAAGCTAAAACAATTGTTTTTAACCAAAGGGAAGACTAATTGTTTTTAACCAAAGGTACGACTAATTATTTTTAGCCAAAGCGAAGACTTAATCATTTTTAACCAAAGCTAAGGCTAATTGTGTTTAGCCAAAGCTAGGACTAATTGTGTTTAGCCAAAGCTAGGACTAATTGTGTTTAGCCAAAGCTAGGACTAATTGTGTTTAGCCAAAGCTAGGACTAATTGTGTTTAGCCAAAGCTAGGACTAATTGTTTTTAACCAAAGCTAAGACTATACTCTGTTTTTTCCATCTGTCCACCCGCCTGTGGTGTTTGCGTATGGTAACACTGTGTCCCGGGCTTAGTTACATTCAACAATAATAACACTATCCTATTTCGAATATCAACCGTGTAATGCGCATACAGTAAATTATTAAAACACTTTTCAGGTGCAAATGTACCCCCAGATATCCTTTTATTTACCTAAAGCTTATACATAGCGTAATTATCTAAAGCCCGGGACGCAGTGTTACCATGCGCGACCACCACAGGCGGATGGACAGATGGAAAAAAGTGTAATTATTTTAACTAAGGCTAAGAAGAATTTTTTTAACCAAAGCGAAGACTTATTATTTTTAGCCAAAGCGAAGACTTAATCATTTTTAACCAAAGCTAAGACTAATTGTTTTTAACCAAAGCTAAGCCTAATTGTTTTTAACCAAAGCTAAGCCTAATTGTTTTTAACCAAAGCTAAGGCTAAGAATAATTTTTTTAACCAAAGCGAAGACTTAATCATTTTTAACCAAAGCTAAGACTTAATTGTTTTTAACCAAAGCTAAGACTAATTGTTTTTAACCAAAGCTAAGACTTAACCAAAGGTACGACTAATTATTTTTAGCCAAAGCAAAGACTAATTGTTTTTAACCAAAGCTAAGCCTAATTGTTTTTAACCAAAGCTAAGGCTAATTATTTTAACTGTGGCTAAGAATAATTTTTTTAGCCAAAGCGAAGACTATTTTTAGCCAAAGCGAAGACTTATCATTTTTAACCAAAGCGAAGACTAATTGTTTTTAGCCAAAGTGAAGACTAAATTTTTTTAGCTAAAGCTAGGAAAATTATATAACCAAAGCTAAGGCTAATGGTTTTTAACCAAAGCTAAGGCTAATGGTTTTTAACCAATACTAAGGCTAATTGTTTTTAACCAATAGCTAAGGCTAATGGTTTTAACCAAAGCTAAGGCTAATGGTTTTAACCAAAGCTAAGGCTAATGGTTTTAACCAAAGCTAAGGCTAATGGTTTTAACCAAAGCTAAGGCTAATGGTTTTAACCAAAGCTAAGGCTAATTGTTTTTAACCAATAGCTAAGACTTAATAGTTTTTAACCAAAGCTAAGACTTATTTTTAACCAAAGCTAAGGGTAATTAACCAAAGCTCAGCGTAACCATTTACCAAAGTGGTTCAAATCGATTCGAAAGTTAACCTATGCAAATTGGTCCTAGGTGTGAATTATTGATCGCACTAATCCATTAGCAGTCTGGCATTTCGGTAATAATGGCAAGGACGGAGAGTTTGGTACACAGCTTTGCTCTCGCACTGTGCATTAAAAACAGAGCGTTGGGCGAGGTTTCTGTGTGGGGGTGATCAGCTGCTTGGACAAATATATAAGCAATTTGAACATCCGTGGAGTAGGGGGTTTTACCCACAGCGTGCAGTCTCGTCCCAAAATGTTTTATGAGAAACAGAAGCTTCATGTATTCTGGATCTCTCTCTCTCTCTCTCTCTCTCTCTCTCTCTCTCTCTGTGGTATCATTAACAATCATTGCTTGCGACGCCACTTCGCAATTTATCAATCAATGAATCACCTCAGCATAAGACTAGTGTCTCAATCACACCATTGAGCCATTGATGACGAGGGTATGACGTGGGGTGAGTCCCCCATTCCCCTAGGGGTAGTGGGGGAGGGGAGGGGATACCCACAAGAGTAGGTATACATGTCTTTACATTGTCTGATTGCCTGCGATAAGCTATCGGTTTTTATCTCTCTGGCTGTACCTGGGAGACGAGCGCTCGGGTGACTATTTGGTGTGGTTGTTTATGGTCGTCCAGCGGTTATTAACTGAATGATTGATTTTTAGACAAATTTTAATATATATTGAATGGACAACATTATTTGATGGTGGGTATATTAGTTTTGTTAATACAGCCCATTTGATGTAAATTTGTCATTAAATGTGTAAATAAAATTATCAAATTTCCAATATTTTGAATAGACTCCAATGTTGGTGCGTATATTGGCATTGCTTATGTATACACCACGTGATATAAAATTTGATCGTCAATAAATCTATAATAAAAACATTTTTGATAAATTTCCGACTAAAATATCTTATGACCGTGGACGAATCCGCTAAGATTAATATGGCCCAATTACAGCGGCAGGAAACTCGAATGATATCGTCTTGTTCTCGATCAATTCGCGGACCGGGAATGAATGAAAGGGAATCTGTCGTCTCGAGGAGCCGGTTTGGTTCATTCTACTGCTGCCTCTCTCAAACTTTGGTATTCGCTCCCTTTCTGTTTTCCTGGGTTTATAGCAGTCATACCTTGAGAAGGGGGAAGGTTTATATTGGCAAAGCCATACGCTTTAGTTATTTTGTTTTTGTATAGGCTAGAGAATTTTTTTTTTACTATGTCCCACCATCATATGTTACGTACCTGGTTGTTAATAGACTGTTGAGGGTTGTTGCAGTGGCGTAGGGGAGGTGAGTACTTTATTAGAATAATGCCATATCATTATTCATGGAGTGAGGATACACGAGATAATACCCGCTACTGTGGGTGAAGAAATTCTCTCTCTCTCTCTCTCTCTCTCTCTCTCTCTCTCTCTCTCTCTCTCTCTCTCTCTCTCTATGGTCAGTTTTCTGTCAATTACCATATCAAGTTGCTTTAGAGGTCTTAAATTTTCGTTATTTTTAAAGCTTTATAATGTAGGTATATGGAGCTTCTATATAATGTATATTATATACGTATGTATATAAACATATAGCTTATGTATATTATATATTATACACTATTATTTGTCAACATATGCTCTTGCATAACACGTATAAACCATCTGCATGAATGTGAATGATAAATGACACGTAATTAAGTCGGATGATGAATATTGAATGATTGACAACAGTGCTGCTCCTTACCTAATTGATAATCGTAGCACTTAGTGAATGGATTGATTTTTTTCGTCGTCACCTCAATACCCATGTCATGCCCCATTTGGTACGGGATGTACCCTTTGTTCTTAAGATGGAAATAGATTTGAAAAGCAGTAGGCCCCCCTTAGAGCAGTAGTGCCGTCAGTGAGCCTCTCACCGTGCACTTTAGGCATCAGTTAAAAGGTTCTTTGCGGCATTCCCTGGACCACTAGCTGCAACCCCTTTCGTTCCTTTTACTGTACCTTCGTTCATATTCTCGACCATCTTTCTTACCACCCTCCCCTAACGGTTGGTCCACTGTTCAGCTGCGGGGTCACGATTTATGTTCCATTTCATTCCATTCCGGTAAAATAGTTTTCATAATTAACAGTAATTGTCGGAAAGGTATCTTTGACGTATATAGTCACTCCTTGATAAGGGAGTAGGATATATGTATTTCTATATATAGTATTATATTTATATAGGATAGTTTATTATTATTATATGTATATATATATAATTATATATATATATATATACTATTATATATAATGTGTGTTTATAGATGTTATAATTAATATATATAATATTATATATATATATATATAACATTATAACAATATAACATATAACATATAATACATAATTATAAATATATATATTATATAATATATATATATATATATATTATCTGAGTATTATATAATATATATAATGTATGTACCATATGGTATATAATGTATTTGATATAGATAATACACATGTAATTGTATGATGTATACATATATGTATATATAGTGTATATGTATATAATAATAATAATAATAATTTTATATTGTATATGAATAAATGAAATAAATTTTAATACATATTGTATAGTATTTAATATAGATAATACATATATATATGTAATGTAATAATTATATACATATTATATATAGTGTGTACTATAATAATAATGATCTGATAATGCCTGCACGAACGGCCAACCAACAGTGAAGCCGTACACGATATATCCACTTGTACGAGTTGTGATGGGCCATTGCGTAACATGTGATGGTGATAAGTACTCAAGTACCTACGTTGCGTACGTACGTTACCCTACTCGTAACTTGGCCAAGAACCTGTCCTGGGCTTCGTATCCCGTCGGGTAGAATGTGAAATGTACACTGGAGTATGTATTTTTAGTAGTATTTTTGTGTGTAATGAATTTTTAATTTGGGTAAGTAAATACAAATACAAAGGTCACGTGTAT
>NC_087219.1:33847338-33852341 GCF_015104395.2 Macrobrachium nipponense
AATTTGGTGGGAATTTAAGTTGGCGTTAGATTGTGTAGTTACTGTGAGAATTACTTTTATCTCAGTGGGTCTGTGACAGGGACGGGACAGCTGTGTTTCGTATTCAGGACCTATTAAAATAAGCCTTAAGAGACAGAATTGAGAGATAAATTTGGTGGAAATTTAAGTTAGCGTTATATAAATACTACGAGAATTACTTTTATCTCGAAAGTGGGTCTGTGACAAGGGAGTAAACAAGTTGTTTCGTGTTCATGAACCCATGAAAAACCTTAGACAGAATTTAGAGAGGTAAATTTGGTGAAAATTTAGATTGGTGTTAGAATATGTAGATGCTACGAGAAAGACTTGCATCTCATAGGATGGAACTATTTAAATTTATGGTGGAGGAAATAAAACGTATGATGATAGAATGACAGGAGATTGGAGTCACATAGTAGTTGAAACAAAATGGATTATAGTCTGGAAGTGACTTGAGTCTGCAGGAGTTAATGTACGTATTAGAGGGAAACGCTCAGGTTTTGAATTGGGAAAGCGAGTCGTAAAATTAGTTAGAATATTGTAAATGAAAGGATGGGTTTGTGATTTTGAAGGTTCATTCTTATTTATATATATCGTAAAATATATTGAATGTTTAAAATATAAATTAGTATATATAATAAAGTATAAAATATTAATATATTACATAATTTATATAATATATATATAGGTATATAATTATAGGTTAATATATACTATATATATTATATAATATATATAAATATATATATACTATATATATATATATATTATAATAATAATATAATTATATATATAATACACATTAATATATATATATATATATATATATATAGTATATATATATATATATATATATATATATATATTATATACTATATAGTATTATATATAATATATATATATATATAATATATATAGTATTACTATATATTTATGTCTTATATATATTAGGTAAAGTTTATATATATATATATATATATACATTATATATATATATATACATTATATATATATATAATCACCCATTATATATATATATATATATATATATTATATATATATTAGGAAAGCCTTTAGGTCTGGTCCTGTCTGTCTGTTAATTTCTGCAGTCACGTTATCGATACGGGTCAGAGTATATAGCTACAACACCGGAGCGTCGTGACTTGCCAAATCGTAGGCTGAAAACAAAGTGAGGAAATATTAGGAAAATAATTTTTTTTATTTTTTTTTTTCAACTTTTTTATTTCTCGACGAAATTCGTCTCTCACTTTCCAGGTTGCGAAACTTTTGCCTTGACATCTTTTCGAAGGTTTCTGCGGAGTCATAATGAGCTTGTGGTTTGAATAGATAGATATGTATGGAGTGAAGTTGGTGGTTTTTATATGTATATATATATATATTTTTTCTAAGCCAGCGTGATCTTGCTTTCCGTAGCCTCGTTTTTTTGTGATTTTCGTGTGTACATTTTTTTCTCTCCGTTATAATATATGTATGTATATATATAAATTTCATATATAATATATATAAATACATGCATGTATACATATTTATTTATATAATTTTATATAAATTATTTATATAGTATGTAAATATTTTATATATATTAATTTAAATTTATATATATATATGTATATATTGTATCGTATTATTATATGAATATATAAGTATATATAAATATACATATGATATATATTATATATATATATGTGTGTGTGTAAATTACATCGCGCGTGTGCATGAGTCGCGTGTCTTTTAAGACGAAGTATAAATACTTTAAAGCCTAATTACCAACTTGTTTCCTGTTAATTAACTGCACCGAGTTGCGGTAGGGGTAACAGCACTTTCGTGCGTGCGAGCGCACGTGTGTGTGTGTGCGCGCGCGTGCCCTCGTTATCAATAGCGTTGGTAACCGTGGTTGCTGTTGCCATGGCAACGAACTTAATCATTGAAACTTTAAATCTCCAGATTAGCATATAGGCCTAATGCAGATATCCCGTGTGGGTGGGTGTGTGCGCGCGCGCCATGCGTTTTATGAGTTTGGTTAGTGTCTTAAGAATTTAGGCTTTTTACGACTGAAGGGAAAAAGGGATTCTATGCAGGTACATTATATAATGTATATAGTTTATTATATACATAGGGCCTAATTATGTAATTTATATGTGTTTCCTTTCAGTCATACGAAGCCTAAATACTTTGAGACAGTAACCAATACCATAAAACACGCGCGCACGCACGACGAAAGTGCTGCTGCTTATGTCCGCATCTTGGTACAGTTACCAGGAAACTAAGTTGGTTGGGTATTAGGCTTGACAGTATTTATATATACGTAGTCTCAAAGACGCTCGTGTTTCTCTCTCTCTCTCTCTCTCTCTCTATCTCTCTCTCTCTCTCTAATAATGTATGTATTTGTATGTACTCTAGACCTGCTGCAGTCGCCTGGCTTCTGCTAATGCCCTTAGGGAAGGCTTGTTGCTAATCTCTGTATAATTGGGTGACCCAGTGACACCTATTGTCCGAATATGGCTGCTCGCTTTATTGAATGTTTTTATTTTTGTGTTCGTTCTTTCTTTGCATTTGCCGTTGACTGTTACACACACTTTTGTTTTGTTGGATGTTCTTACACATTTTTTAATCAGTTACACATTGTTGAGCGCCTCAGTGGCGTGATCGGTATGGTATTGGCCTGCCACATTGAGGCCGCAAGTTCGATTCTCGGGCATGCCACCGAGGTGTGAGAGATTTGTATTTCTGGTAATACAAGTTCAATCGACGTGGTTCGGAAGTCATGTAAAGCCGTTGGTCCCGTTGCTGAATGAATAACCACGAGTACAAACAAACAAGTTACACACTGCTACGTACACAAAATTGTTACTTTTACACACACAATGTTACTGTTACACTCTTGTGTGTGTGTGTTTGGAGACGCATTTTGTGTCGTGCAGTGACGTTTGTGATCAGACTTTTAAGAAAGGTTTGTTAAATACTGGTCTTAATATGTGGCACGCTTAGATGACCCCATAAACCAGCTGCCGTCTTGTAATGCCTGTCAGGCCATCTCTTCTCGCAAGAACACTGTGAACGCTCTTGTGAATGTGATATGTCTTATTCTTTCTGATGCCAGGCTTTGGACTTCTCTCCATGCCTCAGTGCTTGTTTTTCCTGATTATTATAATAGTTTTTTATATTTATAAGAGGGTGTTGTGAAATCGGTTTATTTCATCTAAACGGTTGGCTATAATTATATCCCTTTGGTATGGTTCTTTCATGACAATGCATCTATTTATTTAATTAATTAATTTATTTATTGAGAGAGAGAGAGAGAGAGAGAGAGAGAGAGAGAGAGAGAGAGAGAGCAGAGAGAGAGAGAGAGAGAGAGGCGCAGACTACTGTTAATGAGTTCTGTATCAACATTGTAGCAGCTGACTCCTTAAGTTTGTTCCATCAAAGGCAACATGTTCGGAAGGGACTTATTTTACCCCCCTCCTCCCCACTCCGCCCCCCCCCCTCCTCTCTCTCTCTCTCTCTCTCTCTCTCTCTCTCTCTCTCTCTCTCTCCTCTAACTACTACTGACTTCACTTTGAGTTTATTCCATCAAAAGGCAACGCGCTCAGAATGACTTGCTTTAATCTCTCTCTTTCTCTCTCTCTCTCTCTAGATTATGAACGTTTACTAGGCTTCCTGAAGGAGGTTTCAAACATAGAGAGAGAGAGCGCAAGAGCGAGCACGTGTTGTGACATTCATTCAGTTCCTTGCCAGCTAACCTTTGCTTCAATGATCCAGTATTTTGATATTTTATTTTAAAGATATTTATGTAATATTTATTTATTTATTATAAGTCTCTAGCGCTCTTGCGTTTGAGACTTGAAGCCTGTTTGAGGAAATGTTTCATTTAGTGCCACGAAATCATGTTTGAATACATTTTGCTCATATAATAATAATAATAATAATAATAATAATAATAATAATAATAATAATAATAATAATAATAATAATAATAATAATAATAATAAGAGTGGCAGAATGAAGCGAGTTGATTTATAGTTTTTTCTATTTTCTTTACACTTCGCTTCTCGGGCTCAGCGATGTTTCTGTGTAACTGGCCAATATTCATCTTGGAAATTTTCAATAAAGTATAAATGCTGAAGGTAATCTTTATTTTTATTAGAACAGGATCTCAGGTCCAGGTCAAGCAGAGGTCGTCGTCAATGACGGTAATGACGACGACCAATGCTTGATCTGACCTGAGATCCTGTTCTAATAAAAATAAAAGATTAGCTTCAGTAAATATAATATTTTGAAAATTCCTAATATGAATATTGGCCTGTTACTCAGAAACATCGCAGAGCCAGAGAAGCGAATTGTAAGGAAAGTAGAAAAAACAATATAGAAAATAAACTCGCTTAATTCTGCCATAATTTTTAACATAATTTGCCTAAAAGAGGGTCCTCTACCATAATAATAATAATAATAATAATAATAATAATAATAATAATAATATAATAATAATAATAATAATAATAATAATAATAATAATAATAATAATAATAATAATAATAATAATAATAATAATAATAATAATAATAATAATAATAATATAATAATAATAATAATAATAATAAAATAATAATAATACGGGACAATTATCTTTTTTCAACAATACTTTGTTCTGGAGAATTCTGTACATCCAAAATAAAAATGGTGATAATTTTAAATATTTTCTAATATAATAATAATAATGATAATGCTCAAGGCATTTTATAATTATTATAATGTTAAATCACGCTGCTTAAGTACCACAAAACCCCACGAACTTCCGGTATATTTTTGGAGGGAGACTTCGACCCACATGACCGCTTAATCATTACTGTTCATGTCCTGTCGAGAGAGAGAGAGAGAAATAGTAAAAACTCCTGGTTAGAAGAGGAGCGTTGTTGACCCACATTTTGGACATCTGTCTGTCCCCGGAAAAAAAACTCGCGCATTGC
>NC_087219.1:33852841-33870341 GCF_015104395.2 Macrobrachium nipponense
ATTTATAGAGTGTAAACAGAGGGGAGAGGGAAAGAGCTCCCTTGGGGCAGACACAGGTGTTTTGGGGGGCCACAGCCCACAGGTGAAATGAATAGTGATTAGCTGGTAATCGCAGGGGCCATTGGGAGTGGCAGTCTAATGCTCTTTCTGTTCATATCTTGAAGGGAAGGATTTTTTGTTTTTTTGTTTTAGAGTGGATGAAATCTTACGGTAAGTGAATGCCACGGGTGGGGGTGGGGTTAGTACCGTCTGTGCACTTCATGCGGTGCACTGTATGCATTTACTTGAGGGTTATTTGTAGCGTCCCTTCGTCTCCTAGCTGCTACCCCTCTTTTTATTTGTTTTATTTTCACTATACCTCCGTTCATTTATCTTTCTTCCATCTTACTTACCACCCCCTCCTAACAATTGATTCAAGGTGCAACTGCTTCGAGGTTTTATGACCTCATTTCTCCCAGCGCGTGGCCTTTGGCCTGAAATTTATTTTATATTCTCTATTGTATTCTATTAAACGTCGTCCTCTTAGTCTTCAGCTTTTCACATTTATATATTGAGTCGCTGTTTCTAGTCAGCCTTCTCTATCTTCCTCTGTCCTGTACATCTTCTTCTCTTAGACCCTTTTCCTTCCTGGCATTCAATAATTTATCTATTGTATTCTATTAAAGAAATTGTCGAAATTCTCTTGACAGGTTACTTACTGTTGGAGGAAGAATATGTATTTTGGAGTGGCTTGTTGAAGGCTTCAGAAAACATTTTCACGTAGTGGTAGTGATAAGATTGTATGTCTTATCAAGCAGTACTTATCTACATACTTTATGCTGCAGTACTTATCAAAGTCCAGACAACGCACTAAAATAGCAAATTCCGCCTTCTCACTATAGTTTCAATAAGAGTACTTTTATTAAAAAAAAAAAAAATATAGCTTTTGATGAAAAATTGCTTGATTTGATCAGTTAATCTGTTGCATCAATTTTTATCTCTGTAGGTAATGGGTTTTCGATATTTTTCAACTGACATTTCAGAATGCTTTGCGAGGTCGTCGGTGTAATCAATTTTTGCTTTTTATTCAAAGCGGGTGCGCGTATTAGCCATTAGCGACACTTAACCGTCGGAGCGTGAAGGCGATAAATATATTGCGTATGTGATATATTATATATGTATATACCTATATATAATTATATTATGTCATCTAGAAATTTTAATGGCATACTGTTTACCTCAGCAAGGGGTTGACTCAACACGGGGTCGAATCCCCTAACCCCCAATCTCTGTCCAATTTGAAGGTTACTTTGTTGTTTTACACCCCCCAGGGATAATATATACTATCACGGAAGCCTGAAAAGGCTGAGGCGTGGAAATAAGCCTGAAAAGGCTGAGATGGCTGAGACGTGGAATAGTCTGCAATTGAAGATGTAAATGAACTCTAATAGCAATGTTTTTTTTTTTGTGGGGGGTGGGGGGGCTGGGAGAGGCAGGCCCTTGTTGCATAGTATCAGGTGAAGTACTTGGTTAATACTGCCTGATTCTAGGAGAGAGAGAGAGAGAGAGAGAGAGAGAGAGAGAGAGAGAGCCAGCCAGTCAGTCGATCGTTTTGTCGTCTTATCAAAATCTCGGCCCACTATTTAGTTCATAAAACCGAGAGCGCCCCATACCAGTCACGTGAAACCATTTCTCTCTCTCTCTCTCTCTCTCTCTCTCTCTCTCTCTCTCTCTCTCTGCAGCAACGTGGACATTCCGGAAGACACTGTAAACGAAATGGTTGACCGTGATCGAGTCACCCAGGGATTTTCCTGCCTGTGACGTACAAGAATTTCTGGTTCTCTTTTACTTCTTTCGAGAGAGAGAGAGAGAGAGAGAGAGAGACTCCTTAGCTACTTCCTGTTGGCAATAGGCCAGTTCTGAGAGAGAGAGAGAGAGAGAGAGAGAGAGAGAGAGAGAGAGAGAGAGAGAGAGAGAAATTTCATATTGTTTAACAAATAGAGGTATTTTTTTTAACACAGAGAGAGAGAGAGAGAGAGAGAGAGAGAGAGAGAGAGAGAGAGAGAGACCTTATTCCTTACCTTACAGACCTTACATCTTGTTCGGGTTGCCCCAGGTCCCTCAGTGTGAGGCACCTCTAATGTCTACCAGAGAGTTGCTAGTACATCTTCCGGTATATTTGCATCTTCCAATCTTGGATGGTCTGGGATGCAGTTTAGATATTTGTCGAGCTTATTCTTAAACACATCTACGCTCACTCCTGATATATTCCTCAGATGAGCTGGCAACGCATTGAATAGACGCTGCATTATCGATGCTGGTGCGTAGTGGATTAATGGTCCTGTGTGCTTTCCTTATTTTTTCCTGGTATAGTTTTGGGCACTATTAATCTACCTCTGCTTGCTCTTTCTGATATTTTTAGTTCCATGATATTTTCTGCTATTCCTTCTATCTGTTTCCATGCCTGAATTATCATGTAGCGTTCTCTTCTCCTTTAGACTATATAATAAGATTGTAGTCTTTCCCAGTAGTCTAGGTCCTTAAACTTCTTCTATTCTAGCTGTAAAAGGACCTTTGTACACTCTCTATTTGTGCAATATCCTTTTGATAGTGTGGGGTACCATATCATATTGCAATATTCAAGTGGACTACGAACATATGTTTTATAAAGCATAATCATGTGTTCAGCTTTTCTTGTTTTGAAGTGCCGTAACAACATTCCCATTTGCTTTACATTTTGCCAACAGAGTTGCTATTTGATCATGCATAACATGTTCCTATTCATCATCACACCAAGGTCTTTAACTGCTTCCTTATTTGTGATGGTCTCATTATTAGGTCCCTTATATGCATATAGCTTTCTTTCTCTGTCTCCATAATTTATTGATTCAAATTTATCAGAGTTAAATACCATCCTATTTACCTCTGCCCAATCATATACTTTGTTAAGGTCTCTTTGTAGAGCGTTCTATCTTCATCACAAGTAATTCTCTACTTATTCGTGTCATCTGCGAAACTACTCACTACCGAATCCTTAAATTATTAGTCTATGTCTTCAATCATAATAACAAACAGTATTGCAGCTAACACCGTACCTTGCGGCACACCGGATATTACCTTGGCGCTTCATCCGATTTTCTCGTAGTTTGCAATAACTATCTGTTTTCTGTTGTGTAAAAATTCTTTTAAACCACCTCTTCCTACTTTATCCACGATATTGGTTTTCTAATTTTTTTCGCTAATATATTATGGTCTACTTTATCAAAAGCTTTTGCAAAGTCTAAAATAAACCACATCTGTTTCATTTCGCTTTTCATATTTTGAATATGTTCTCACGGTGGACTAACATTGGGTTTGGGTTGTACTTTTCCGGGTACGAAACCATGTTGTCCTTTATTAAACAAATTATTTTTTATAAATGTTCATAATATTTTTCTTCATTACCCTTCATACACTTTCATAATATGTGATGTTAGACTCACAGGCCTATAATTACTTGCCTCTAGTCTTGATCCACTTTTGAAAGTAGGGGTAATATATGCTAATTTGTGCTCATCATATATCTTGCCTGTATCTACACTGTCTTAATAATATTGCAAGTGGCTTTGCGATAGAATGAACTACTTTCTTTAACAAAATGCAGGAATTCCATCAGGCCCTGCAGCAGCTCCATTTTTAATTAATTTCATTAATAGCCTGCACAATATCAGCTTCATTAATATCTATGTCAGCTAAATATTCACTATTTTCATCCCTTACTTCTATATCATTATCTTCATTATCTATTCTAGGGGTGAATTCTCCTTATATCGTTCTGCCAGAATGTTGCAAATTCCTTTTTTTCATTCGTTAATCTCCCTTCAATCTCAGAGGGCCTATTTCTATTCTTCTTTTTTATTCATCTTCTTCGCATATGAGTATAATAGTTTGGGGTTTTTGCTGATATTTAATAGGGTTTTTTCTTCCAAGTCCCGTTTTTCATTTTCTTTTGATTGTATAATCTTTTGTTCTGCATTTTCTATCTTACTTTTTAGTTCTATAACTTTCCATGCATTTTTTTCTTTTGCAAGACCTTTTTTCCACTTTGATTTTCTGGAACAAGATCCTTCTGTCTCTTGGTATGCATGAATGATGTTTACTTTTCTTCTTCGGTATATATTTTTCCACTATTTTCTCCAATATTTATATAATATCTCCGTATTTACCCTTATGTCATCACTTACGAAAATGTTATCCCAATCTTTGTTTAATTCTTCATTAATTTCTGGACCATTTTATATTTTTACTGTAGAAGTTGTATTTTCCATATCCTTCCCACTTTTTCATTTCTTGCTTGTCTCTATTTCACTTGCTTTGGAATGAACTGATAATTCTATGACATTATGGTCTGAAATACTCGCATTATAAACTATTATTTCTTTAACATAATTCATCTCGTTCACAAATACTAGGTCTAAAGTATTTTCCTTTCTTGTTGGCAGGTGATTTATTTGTTGAATGTTGTATTCTAGTAGCATATCTAATAGCTTTCAAATTGCCTCTTATCTCTGCACTACTATTACTTCTCTTTTTGTTTATATGTAAGTAAGTAACACAATCTTCCTATTCGTTCTTTCCATTCTACGAAAGGAAAGTTGAAGTCACCAGATAGGAGAATAGTCCAGTCTTGTGATTTCTACATATATCATCCAATTTTTCAATTATTAAGTCAAACTCTTTAGTATTAGGAGGTCTATATATTACTATGTTCATCAATTTTTCAGATTCAAATTCTACCGCTATTAGTTCACATTCTGAGTTACTATATTTCTCATATATTTTTCTTTGTTTTTGTCTTTCCCATATATTGCGGTTCCCCCTTGATTCCTATTTTTTCTATCTGATCTATAAGTTTGGAACCCTTTTATTTGATCATCATTCCCAGTCTCTTGGAATACCAGGTTTCACTTATATTCATTATATCTATTTTTTCTTTTCATTTTGGGTTAGTTCTTCTAAGTACTCTATTTTTCTTTTTGAGTTACTCGTAACTAAACCCTGCGCATTCATCACTATGATGGTTTGCGTGTTTTCTCCTTCATTTAATACTGGTAGTAATAAGGATTTTCCCATGTCTCTTTCCTGTTCTGGTATGTTGTTCTTTTTTCATTTCCAGAAATTCTGACATTAAAAAATCCAACTTTTCCATAATATTTGATCTTCCTTCATCATAATTATTAATTTGTCTGAATCTGTCTGCAATTTTCTCCGTTTCTGCAATATCCTCTTGCATAATAAAATACAGTTATTATCTCTTGAGTAGAATTCGGAGCTGATGCTTTGTAATTTTTTGCTGACACCTCTGCTATCTCATTGGTGGTTTGCTTTTTCTCTTTTACCTGATATTCTTGATTTCTCTCTTTATTTGTTTTCGTATTTTATTTTGGATTTTATTACTTGGTTGGTTATTTATTTGATTATGATTCATGGCTACAGGGTGCATATATTTGCATTTTTTGTCGAACTTACATCCTTTTCCTTCTTTTAGGTTTTTACATATTTTTGGATGCAGATCTACAATCATCCCCATATCCATCTAAGTATGTACATTTACCATATATTTCATAGTTTTGACATATCTTTAGGATGTTTGTAGTAACATCTTTCTCCAAATCTGCAATTCCTCTTTCAAAAGGTTGCAGATTTGTCTTTCTTCGTCTATTTTTCCTCTTTCCCGTCATGTATAGATCTGGGTAGAGCCTCTTCGGGATTTGCTTTTCTGTTGTCATATCGTAATTTATTTCTTCGTAGGTATGCTGCTTTATTGCCTCATATAGTAGTATCAATGAGTATCTCTGCATCCATACTTTTATCTTGTTCTTTGTTTTCCTTATTTTTTTCTGTCATTTCATTTTTGTTTACTTCTCTTCCGTTTTCCTCTCTTCTTTTTCTCTTCTTCTTCCTCTCATTCCTCTTCTTCTTCATCCATCAACTATTTGTACATTCAATCTTGATTTAATAACATTGTCTATCCATGATAGACAGTTGAACAAAAAATTCTTGTATCTTTTCTCAAATCTTGTATTACTCAGCACACTGTGGATGGGTCGGAATGAATGTTGCAGAGCACATTTCTGATTAGGTTTTGTGGATTGACTATGCTATCCAAACCTTACACAGTTTGCATGTTTTTGGCATTCTTTTTCCTAATGCATCAATTAGGATATTCACAAGATTCACCTTATTCATTTTCTTGTCGGAATATGTTGGTTTAATGATATATTTCTTTATGAGTCTCTTGACCACTTGGATTTTATTTGGAACTTCTTCAATTATTTTCAAGATGTTTTCATTAGATTTGTTCCAGTTTGAAGGATTATATCCTTCTAATATATCTATGAATGCTTTTGTATCTTTTTGGTTAGGACTGTTGCTGATTTCATAGATGAGAAATGCCAGTTCCCTTCCTGCTACCTCATCGTATTGCGAATCTGCTAAACACGCCAAATTACGCCACCTCTTCCCGCAGTTGGAACGTTACTGCCATCTTGTTCGATTTATAGTATTACACTTGATAAAACTAACTTAGAAGACGCTTTATCCTACTATTTTCACACTAATCTTATCACCGATAGTTCACGTACACTTCTAGATATTTCTCAAATTCTAGTCGTATGTTAAAATTGTGATATCTGTTGATTATTGTGACTTCACGCGGGTACGTCTCACCAAGCAAGATGGCTACTACGAGAGAGAGAGAGAGAGAGAGAGAGAGAGACGAGCGAGCGTGCAAGCAAGCTAGTCATCCAACCAGCCAGCTTAACTAACTGACCTTTATAAATTGATGTGAATGCTGGAGTTTTAGAAGAAAAAAAAGATACTAAAAAAAAACCACATCTCAAATTTATTGATTTCCTACCGGATTCCGCCACCCAGTGTTTCTAAAACATTATCTCGTCCGCTTTCTGCTAGATTAACATTGCGTCATCCCCCCCCCCCCTTCTCTCTCTCTCTCTCTCTCTCTCTCTCTCTCTCTCGCCTCTGTAGGGTGGTAGTGCCGTCAGTGCGCCTCACGCGGTTCGCTGTAGGCATTACTTTTATTTTTTTACTAGACCTCCGTTCATATTCTCTTTTCTTCCATCTCTGTTCCCACCACTATTATCCTAGTCTTCTTTCTCCTGCGGCGGTGTTCGGGAGGCGAGGGGTGCTTGCGCTGGGGCGAGAAATGCCGTCAGTGCTCCTCAATCGGTGCACTGTGGGCATTACTTATTTTCACTTTTATCTTAATAGACCTCCGTCATATTCTTTCTTCAACCTTTCCCTCCACCGCTCTTATCCTCCTCTTCTTTCTCCTGCTAGGGGGCGGGGGGAAGGGGAAGGGTTGAGTGCCGTCAGTGCTCCCCAGTCGGTGCACTGTAGGCATTACCGAAGGCTCTTTGCAGCGTCCCTTCCTTAGGGCCCTAGCTGCAACAAGCCCTTACATTCCATTTTTATTTTACCTCCGTTAATATTACCTTTCTTCCATCTTCCCTTCCTCAGTGGGTTTTCCTCCTGTTACGCCTTTCAAACCTTTTACTGTCAAGTTCCCTCCCTTGCAGCGCTGATTGACCTCATCATAGGTCGCAGCGCTTGGCCTTTGGCATAGATTTCTATATTTTATTCTATTCTATTCTACCTCTTATTCCTCTATACCGGAGGAAGAAGATATAGAGAGAACCTTCATTATTTATATTATTATTATTATTATTATTATTATTATTATTATTATTATTATTATTATTATTATTAGTGGATCACTTCAAAGCGGTTTCAGCTAACAAATGCAATTGTTATTATTAGTGGATCATTTCAAAGCGGTTTCATGTAACAAATGCAACGACAGAATCGTTATGACGAAACTGTAAGAACGCTGTACCCGACGACGCGTTACAGATAAGTCAGGTCACGCCTCGATAAGCAGGTCACACGTACCCGTGTATTTGCTGAACTACGTTTTGACGTGACCTTTTTAGATACGTATATACAAGGCATGGGTACATTATTTGTTAGGTTTATTGAATAACCTTTCCTTCATACCCCTTTCGAAGGCTTATGTATATTGGTTTTAACGTTTATAGTAGTCAAAGTGGATAGGTTATTTTTTGTCATGGTGTGAGAGTTGCAAGCCCCATACCATTTCTTCGTCCCAACTGTGTCCCCCCATAGTCGACTCACCACAAGGTACGTCATTCAGACTACCATGCCACAAGAACTGGTTTTTTCTCTTAGTTTTTGGTAAAAGGCGCTATTCAGATCTCGATTTGTCTGTCCGTCTACACACTTTCTGTCCACCTTCAGATCTTTAAAAACTACCGAGGCTAGAGTGCTGTAAATTGGTACGTTGATCATCCACCTTCCAATCATCAAACACACCAAATTGCAGCCCTCTAACTTCGGTAGTTTGTACTGAATTTTATTGAAGGTTCAAGTTAACCATGATCGTGCGTCACACAGGCCACCACCGGGCCTGAAAGGTTCTATGGCTGCAGCTGAGAGTTTCATACAGCATTATACGTTGTACAAAAAAAAAACACTTACAGCATTATACGCTGTACAGATGACTCGATTGCGCCGAAAAAACTTTGGAGCATTGTTTACTTTGTTTTTAATTTTTAATTTATTTTTTTTTTTTTTTTTACTGATCACAACTAGATAGACAATATATCAGCTATGGTAGTGATAGCAGCATTTTGTGCCAGAGGTTTAACAGCCTGAGGCATCTAGTAGATGGATCAATGGAAACAAACATATAAAGAGATTGATAGATGCAGATAATGAGATAGATGCAGATAATGAGAGAGAGAGGGGTAAATATACTTAGAGAAAAATTCATAGGTACAAATAATGAGAGAGGGAGAGAGAGAGAGATTTATACCCAGTTCCATGTGCAGCGAACTGTCTTACGACTTTTCGTTAAACAAAAAGTATCAAATCAAAGGATTCTTGGACATCCTTAACGCCCTCCCAGTAAGCACATTTCCCTTTGTCCCCAAGAGGGTTCCCATCCTACCTTATCTACTTCAGGTATGTGTTGAACAGGACGGGTCCTTCACTTGCTCTGAAGGATATCGGACAAAGGACTCTTGTAAAATGGTTTTATGGCGGTATGTGGCATCCGAAGGTGTTTGCTGGTGACGTTTGGCATCCTATTTGCTATCTGGAATGGTTGTGTTCGTGATATTTGAATATCAGGAATGCTAGCATTCGATGTTGGAATCTACATTGTATTTTAAGGTTGCTGAAATACATTGTTGGTGCATTTGCAGTATGTTTGGTGGTTTCTAGCATATTTAATGCATTTGTTGGTATGATTTGGCATCGGTAATACATTAGTTGTTAATATCTATATTTGTTGTTAAACCTTGGCATTCGTAATATATTTTTGGGACATTTAGCATTTACGCACACTTTGTTGGTGACATTGACATTGTAATGTTGTTGGAATTTGGCATCTAATAGACTTTGGTGACATTTGGCATCCATAACACATTTGTTGGTGACTTTTGGCATCCATAACACATTTGTTGGTGATATCTGCCATCCGTAATATATTGTTGGTGAGCTTTTCCATCTGTAAAATTTGTTGGTGGTTTTTGGTTTCTGCAAGACATTTGTTGGTGACATTCGGCATCCACACTTCACTGGTGAAATTTGGCATCCATAATATATATATATATATATATATATATATATATATATATATATATATATATATATATATATATATATATATATATATAATATATATATATATATATATATATATATATATATATATATATATATATATATATAATATATATATATATATATATATATATATATATATATATATATATATATATATATATATATATATATATATATATATATATATATATATATATATATACATATATATATATATATATATATATAATATATATAATATATATATATATATATATATATATATATATATATATATATATATATATATATATATATATATATATATATAGTATATATATAGATATATATATTATATATATTATTATATATATATATATACTATATATATATATATATACTATATATATATATATATATATATTATATATATATATATATATATATATATATATATATATATATATATATATCTATATATATATATTATATATATATATATATATTATATATTATATATATATATTATATATATACTATATCTATATATATATATATATATATATATATATGAATGTATGTATGTATGTATATTTGTGTCTCTTGACATTTTCACCTCATTGACGACATTTGGCATCCGTAATTAATTTGCTGGTGACACTTGAAATTTACACTGTATATGTTGGCGACATTTGGCATCCGCAATTAATTTGTTGGGGACACTTGAGATTTACACTATATGTTGGCGACATTTGGCATCTGGGGTGTATTCGTTGGTGAAATGATAAGCTCTGGTGACTTTTGGTATCTAGAGGGTAGCATGCATCAGGGAGGAGGTACATTTTCCCGTTTGGGAAGCATTTCCGTCTCCCTGGATTCTGGTAATTAATGAGAGGGTATTTCTGGGGATATCTCGGGATTTCCCATACCAGGTAATGCTTGTCCTTCCTACTGCAGCTGTATGCTTGCCTTCTACTGCAGCTGTATGCTTGTCTTTTAGACTTCGTAACTGTACCATTTGTAGGTTATTTACCAAGTGATTTTGTTGGTACTTTCTTGTACAGACAGAATTATAATTGATTTTTTTTATACACTTAATGTTATAAGCAATTCTGTTGATAAATAATCTTACACAAACTCTTATAAGCAATTCTAAGTAATTTTTGATACATTCTTAAACAATTTTACAAGATTTTATAAATTCTTACACAAACAAAATTATAAGTAATTGTGTTGATACTTTCTTACACACTGTTAAAATTAATTTTGTTAGTACATTGTTAAACAAGATCTTAAGTATTTGTTTTGATACTTTGTTATACAAACAGAATTATATGTAATTTTTATGCATTCTTACGCAAACAAAATTAAAATAATTTTGTTGATGCATTGTTAAAATTATAAGTAATATTGTTGATAAATTGTTAAACAAAATTAAAAGTATTTGTGTTGATACACTGTTACACAAAAAAGTAACACTGTTGACACATTCATACACAAACAAATATAAGTGTGATACATTGTCGTACAAAATTATTATAAATTGTTGAAATACTTTGTTTTTTTTTTATTAACAGATGTTTTTAAAGAAAATTTTAATCTGATTCCATTAGAGATTAGAAAAAAACTATAGGAATTTTGAAATGGCATAAGATAAATTTTAAATGACTTTATTAGTGTACCATCTGTAGAGTATTCTGTTACTGGAATTTAATTGATCTGATTAAGTATGAAGTAAAAAAAATTATATAATTCTGACATGGCATTTAGTCAATAAAGAAAAATTACATACGCAGAATTAAACTCCATAACCATCCAGTTGGCCACAGAAGGAACTTTGATGACAATTGGAATTTGTTCAGGGTTAGCCAGTGTAAAAACAATTTTTTTTTATATATATATTTACAGACCTTTGGAAGCTTATTACTAAAACAAAATTGAATAACGTAAAAGTTAAAATAAAAAATCCCAGGAAGTAATAACAATCAAGCTCATAAAATTAGCAAAAAAAGTAATAATAAAATAGAATATAATCCAGTAATAAAAGATATTGTATTATTTGCAGCCCTGTGGAAGCTTATTGAAAGAAAAACCATTAAAAGTTGTAAAAAAAAAATCTCAGGGAACTATAACAATGTCTCATATAATGAGCAGCATAATTACATTATAGAAAAAATTATATTTACTGCTCATTGGAAGCTTAATCCCCCCCCCTCTCCTCCTCTCCCTCCCCCCTCAAAAAAAAAAAAAAAAAACTTGACATTTAAGAAATTATTTTCACTTGTTGAAGAGAATCAAGTTCCAGGAAGTAGTAACAATCAAGCTCATATAATTAGCAAAAAAAAAAAAAGATAGTTCAGTGATATTTGGATTTTCCTTGAAGGTTATTGAAACGTCTAATCATCTCGTGAGGTTATATATAGCCTTTGTATCGGTATTTCTCGCCAAGAGACTTAAGTAAAAGTTGGAAATTACAAGTTTTATGACCAAAGATAAGCTCGAGAAATGTCAGCATGAAAGTTTGGGGGAAGTTATTCGTTAATTATTATTGGACTTTGTCATTTTTCTTTTTCTTGCTCTTGTTGCCTTGGTAATACGGATTATAGACATCTTTTCAATTCTTTTAAGATTTTGTTTTTGTGCTAATTCGGATTATATACTTATTTTTTAATTATTCTTTCAAGAATATTTGTTGTACTAATTCGTGTTATATACTTTTTCCAATTCTTTTAAGATTATTTTGATTCTGTGCTAAATCGGTTTATATACTTATTTTTCTATTTTTCAGATTATTTCAAACTTTATTTATATATTTAAAATTTTTGTAGGATTATTTTTTTTCAACTTAATCTGTATATATTATACACTTTTAATGTTTAAGATTTTGTTACTTATATACTTTTAATTTTTAAGGTTATTATTTTCTAATTTTATTTGTATTGTACTTGATATATATTAGTATATACTTATTTTTTTCATTTAAAATTGTTTCAATATTAAATTGGATTATATGAGCGTTTAAAATTTCCGTTTTCCTTTTTTCATAGGCCTTAGAAGATGTTGGCTCAAGAAGAATTACAATGAAATTCCCTGGATTTTAACCAAATTCCCGACGGGATAAAAAAAAATTCGCGAAGGAATGAATTATATATTGATGCCTATACTCGGTTTTTTTCCATCTGTCCATCCGCCTGTGGTATTTCCACATGGTAACACTGCGTCCCGGGCTTTAAATAATATCTTATTTCGAATATTAACGGTGTAATTCGCATACAGTAAATTATTAACACTTTTCAGTTGCAAATGTACACCCAGATATCCTTTTATTTACCTAAAACTTACACATAGCGCAACTATTTCAAGTCCGGGACGCAGTGTTACCATGCGCAACCACCACAGGCGGATGGACAGATGGAAAAAAAAAACAGGTTATAGTAATATGTGTTCCAGGGAAAAAAAAAATTTTTATACGGTAAATGTTGGTGAAATCGACCATCCGTAAGTTTTTTTGTTGGTGAACTTTGCATTCCTTTAAGGTTTTTTGTTGGTGAATTTCTAATTACCTAAGGTATTAAATGTTGGTGAAATTCTAATTAGATATGGCTTTTGTTGGAGAAATCTGTATTCCTTAAGGCTTTTGTCTGCGCTTGGCTGTGCCAAAAATGTTATAATCTAAACAAATCTTAGGCTTTTATTGGAGAAATCTGTATTCCTTAAGACTTTTGTTGGAGAAATCTGTATTGCTTTAGAGTTTTGTTGGAGAAATGTCTTCCTTAAGGCTTTTGTTGGAGAAATCTGTATTCCTTAAGGCTTTTGTTGGAGAAATCTGTATTCCTTAAGGCTTTTGTTGGAGAAATCTGTATTCCTTAAGGCTTTTGCTGGAGAAATCTGTATTCCTTAAGGCTTTTGTTGGAGAAATATACAGTCCTTTAACGTTCTTGTTGGCGAGCTGCTCTTTCCTTAATGAGTTTGTTGGAGAAGTCTGTCTGGCATTTTGCAGCTACTTTTGTTGGGAAGGAAGTAGAGAGAGAGAGAGAGAGAGAGAGAGACCTTACCTTACTTACCTTACAGACCTTACATCTTGTTCGGGTTGCCCCAGGTCCCTCAGTGTGAGGCACCTCTAATGTCTACCTGAGAGTTGCTAGTACATCTTCCGGTATATTTTGCATCTTCCAATCTTGATGGTCTGGGATGCAGTTTAGATATTTGTCGAGCTTATTCTTAAACACATCTACGCTCACTCCTGATATTCCTCAGATGAGCTGGCAACGCATTGAATAGACGCTGCATTATCGATGCTGGTGCGTAGTGGATTAATGTCCTGTGTGCTTTCCTTATTTTTCCTGGTATAGTTTTGGGCACTATTAATCTACCTCTGCTTGCTCTTTCTGATATTTTTAGTTCCATGATATTTTCTGCTATTCCTTCTATCTGTTTCCATGCCTGAATTATCATGTAGCGTTCTCTTCTCCTTTCTAGACTATATAATTTTAAGAATTGTAGTCTTTCCCAGTAGTCTAGGTCCTTAACTTCTTCTATTCTAGCTGTAAAGGACCTTTGTACACTCTCTATTTGTGCAATATCCTTTTGATAGTGTGGGTACCATATCATATTGCAATATTCAAGTGGACTACGAACATATGTTTTATAAAGCATAATCATGTGTTCAGCTTTTCTTGTTTTTGAAGTGCCGTAACAACATTCCCATTTTTGCTTTACATTTTGCCAACAGAGTTGCTATTTGATCATTGCATAACATGTTCCTATTCATCATCACACCAAGGTCTTTAACTGCTTCCTTATTTGTGATGGTCTCATTATTAGGTCCCTTATATGCATATAGCTTTCTTTCTGTCTCCATAATTTATTGATTCAAATTTATCAGAGTTAAATACCATCTATTTACCTCTGCCCAATCATATACTTTGTTAAGGTCTCTTTGTAGAGCGTTCCTATCTTCATCACAAGTAATTTCTCTACTTATTCTTGTGTCATCTGCGGAAACTACTCACTACCGAATCCTTCACATTATTGTCTATGTCTTCAATCATAATAACAAACTGTATTGCAGCTAACACCGTACCTTGCGGCACACCGGATATTACCTTGACTTCATCCGATTTCTCGTCGTTTGCAATAACTATCTGTTTTCTGTTGTGTAAAAATTCTTTTAACCATCTTCCTACTTTATCCACGATATTGTGTTTTCTAATTTTCTTCGCTAATATATTATGGTCTACTTTATCAAAAGCTTTTGCAAAGTCTAAATAAACCACATCTGTTTCATTTCCGCTTTTCATATTTTTGAATATGTTCTCACGGTGGACTAACAGTTGGGTTTGTGTACTTTTTCCGGGTACGAAACCATGTTGTCCTTTATTAAACAAATTATTTTTTTTATTAAATGTTTCATAATATTTTTCTTCATTACCCTTTCATACACTTTCATAATATGTGATGTTAGACTCACAGGCCTATAATTACTTGCCTCTAGTCTTGATCCACTTTTGAAAGTAGGGGTAATATATGCTAATTGTGCTCATCATAAATCTTGCCTGTATCTACACTTTGTCTTAATAATATTGCAAGTGGCTTTGCGATAGAATGAACTACTTTCTTTAACAAAATAGCAGGAATTCCATCAGGCCCTGCAGCAGCTCCATTTTTAATTTCATTAATAGCCTGCACAATATCAGCTTCATTAATATCTATGTCGGCTAAATATTCACTATTTTCATCCCTTACTTCTATATCATTATCTTCATTATCTATTCTAGGGGTGAATTCTCTCTTATATCGTTCTGCCAGTATGTTGCAAATTTCCTTTTTTTTCATTCGTTAATCTCCCTTCAATTCTCAGAGGGCCTATTTCTATTCTTCTTTTATTCATCTTCTTCGCATATGAGTATAATAGCTTGGGGTTTTGCTTGATATTTAATAGGGTTTTTTCTTCCAAGTCCCGTTTTTCATTTTCTTTTGATTGTATAATCTTTTGTTCTGCATTTTCTATCTTACTTTTTAGTTCTATAACTTTCCATGCATTTTTTTCTTTTGCAAGACCTTTTTTCCACTTTCTGATTTTCTGGAACAAGATCCTTCTGTCTCTTGGTATGCATGAATGATGTTTACTTTTCTTCTTCGGTATATATTTTCCACTATTTTCTCCAATATTTTATATAATATCTCCGTATTTACCCTTATGTCATCACTTACGAAAATGTTTTCCCAATCTTTGTTTAATTCTTCATTAATTTCTGACCATTTTATATTTTTACTGTAGAAGTTGTATTTTCCATATCCTTCCCACTTTTTCATTTCTTGCTTATCTCTATTTTCACTTGCTTTGGAATGAACTGTTAATTCTATGACATTATGGTCTGAAATATTCGCATTATAAACTATTATTTCTTTAACATAATTCATCTCGTTCACAAATACTAGGTCTAAAGTATTTTCCTTTCTTGTTGGCAGGTGATTTATTTGTTGAATGTTGTATTCTAGTAGCATATCTAATAGCTTTTCAAATTGCCTCTTATCTTCTGCACTACTATTACTCTCTTTTTTATATGTATAAGTACAACCACAATCTCCTATTCGTTCTTTCCATTCTACGAAAGGAAAGTTGAGTCACCAGATAGGAGAATAGGTCCAGTCCTTGTGATTTCTACATATATCATCCAATTTTCAATTATTAAGTCAAACTCTTTAGTATTAGGAGGTCTATATATTACTATGTTCATCAATTTTTCAGATTCAAATTCTACTGCTATTAGTTCACATTCTGAGTTACTATATTTCTCATATATTTTTCCTTGTTTTTTGTCTTTCCCATATATTGCGGTTCCCCTTGATTCCTATTTTTTCTATCTGATCTATAAGTTTGGAACCCTTTTATTTGATCATCATTCCCAGTCTCTTGGGAATACCAGGTTTCACTTATATTCTTATATCTATTTTCTTTTCATTTTGGGTTAGTTCTTCTAAGTGTACTCTATTTTTCTTTTTGAGTTACTCGTAACTCAAACCCTGCGCATTCATCACTATGATGGTTTGCGTGTTTTGTTTTCCTTCATTTAATACTGGTAGTAATAAGGATTTTCCCATGTCCTCTTTCCTGTTCTGGTATGTTGTTCTTTTTTTCATTTCCAGAAATTCTGACATTAAAAAATCCAACTTTTCCATAATATTTGATCTTCCTTCATCATAATTATTCATTTTGTGTCTGAATCTGCAATTTTCTCCGTTTCTGCAATATCCTCTTGCATAATAAATACAGTTATTATCTCTTGAGTATAATTTCGGAGCTGATGCTTTGAAATTTTTGCTGACACCTCTGCATATCTCATTGGTGGTTTGCTTTTCTCTTTAACTGATATTCTTGATTTCTCTCTTTATTTGTTTCTTTCTTATTTTGGATTTTATTACTTGGTTGGTTATTTATTTGATTATGATTCATGGCTACAGGGTGCATATATTTGCATTTTTTGTCGAACTTACATCCTTTTCCTTCTTTTAGGTTTTTACATATTTTTGGATGCAGATCTCTGCAATCATCCCCATATCCATCTAAGTATGCACATTTACCATATATTTCATAGTTTTAACATATCTTAGGATGTTTGTAGTAACATCTTTCTCCAAATCTGCAATTCCCTCTTTTCAAAAGGTTGCAGATTTTGTCTTTCTTGTCTATTTTTTCCTCTTTCCCGTCATTGTATAGATCTGGGTAGAGCCTCTTCGGGATTTGCTTTTCTGTTGTCATATCGTAATTTATTTCTTCGTAGGTATGCTGCTTTATTGCCTCATATGTAGTATCAATGAGTATCTCTGCATC
>NC_087219.1:33880341-33882841 GCF_015104395.2 Macrobrachium nipponense
TTTTTTCGTATGTGTATTTTCCTTTTAAGTGTTTTTCTGTGTTTATGCAACACTAAACATTAACTATCTTGTATCTGCAGATTTCGTTGTATTGTGATTATAAACCTCTTACTCTCTCTCTCTCTCTCTCTCTCTCTCATCTGTCTCTCATCTCTCTCTCTCTCTCTCCTCTCTCTCTCTCAGAAGTGACGGATGGTGTAGCAACCCTATATAGCATACACATGCAAAAGTAATCATACAAAAATATGAATAAAATGAGAAATGTATAAATGTATATACCATAAGTTCTACAAAATAAACGGAAAAAGGCTGTGGATGGTACGATTGTGTCCGTGCCTTTAGGCGTGCACGTTGCAAGGGACCTACTGGTGCTGCTGCTGCTGCTGCTGCCGCCCTTTGGCCGTGCCCTTGGGCGTGCTGCCACCACGCACGGCGCATCCTGGGATGTGCCAAACAGGTGGGAGATCTTTTAAGGCAGGACGCTTTTAGAACGAAGGACATCTGGCTTTCTTTATTCTGGTCTCCAGAGCCTCCTGGAGGGGAATCTGCTCTCCTCCTCTTTTTGATGTTGTAATGAGTTTGCCCCTCCCCCTTCCCTTCCCCTTCCCTTCCCTTCCCCTTCCCCTTTCTCTTACAGCTTTCTCTGTCATCTTATTCAAGGATGGTGAATTGTTGTTGGTGATAGTGTTGGTAGTGAAAGTTTTCAACTTTTGAGTTTGCCCCTAATTTTATTTTGAGTGTCTGTGACACTTAATTGTTTTCAGCGCCTCATGCAGTGGCGTGGTCGGTAAGGTCTTGGCCTGTCACCTCGGTGGCCGCGAATTTGATTCTCGGGCATTCCGCTGAGTGGTTAGAGATGTGTATTTTTGGTGATGGAAGTTCGCTCTCGACGTGGTTCGGAAGTCACGTAAAGCCGTTGGTCCCGTTGCTGAATAACCACTGGTTCCATGCAACGTGAAAACACCATACAAACAAATTGTTTTCGCACTACTACTACTATTACTACTACTACTACTATAATAATAATAATAATAATTGATTATTATTAATCAGTCACTATTTTCAATTCCCTAAGACTTTGCAAGGTAGGACAGTGCTACAGGGCAAACTAATTAGATTTTAAGCTGTAAGATTTCTCGGGTAGAGGGTAGAATGACTTGCCTACGTCCCAAGTAAGCTGGAGGTTTGATCACGCCTTGTTAAGTTATGGACACTCGAAGTTTGAAAGGTTCCCTGGGAATAGGAGAATGTTATTCCAAAGTTGTATAAGGTGAGAGGAACCTTTGTCAAAGTTGAAGTAAGTCTGTTATTACAAACTCTGTATGGGTTACACTATGTATAGTCCAACGTCTGAAGTTTAATTATAGAACTTGGTATAGTCTTTGTATAGAATAATTACCCTTTCAGTAATTCTATTGTTGTAACTCGGTACGAGTTAGACTATGTATAGTCCAAGGTCTAAAGTTGCCTATAGAACTTGGTTATAGTCTTTACTATAGAATAATTACCCTTTCAGTAATTCCATAGTTGAAACTATGTATCTGTTAGACTATGTATAGTCCAAGGTCTAAAGTAGTCTATATATATAACTTGGTTACAGTCTTTATTATAGAATAATTACGCTTTGTCATTCTATTGTTGAAACTGTCTGTTAGACTCTGTATAGTCAAAGTTCTAAAGTTTAATCTGTAGAACTTGGTGTAGTCTTTGTATAGAATAATTACCCTTTCAATAATTCTATTGTTGAATCTATGTATCTGTTAGACTATTTATAGTCCAAGGTCTAAAGTTGTCTGTAGAACTTGTATAGTCTTTGTATAGAATAATTGCCTTTTTCAATAATTCTGTTGTTGATACTATGTATGAGTTGTACTATGCATAGTCCAACGTTTAAAGTTTAATCCATAGAACTTGGTAAAGTGTCTGTAGAGACTAATTACCCCTTGAAGTGTACCTTTGATAATTAGGAATATTCTGTAAAAAAACACTTTTACAATTTCCCTCATGGAAGCAGAGCTACATATAGAATCTACTTGTATAGACACTTAGCAACTTTTGTGTGGCCAAGATCGTGAAAACCAAGTATTCCCATTTTTTTTAACTGCTAAAACGTACGACAATGTCTTTTAGTTTGAGGTTCGTGTAGTCTAGTCGTACAATTTCTTAACAAGGCCCCAGGTCTTTGTTTCTCCTTAAGATCCCTCCCCTCCCCTCTTTCTTTGCCTGGGCACTTCGAGTTATTGTATGTCAGAGACACGTACTTTTCTTCTTTACATCTGGGTCTTTGTAATCGCCAGACCTATTATTTGGCAGTTTAACAATGACTCAGCGCTTGTTAAAGGCTGAGGAAAGCTGCCTGCTGGCCCAGAAAACTCTTGGGTATTGGGGCATTTAATGTGGACAGCGGCAATGATGGCAGGGTATTTGGAGCATTTATGGAGCAGTGGGACCATTTACTGAAGATCTCCAGAATTTAGCCTTGGCTCAACGGCCCTATTCG
>NC_087219.1:33885341-33887841 GCF_015104395.2 Macrobrachium nipponense
GGGTGACTTTAGCCTGCCCAGCCTCGAAGCCTCTAGTGAGTGTGACCTTCCTCCCTTCGTGACCTAACATTTTGCTAATTCATCGTATTTTTCGCCAATTACCACCTTCATCTCCCCTCTGCACAAGAGCGATGGGCTTTCCCCTCCTTTAGGGGATAGTCATTGTCTCCCCTTGAGGAGTGCTGATTGGTCGACGGTTTCTCCCCTCTTCGTTCTGCCTAGTGAGCTCATGCTGCTTTTTTCCCCCCTCGTTCGTGTTTGGTTAAGTGTTTCTTGAGGAATGGAATGGTCACACTTAGGTAAAGTCTCCTCTCTCTCTCTCTCTCTCTCTCTCTCTCTCTCTCTCTCTCTCCTCTCTCTCTGAGAACTGCAAAACACAATGACTTACAAACTGGGTTCATCCTTAATTTTTTTAAAGAAATTATAGTCTAGGTTTAAGTTATTAAACTCTGTTGACGAAGACTTCCGTATTTGTCATGTGTAGAGAACAATGCCTATATCCTGTAATGAGAGAGAGAGAGAGAGAGAGAGAGAGAGAGAGAGAATAACCCAACCACCTGTAAGAAATATAGGGGAGGGAAACATTCCCCTACTTAAAAGCAATATGGAGAGCACCATCTCCTTGTAAGTATTATGGACAGGCTGTCTGCTATAACCTGTATGGAGAGACCTATATATATACCTTCAAGCTTTAGTGGAGAGTGCCATCTGCCTATGGAGAGAGAGAGAGAGAGAGGGCTGGGCCAGCCAGCCTATAAAACCGTATGGAGATCCCTCACACCTCCCATAAGCTATGCGTATAGAGAGAGAGAGAGAGAGAGAGAGAGAGAGAGAGAGAGAGAGAGAGAAGAGCAAACTACTCTGCGTGAAAGCTGCCATTTCTAACACGCGCGGCCTTCGCTCCCTGTTGCTGGAAAGTCTTTCAGTCTTCATTCCTCCAGACCTCCAATCTTCCAGACTTGAATCCTTCCAGTACTTTAGCTTTCCAGTCTTCTAGTCTTCCGGACTTCGTCTTCCTCTTCCAGACTTCGTTTTCCTCTTGCAGCCTTCCAATCTTCCAGCCTTCCAGTCTACCAATCTTACAATCTCCCAGCCTTCCAGTCTACCAATCTTCCAGTCATTCAATCTAAAATCCTTCCAATCTTCCAAGCTTCCAGTCTAATAGTCTTCAGTCTTTCAATCTTCCAGCGTTCAAGCCATCTAGTCTTCTATCCTTCCAGTCTTCTATCCTTCCAGTCTTCCACCTTACGACCCTCCGAATCTTCCAGGCCAGACTAACCTCCTTCCTTCTATCACCGGCCTTCCAGTCTTCCAGGCCAGCCTTACTTCCGTACTTCCTTCAGCCGTCCCATCTCCCCCTTTTCCAATTTCACGGTAATTGGAAATTCCAAAAGGCCTGGCGCCACGTCCCTTATTTTAATTGCATTGATCTCGGTACCCACACGCAGTTCATTCCCCCGCGTGGGTGACAAACTCCTCTCCCCCCTCCCTCCCTCTCCCTTCCCCTCTCCCTTAACTGGTCCTATTCATTTCCTGGTTTGGGGTCGCGAAAGGTTCATGGAAACGTAATGCATTTTTTTTTTTTTTTTTTTTTGTTTTTTTTTTTTTTTTTTTTTTTTTTTTTTTTTTTTGCGGGGGCGGTGTTCGGGGGGGGTAGGGGTTACATTAGGTCAATGAAGGTCATTATTTGGCCTTTGACTTTTTTGCTGTTTTAAGAAAACTTTCCGTTAGGCGGATAAATGCCCGTTTCTTGTCCATGCCAGATGGAGATAAAAAACAACTAAGAGAAAAGAACTCGATAAAAGGAAAGATTAAAAAAAAAAGTAAATGGAAGAAGGTTAGACTAGTCTGCCTCTCAAAGGACAGAAATTTTATTAGTTAACGGAAAATAGACGTGAGATGTGCGAGTATGCGCGCGCTCGGTCTCGCAGTGATTTTAATTTCTGATATACGTAAAGATCCTCTGCTTGTAACCGGTGTGTGTTTTTTTTTTTACGAGCACCAGTTGACTGACAACTAGGTACATAATTTAGTCGATTGGTCAGGACAAAGTCATTTTTAGCTCATTTTTCTTAAACTTATTTATTTTATTAGCCTTGTGAATGTTTGGGAAGTTCGTTTAGAATTTAATTTTTTTTATAGCCTTGTGCCTGTTTGAGAAGTTTCTCACCCCCGGGATCGAATACGGACTCCTCTTGTGTGTAGAGCGTGCTACCGCTTTCGCTACGGAGAGAGAGAGAGAGAGGTGGCGGGTAAAAAGTATTTTTATACACAACATCTATTAGTATTCTGTAATCACATCATTTTTCTTTTCAGAGAGGAGAGAGAGAGAATATTTTTTTTTTTTATGTATGACATACGCGTATGTTTTGTATAGTTTTAAATCTGCTCCTTATAGTGTCTTAACCTTCATTGCTATATAGCCATTTTTAGCTTTTATTGCTGTAGTCTTATGTAGTCTTATATGGTGTCTTATTGCCTTAGTCTTAAGTCTTTATTG
>NC_087219.1:33895341-33905341 GCF_015104395.2 Macrobrachium nipponense
AAGGGAGGAAGGGGGCAGTGCCCCTTCCTTTAGCCCCAGCTTTTAAGAAAAGCCTTCATATAACGGGGGCTGCTGTCGGATACCCGAGGGAAAGACAAGGAGAAAGGAGACTGAGGGGAAGTGGCGGAGGAGGCGGGGAAGGGAAAGTGAATATGGTAAAGGTGATAGAGTAAATGGTAAAGGTAACAGAAAAGTAGGACAAAGTAAATGGTAAAGGTGATGAAACGGTGGGACAGACAGAGTGAATGGTGAAGGTGATATAGTAAATGGTAAATAAGGTAATGGAAAACTGGGACAAAGCAAATGGTAAAGGTGGGACAGACAAACTGAATGGTGAAGGTGATATAGTAAAATGGTAAAGGTAATGAAGCATTGGGACAGACATAGTGAATGAGAAAGGGGATATAGTAAAATGGTCAAGGTGATGAAACGTTGGACAGACAAAGTGAATAGTAAATGTGATGGAAAAGTGGGAGAGAGTAAATGGTAAAGGGGCAATGAAACGTGGAGAGACGGGAAGTAATGAGAAGGTAATGAGTATGTGGAAAGACAGTATGTGATAGTGTATATAGTATGTATTTATGTATGTGTAATAAATTGAAGGTTCAAAGTGTTATCCATCAAGTTTATCCATTCAACCAATCTACAGTTTTAAGTAAAATCTGAGAAAAATCCTAAAAAAATTAGTTGAATGCTTTTCGTACAGGGCTGTTTTTATATGACGTTTATTCAAAGAATAACACTTCTTTTCAAAGCAATTTTTGGGAATAAAAGGATACTATTCTATTCGGGTATAAATAAAAAAAAATATTTTGAGTTTAATCCAGGATAAATGTTTGCGCTTACAAAAAAAAAGTCTTGAGTTTCATTTCCAGTAAGATAGATAGAAAATGTTTGCACTCTCAAAAAAAAAAGGACGAAAGAAAAAACATTCGTCTTGTTGAGTTTCATCCCAAATAAGAAAGAAAGCGTTTGCACTAAAAAATAAATAAATAAATAAATAAATAAATGTTGTTTCGTCCCCAATGAGAAACAGGAAAATGTTTGCACTATCAAAAAATAAATCTCATTGTTTCATCCTAAATTAAGAAGAAGAATGTTTACACTTAAGAAAAAAAAAAAGCTTTATTCTTCTTCTTGGGTTTCATCCACAAGAAGAGACAGTGGCGCGGTTGGTATGGTGTTGGCGTGCCACCTCGGTGGCCGCGAGTTTGATTCTGGGCCATTCCATTGAGAAGTGAGAGATGTGTATTTCTGGGGATAGAAGTTCACTCTCGACGTGGTTCGGAAGTCACGTAAAAGCCGTTGGTCCCGTTGTTGAATAACCACTGGTTCCATGCAACGTAAAAACACCATACAAGCAAGCAAACAAACAACAAGAGAGAAGAAAACGTTTGCACTCGCCCGCTCCCCTCCCTTCCCCCACAACCCCACCCCAATTTTTTTTTTTTTTTTACGCAGAGAGCGAATCAAGTCCTAATGCAGGTTTATGCAAGCAACCTTGAAAGTGCCATCGGCAACCTCCTCGTTCTGTGGCGTAGTTTGCATTCCAGTTCTCCACCGAAATATAAAAAAAAAGGGGGACGGGGTGTGAAGGAAAAGGGAAAATCTAGCGCCGGTCTGAAATGAGAGAGAGAGAGAGAGAGAGAGAGAGAAGAGAGAACCGAGAGAGAGAGGAGAGGAGGAAGAACCTTTGATATGGAGGTCTTTTGTTTTCTGTGTATGTGAGGGGGAGAGAGAGAGCTTTTCTATGGGAAGGGTTTTTTGAGCTGAGAGAGAGAGAGAGAGAGAGAGAGAGAGAGAGAGAGAGAGAGAGAGAGAATTAAAGATGGCTTGGGATCTCTTAAAATGGCCCAGATCTGATGTTTATCAAAGAAACATTTAAATGTCATGTAATTTTTTAAATATGAAAACTGACAGAATAGAAATTAGTTGCCAGAGGGGTTTAGTTCCTTCATAAAATAATTTGAAAAATTACGAAATATTTTGAAACCTTACAAGTTCTGAAATAAGTCAACTGTTCTGGAACTTTTTATGATTTGGAATTCTCTAACTGCTTCTGATTTCCCTGGCTTATTAGCCCTCCCTTCTTCAAGAGGCAGGAAATGTCTGTCTTAAACTTCGTGGTAAAGGGCCTTCACCTTCCTCCTTTTCGTTCGCCGCCTTTAGTTATCGTCGGGCCTGGGCAAGAAAAGGAAAGTATGCTTAAACTAAGATACATAATGGTTAAGTTGATGTCTTGTTTGAAGTAGCAGTTGACATTACGTTCAAGTTATTGTATCTAAATGCAGAATAAAAAGATAAATTAACTACATGTGACCTGAAGAAAATTAAGTTGAATTTTAGAATAAAAATATTACGGTAAAATACAAGTCAAGAGTTTACTGACAAAAGTTGCCAAGTAAGGGCGACAAAGCTGCTTTTTAAGGAAATATACCAGACTTAAACTTAGAATGGACTTGTATAAAAAAAAAATCTGGTCATATTTAATCTACAGTAATGTTAAAAATATGACAGACTTAAAACTTGGACGAGATATGTGTTTAAAAAACTTAATAGAATTAGATATGTCAAACAGTTTATGAAGAAAATATAAAAAAAAAACATCTCTCCGGAGAAACACTTTATAACAAATTTAAAGAAATTATAAAATTCTCTCTCTCTCTCTCTCTCTCTCTCTCTCTCTCTCTCTCTCTCTCTCTCTCTCTCTCTCTCTCTCTCTTTTTGTGGCAGCAAACTAGGACAAAACTGCCTGTACTCCCTTGAGTACTTTGGGAGAGCCAGGAATAGACGGAGGGACTGTCAATGTTTAATCACGCACCAACTCGTAGTAGTGGCCACTACCAGAGAGAGAGAGAGAGAGAGAGAGAGAGAGAGAGAGAGAGAGAGAGAGAGAGAGAGTTGTCGTTTCAGGCCCCCGGTGAAAAATTCAAAACCACCTCCGTTCGTACGTAACTTTTTTTTTTTTTCCTTCGTGGAAGGGTTAAAAATGTTCACAGTTGGCAAGTTTTTTTTGTAGGTTTGTTAAATTCTGTTTTGTATACAGAATTTTTGTTTTTTTTTCTGTTGAGGTTTTTTTGTGGAAAATTTACAAATATTCACAATTTGTAATGCTTCATTGTGTTATTTTGTAGGGGTTGGTTGCAGAATTTGTGTATGTATGTGTGTGTGTATGTAGATTTTGTAGCAGTTTAAATCTCATATTTGGCCTATACTAAATATTAAATAGCCTTTTCCTTAAAGATATATCATAACCAACAGCAAACACAAACGTCTCCCCCCTTAAACTTATTAATCATTTCTCTCTTTACCTCAGACATTTATACACCAGCGTCACTCACCACTCATGCGGTGTATAACGTCAGTCAGTTGTCTAGTATACTACACCATCCCTGGCCGTGTTTGCCATTCCAGAATGCGGTGTATATGCAACTTTAGACCGCCTTGGCCGGGTCGTATCTCTGCCGTAGCTCCGGCCATGTTGCCTTGTTTACGCCTCGCCGTAAACTGCCGTTGATCTGGAGGTCGGTTTTTGGGGAGGGTTTATGAAGCCGTTAAGGAGGGCAAAGGCAGAGAGAGAGAGAGAGAGAGAGAGAGAGAGAGAGAGACCTTCCCTTCAGCCACGCTCTTTTTCTTGGAGGTGATGTCTTGTCTTGAGATGGCCAGTTCATTCTTCTTCTTCTTGGAGATGTCTTCTTTTTGGAGTTGGAGGTGATGTCTCCTCTCCATTGTGGAGTTGGAGAACTCATCTTTTTGGAGTAGGAGTTGGAGGTGATGTCTTCTTTTTGGAGTTGGAGGTGATGTCTTCTTTTTGGAGTTGGAGGTGATGTCTTCTTTTTGGAGTTGGAGGTGATGTCTTCTTTTTGGAGTTGGAGGTGATGTCTTCTTTTTGGAGTTGGAGGTGATGTCTTCTTTTTGGAGTTGGAGGTCGTCTTCTTTTTGGAGTTGGTGATGTCTCCTCTCCATTATGGAGTTAGAGATGTCTTCTTTTGGGGGTTGGAGGTAGAGGCTGAAACCAACATTCTTTGGAAGCTTGAATTTCAAGTCAATTGCCCCGTGAGCTTGATCCATGTGAATAAAGGTTTCTATCTAATGAAATAATAAGATATGTTATGTTCCCCTTCTTGGAGGGAGGGCCCTTTGTAAAAACTCCTCCTTCCGACTCCTCTTGGGTAAGAAGTCCTCCTCCTCCTCCTCCTCCTCCTCCTATTCAATCCCACCGCCTCCTCGCGAAGACATCTTGTTAACGCTGTCCTGAAAAGAACGGTTTGGAACGCCATGGGGGCACTCCACAGTATATTAGGAGTGAGGGGGATGGAGGTCCTGTCTCCAACCGTCCTCTCCCTTCCTTTATCCCCCTCCCAAAACATCAGCTACCCCCGTCTCCGGTGATAGCATCAGACGTTATTATCAGCCGCTGGTTTCTTGCAAGGATTTTTTTCCCCTAAAGGGAAATATGCACGAGGTCTCTTGCAGGTGCTTGCAAGTGCTTGCAAAGTTTTCTGGTGTCACCTGTAATGAAGGTGATACCCCCAACCGCCAGCCCCCTTTCTCCCTCGGCCTTACCTGACTTTCGGGGGATGTTTTAAGTAGGGTAAGTGTTGCAGTGGTTTGTTGCAGTAATTGGTATTGCAGGTAGTTGTAGTTTTGCTTTCATGATTCTCGAGTGATATTGTCCTTTCAGCTTATTTGACAATCGAGTGTTGCAGGTGGAAGGTAAAAGGAATTACTTGCAATTTTGTTATGCGCTGGTTGGATGCATTTTAACAATTCCCGGCAAAGTTAGTATGAATTGCAGCATTGTTGCACACCTAGGTTCTGTTGCAATAATTTGCACATCAATAGCAGAGTTGCGAGTTTGACTTTTAATACTTTAGTCTGTTGCACAGTCAATATTTCAATAGCTTGTTTTGGACAATGTATTTTGCAATAAATTGTCGCATTATTACACATCTGTTGCTGTGACGTTGCAGATTTGCAATATTACTTACAAAATACTTTGATTTATAATAATCAAAGCTATTTTGGGTTATAGGAGTTAATTTAGCAATATATCCATATTCATTATAAACTTGTTACCGTGTTAAGTTTTACACAAGTTAAAGAAAGTGTTCCACTTTTAATATTAATGTGATGAACTGTCAGAAGTCTCTTGGGGAACATAAGTTGACAGGAAAGATATATAGTATATGAATAAGCAGCTTTCGAGTTTGCCCTAGTATTATTATATTAGTATTATTATCATTAGTTATTATTATTAGTATTAATATTTCATTAGATGAAACCTATTCACATGGAACAAGCACACGAAAGGGGCCACTGACTTCAAATTCAAGCTCCCAAAAATGTTGGTTTCAACCTCCCACCGCTAAAGACCTCCCCTGACACTGCAGCAGTAACTGATTATCATACAGAGACAGTTATTTTTCATCGGCCTGGGGGGAGACGCTAACACGCGACATCTGAGTGGCATGGCACGACACTAACCTCTATACCAGCGGACCTCATAACAAATGTTGGAGTAGCTTGGAAGAAAAATAAAACAACCATAACTGGACATTAGGTGTAAATCTCTCTCTCTCTCTCTCTCTCTCTCTCTCTCTCTCTCTCTCTCTCTCTCTCTTAATTTAGGAATTCTTTCTCGTTATATTTGTGATCTATTAAGAGTTATAATAATTATTACACTTTTATCATTACTGTTAGGAATGGTTAACTATCGTGGTTATTTGCACATGAATATTACTAACTGCTACTACTGCTACTACTACTACTACTACTACCACCCCATATTACTACTGCCATACTACTACCCATATTACTACTACCCCATATTACTACTACTACCACCACCACCACCACCCCACTACCATACTACTACTACTACCTCATACTACTGCAACTACTACAACCCCAATGCTACCTACCTATTAACATGCTTGCTGCTACATACTGCTGCTGCTACTACTATTACCCCATATTACTACTACACTACTACTAGTACTCCATATTACTACTACTACCTCCTCATATTACTACCATACTACTAATACTTCCCGATATTACTACTACTACTACTATTACTATCACCCCATTTTACTACTGCTGCTGCTGTTACTACTACCCCACATTACTAATACCACCATACTACTACTACTACTACTACTACTACTACTACTACTACTACCATACCACGACTATTAATAATAATCTTAGTTTATTTTTAACGAAAAGCACGTGCTACGGTGTCTCTTGCAAGCACTGCCTCGGTGCGTAGCTGTCAGTCACAATTGAGACTTGTCAGAGGATATTATCTCTGACAGAGGAGAAAAGGAATTCACAAGTAGAATACATCATATTTACTCAGGAAATGAGTGGATTTATTTATGTAATCCCTTGGGAATTTTCAGTGGATTTATGTAATCCCGTGCGATTTTTGTGGGTTTTTGGGATTACTTCGTATTTATTGGCCGCACTGTATTTTTTCTGTAGTTCTTTGTAGCTTACTAGCTCCAATTTACGTAGTTGTCTGTAAATACATCATCATATATATACTAGGAATTCAGAGGATTTATGTAATCCCTGGCGATTTTTTTCCATTTTCTTGTGGGATTACTACCTAGTTATTGGCCGCACTGTTTTCTGTAGTTATCGTAGATTACTAAGCTACAATTTATATTGTTACAAATATTTATATAGTAATCTTTAGATAAATAGTTATTTATTTACTAAGGAATCCAGAGGATTTATTTATGTAGTCCCTGGAGATTTATAGCGATTTTTGTGTAATTCTTGGGATTACTTCTCAAGTTATTAGCTGCATAGTATGTTATCTGTAATTTGGTGGATACAATTAGCAGCACTTGGGTAGTTTGCCTTGTAATTCACTCTTGTCATTCGATGCAGGTCTTCTGTAATTTTGTTTAAGTAAATCCTGAATCGTAATATGGGCTTAGTATTAATGATAGCTGCCTTGGAGGATTGATGGGGATTTTGAGAAGGTTAATAATAATAATAATAATAATAATAATAATAATAATAATAATAATAATAATACTTTTGTTCACCTTGTTGTTTTCGACATGCACTCTGGTGGCCTCTAATTTGATATTAGCAAAAATTAATGTCTAAACGTGATAGTAATAAACTACAAATACATAATAATAATATTATAATAAAGTAATAATTTTGTTTCCAACTTGATGTTTTCGACTACACTCTCTGGTGGCCGTCTATTGTAATTACAAAAAATTGAATGTCGAAACGTCAGAGTAAATAAAACTACAAATAATAATAATAATAATAATAATAATAATAATAATAATAATAATTTTGTTCACCTTGATGTTTCGACATACACTCTGGTGGCCGTCTATTGATAATTACAAAAAATTGAATGTCGAAACGTCAGAGTAAATAAAACTACAAATAATAATAATAATAATAATTTTGTTCACCTTGATGTTTCGACATACACTCTGGTGGCCGTCTATTGATAATTGCAAAAAAGATTGTCGAAACGTCAGAGTAAATAAAGCTACAAATGATGATAATAATAATAATAGTAATGATAATAATAATAATATTAATAGAATTATTTAGCTGCAGAGTATACTGTATTTTTTGGTAAAAACATTAACACTCGCCAATAGAGAAATAATAATAATAATAGATAAAAATATTTAGCGCCAGAGATACTGTATTTTTGGGTAAAAACATTAACACTCGCCAATAAAGAAATAATAATAATAATAATAATAATAATAATAATAATAATAATAACAATAACAATAATAATAATAAACATTTTATTGAAGAGGCTTCTCCGCTTAAAGCCCTGGAATCCAAAGTGGAAAATAACGAAGCTTCAATCTTGGGATTCGAACCCCAGTATGGCAAAGTAGTGAGGTCATTTAGACAGGTCAGAGGCCAGCGCGGTTATTACGGGGCACTGCAGTCTTTACTTGAGGCTCTTTGTAGCGTGCATTTGGCCCCTGGCTGCAATCCCATCTATTACCTTTACAGTGCGTCCGTTCATATTCTCTTTCTGCCATCTTGCAATCGTTAACCCTCTCCTAACTTAACTATTCCTTTTACTGCACTGCCATCAATATTATCTTTCTGCCATCTTGCTTTTCGTAACACACACTTAATCTAACCATTCCTTTTACTGTACCCCCATCAATATTCTCATTCTCCAGTCTTACTTTCCTTAACCTTCTCCTTATAGTTGATTCATTGTGCAATTGCGAGGTTTTCTTCCTGTTAGACATTTCAAACCACCTGACTCGATATTCCTTCCAGCGCTAAATGACCTCATAGGTCCCAGCGCTTGGCCTTTGGCCTAAATTTTATAATAGTTACGAATACATTTCAGGCGAATGAAGCAATAAGAATACCAAATATATGTATCGAAATCTACATCTAGTCAAATAAAATAAAATAAAAGTGAATGTAGCCTTCAATTCATATATTTGTATTGAACTCCACACGTTTTATGGTAAAAAAAAAAAGGGAATGTAGCCATTACAATCCATATATTTGTATTCAACTCGAACTCTAGTATGATAGAAAAAAAAGAGCGAATATTTTTAATTAAAATGCAAACCACAGATCAAAATCAACCCACGGTCACCCGGTGCTCATTTCAGAGCGGAGGGAATGTTGCAAACGTCATGGCAATGTGCGTTGCAAATGGATCTTCAGAGCAGCTCAGATTTATTTTTCGTGTGTTTTTGAGAGAGAGAGAGAGAGAGAGAGAGAGAGAGAGAGAGAGAGAGAGAGAGAGAGAGAGAGAGAGAGAGGCCTTGTCAATGTGGACATCTTTCTCCTGTTAACTGACAGTTTCAGAGTAAAAAATTTACTTCATCCTTGACGAGAGAGAGAGAGAGAGAGAGAGAGAGAGAGAGAGAGAGAGAGAGAGAGAATATTTCATCTTTCATCTTTCTTCTTTCTCTCCCTTCAATTGGCAACTTTGGCATTCAGAAGTGACTTCGACCTTTCTATGAGAATCCTTTTAATTCCATTGACCACTTTCTCAGTATTTTCCCAACTTTTTAAATAACCACCTGTTTTCTGCTGTGACTTTTATTTCTGCCTGTTCGATGGATCTGTGGACATTTTGTCACCTGATCAACAAACCACTTTTCCTACGTTTTTCACACTACACTGAAGAACAGGTTTGTAATGGTTGTAATAGTTTTCTGTAAGAGAAAGAGTATTCTATAAAAGAAAAAGTTTTATGTGAAAAAAAAAGTTTTCTGTAAGAGAAGAAAAAGTTTTCTGTAAGAGAAAACTATTGATGGCTTTTTCTGTCCGGCCTCAGATCGTAAAAACTATTGAGGAAAGAGCGCTGCAAATTGGCATGTTAATCATCCACCTTCCAGTCATCAAACATACCAGGTTGCAGCCCTCTAGCCTCAGTAGCATAGAAATCTCGACTGCGCCGAAGAAACTAAGGCGCATATTTTATTTGTTGATACCCTGCTGCCCGTCACTTTCCAGCTCTTTAAAATACCATTCACTTCCTTTTGAAAGTTCCCGTTTATATATTAAAGTGAACTCTTTTGTACCTTTTCTTTCCCATGGCTTTTACTGCCTTATCTATGGCTGCTCCTCTCTCTTTTCCTTATTTATGTTCGACCCGGTCTACCTTTTCACTGTAAACAGTTTCTGCCAAGTTTGGTTTCTAATACATTTTTTTTTTAAGTTGTAATTTTGATATTCCTTCATTCCATCCCTTTTAGAAGGAAAATTTAACCTTCACTCCAGTGGGAAGATTCTCTCTCTCTCTCTCTCTCTCTCTCAAGTAAATGGAAAAGTAGAGTTTGGACGCGTATGTTGCAGGAGTTTGATTTTTTAAAAGGAATTTTAAGGTGTGAGTGAAAGCTATTGGTTTACCTAGTCTCTTAAATTATCCCCTCCACCCTCCCCCTCCCTTCTTTATCATGTATGTGTATGTATAAACTTTATATACATACATGAATGTATGCATGCAAGCATA
>NC_087219.1:33927841-33945341 GCF_015104395.2 Macrobrachium nipponense
AGGGATGTATCGTCGGCACTTGTTAAATTGGTGCGATCCAACATCGGCGGATAATAACCCTTAATAACTTTAATTGCTTTGGGTAACTGTTTGGCCGGGATGGGGGAGGGAAGGGAATGCTTGTTAAGGGGAGTTTGCTTTTGGGTTCATTTCATCATTTATTTGGAAGTTTTTTTTTTTTTTTTTTTTTTTTTTTTTTGGGGGGGGGGAGTAGGTATATGTACTATGTAAGGTAATGTACATATATATGTAAGGTAATGTACTGTATATACGTATATGTATATGCCTCAAAACCTTGTATTTCAACGAACTGGGTATAATTCGTCATACACACAGGTATTGGGCTTTTTGTTTACATTGATGATCTCTGACCGTAATGGAGAGAGCTCCGTGAATTTTTGTTGTGACCGCGTGGATTGGCACTAAAAGGAACGTTCTGAACATGAAAAATACCAACTCTCTCTCTTTTCTCTCTCTGCTTCATGGGTCTCTCCTATTTACAGACGAACTTCAATTACGGCTTTATAGTCGAACCCACCTCTCTCTCCTCTCTCTCCTCTCTCTCTCTCTCTCGTCTCTCTCTCTCTCTCCTTTCTCCTCTCTCTGAGTTCCTTTTAAGCGAAGCCCAACTCGGCCACCAGAACTATTGGAGGAAAAAAAAAAAAAAAAAAAAAAGAATTCCTAGGAGTTTGGGAATCCATCAGTTTGGCTTTGCTGCCCCGATATGTTCCAGGTCAATGGCAGGTTTGGGGTCGGAAGTGTATTTTGAGATCGAGAGTGATTTTACTTTTATTTTTATTTTAATGTTTTATATATATGGGCTGTTCGGTTCCAAGGCAGTGTCCGATTTGCGTAGCCATATGGCTTAATAAAATTGCAATATGAAATAATTAGATAAAATTGCCATACGAAATTTTAATAAAATGTAGAATATAGTAATCATTATAATTAGTTATAATTTCATTTATAATTTTATAATTATCAATAATCATAATAATGATAGTTATTATTATTAATAAAAATATTATTATTATTCTCTAATAATAATACTGATAATAATAATGACAATAGTTTGAAGTTGCCTAGTGACGCAAGCAATCCCAGGTATCAAATTTACCTCACGCGCGGTGCACTGTAGACATTTCTCGAGGTTCTTTGCAGCTTCCCTTCCGTGGGGACCCAGCTGCGATCCCCTTTCGTTCCTTTTATCGTACCTCCGTTCATATTCTTTTATTCATATTTTCCTCAACCTCTTCTAAATTGATTCATGTTGCAGCTGCGAAGTTTTCATCGTGTTACACTTTTAACCTTGGCTGTTATTTACTATATCCTTTAGATTCGAACAGGTATGAAATTCCTCTCATATTTATTTCGATTTTTTCGAGCCCGGGCTGTAAAAGGGTAATAGGTTGGTCGCTCCATCGAACATACGTACACACATTCATAAATTATATGTGCTCGTAGAAGTACGCGGTGACAGTTAAAACTATAGTGGATTCACATAAACCGTGCATTTGACGTTGAGGCCAGTCCCTTAGGACGCTCCTGATTGGCTGTTGATAAGCCAATGACAGGGCTGGAAACACTCACTCTCTCGAGAGTTCGGCAGGCTCTATGTTCCACCTCTCCCGAAAGACGTATATTTCAGGAGATGGAACATACATCCTGCCTATGTGAACTCTCTAGAGAGGAGGAGTGTTTCCAGCCCCGTCATTGGCTTATCAACAGCCAATCAGGAGCGTCGTAAGGGACTGGCCTAGACATCAAATGCACGGCTGATGTGAATCTACTGTAGTAACAACCATTTCCTGCCTATTTTGGCGCTTCCCAAGGGTAGCTTTTTATCCTCTTAATAGTTTGTGAAACGAGCGTTTTCTTCATTAATTATATTACTTAGGTTATTTTGCTACTTTATTACTTACGTTACTTATTACTCCTCCAGAAGTCGCACTAATTACTTCTCCAGAAGTCACGTTACTTATGTTGCTTTAATTACTTAACGAATAGGCAACTTTAATTTCAGGTTGATAGCCTGAAGTTTGAATATTCTATATTGAATTAATATTTTTTTTAACTAGATTTCTTTGTGGTTCTGTGACGCCTCAACTCCATATCGCACAGAACAAAGAGAGCGATAATTTCGGACAACGAAAGGCTGATAATAAATGACACGTAAGAGAGGGAATAGGAAGAGACAGGTTGATAAAAGAAAGGAACAGAGGAGAGAGAGAGAGAGAGAGAGAGAGAGAGAGAGAGAGAGAGAGAGAGAGAGAGAGAGAGAGAGAGAGAGAGATGGATGGATGGTGTCCTGAAACGTGAGAGGTCGCTGTAAATAGCTTGTAATGGAATCTCTGCTCTTCATAGGACTGACGGGAGGTAGGGATCCTGCAGGATGTAGGATGTGTAGGGAGGTTATGGATACCTTAGGATGTATGTGGAGGTTATGGATACCGTAGGATGCACAGGGAAAGGTATGAATATCGTAAGATGCGTAAGGAATTATGGGTGCCGTACTATGTATAGGGAGTAACGTATACTAAATAGGATGTGTAGAGAGGTATGGGTAGTGTAGGATGTGTAGAGAGGTATGGATAGTGTAGGATGTAGAGATTGTATAGGATATATAGTGGAATACGCATACCATAGGATTAGGAGGGATCTGTAGGATACGAGAGAGAGAGAGAGAGAGAGCGCAATATGAATTACCTATGGATACCATAACATGGAAGTAGCGTTCTATAGATAAATGTCTGTAGCTATGTATACCTTACATACAGGTACAGAAGGCAGTAGAGCGTATATAACATTTCTACAGAGGCTTATTAGATACAGCCGGTTGGAAAGGTATATCTAGACGTCCAGATACGGTTGGCTAGTTACTCGATTAAGAGGGTCCGGATACGGTTGGCCGGTTACTCGACAAACCAGGTTAAAATCCCTGAACGCGGTCTTGTGGTTTTGTATGGGACAGGTGTGGCGATAGATGATGGCGTAGAGAGAGAGAGAGAGAGAGAGAGGGAGAGAGAGGAGAGAACAGAGAGAGAGAGAGAGAGAGAGAGAGAGAGGAGAAATAAATCGAATGCCGGCTCTCAGGTTCCTTCATTAACTCGAGGCAGCTGCTTCGAAGTACGGAGCTGGGGGGCGAAGGGGGGGGGGGCGGTTGGTTTTGGGGGGGGGTGGGTGTATCTAAGGGAGGAGGGGGGGGGGTCCATGCAACAAATTGGACTAATTGTTGTCCAGGAAGGAAAGAATAGCGGAGACGAAAATAGAATAGATCCTGGATATATGGTGTTTCTTAACCCCTTTCCCCACTCTCTCTCTCTCTCTCTCTCTCTCTCTCTCTCTCTCTCTCTCTCTCTACGGCGGACAAGAGGTAATAACGTTCCTGGAACTGGTGGTTAGTTTGTTATTGCTTTCCTTTATAGAGAGAGAGAGAGAGAGAGAGAGAGAGAAATTTATATGGGAGCCTCTTCGGTGATTTACCCTGAAATTAATAGGTTGTTGATTGTGATACACCTGTGTGTAGTATATTTAGATTTATTTAAATTGTATGTATCTGAATGTGTGTGTGTATAAGTAATATATATATATATATATATATATATAGGATATATATATATATATATATATATATACATATTTATACAAATTTAATTATTAATTTTAAATTTATTTTATTTTATATATATATATATATATATATATATATATATATATATTACTAGATATAAAATATAGATATTAAAAATATATAAATATAGTAATTTGTGTAAATTTCATTTACATTAAACGTAAAATAAAAAAAAAAATATATTTATATATATATATATATATATATATAATATATATATATATATATATAATATATATATATATAACTATACCCCTTCTATGTGCTTCTCTCTGCTTTGACCTCAAAGATCACAAATCCAAGTGTCTGTAGACTGACAGCTTCCGAGAATTCCTTTGTCAGTGGACATTGCAACCTTTTTTGTCTCGTCGTCCTTTCATTACTGTTTCATAATCCCTTTTCATTCCTGGATATATATATATATATTATATATATATATATATATATATATATATATATATATATAAATCCAGTTCTTTTGTTATTAATTGCTTCTCACATTCCCCCTCTTTCTCTCTCTACTCAGTCATCTGGTCTTTGTGTCGTCTAATCTTATTTATTGCTTTATGTCTTTCCTTTGTTTTTTTTTTTTTATTTTTATTTTTTTGTTGGAGGGGTTGGAGGAAGGGAGAGTGGGGGTGGGTGTTCTTGTAACCTTATACGTTTTCGTAATGTCACTTTTTGTGAACTTACGTTTTATAAATGGTTGTAAGTTTTGTTTTTAAGTGTCGTGTGAATTATTAATTTTTTTTTAATTTGTGGCTGCATATCTTAAGAGAAAGTCCCTCTCCCCTTTTTGTATAATGTATATATTATATATATATATATATATATATATATATATATAATATTATAATGTAATGACATGTATATATATATATATATAGATATACGTATATATACGTATATATATTCATAAATATATACATTACACATATACTATACATATATTGTATATATATACATATATATGATATATATATATATATGTATATATATGTATATATATAGTATATATGTATATATATATGTATATAATGTATATATGTATATATATATATATATATATAATGTATATGTATGTATATATATGTTATATATTTATATGAATATTTATTTCTCTATATTATATATATATATGTATATATACGTATATATGTATATATATATGTATATAGTATATGTATATGACTATGTATATGTATATATATGTATATGTATATAGATGTATCTATGTATATATGTATGTATATATATATATGATATATATATGATATATGTTATATGTGATAGGATATATATATATATAGTATATATATATATATATATGTGTGTGTGTGTGTGTGTATGTGTATGTATGTATGTATGTATATACCAAGTAGATGAAGGCAGGCAGTAACATACAGGAATTTGACATTATGGCATTTATTCCAACGTTTCGCAATACATTATTGCATCCTCAAGGAATTCTACAATAGATGTCAATAAGATCATTTTTAAAAACTTGAGAATTATAAAATTAAAAACAGTTTTCTATAAGTCTGTTTAAAACGAGACCATATTTAAAACACACAATAAGTTAAGTTAAAAGACAAGTTACATAAATTTTAAAAAACTATGAAATTGAACATTAATAAACAAGGATTCATTTTAAAAAAATAATAATACAGAAATAAATATATAACTTAAAGGAATAGAGATGGCGCTAACCTTGCCCAGGGCCAAAGTCAAGAGTTAAAACTAAAAGCAAAACGAAAAGTAAAAAAACATAAGGCAGTTCGTTAAGGAACAACAAATAGTCAAGATCAAAAGATAAAGGAAAAAAAAAAGCTCACAGCTGAAGGTCTAGGTATTTAAAAACCCGGACAAGTTTTACTTTATCAGCGTCCCTCCGAATAATATCGGTCTTTAAGAGTTGTTGACCTCTCCAATTATAGAGAAATCTTTTTCTGTTTGTTGTTTTTACATTGCAAAAAAAAGGGAAATGAACGTGGTTCGGAAGTCACGGTAAAGCCGTTTGGTCCAGTTGCTGAATAACCACTGCCACCGTAAAAGGTTCCATGCCAGCGTAAAATCAACCATACAAACAAACCAAACATAACATTCCCAAATTAATGATTTCTTAATTATTAGACGCATCTGGGTTGGCGAGATGGGCGACCATCCCGTTTTGGTGACTCCTCTATGATAATATACTCGTACCCTAAGCAGGAAAAACGCTTCCATGGATCCCAACCCCATGAATTTCCTAATATCACATCTGGGAAAAGTATATCTTATTATACCACACTCGAACGTCATTGAAAAGCGAAGATAGCCAAGCACTTTCGGTCTAGTGCGACCCTTTACTCAGGCAACGAAAAAAAAAACCCTTTAAAAACCTTTTTTAATACATAGCATCACCTTTTTATATACGTTTCGTGATCAAGTTAATTCATATAATTAATATATATTATATATATATTATATTATATTATATATTAGATCTATATATAATATACATTATATATATATAATATATATTAATATTCTATATAATATATATATACGTGGTGGGAGTGGTGTGTGGTAGTACATATAATTTTTTTTAGCCCTTTTTTCCCTCACTCATGGGATCGATCCCAGTTTCTTGCTGGTGACGCGATGTGCGTGACTCCTGAGGCACGGATATTAATTAATATAGTAATGACAAGTTTGTTAAGAGGGAATCTCGTGAATTACTTTCTCTCTCTCTCTCTCTTCTCGTCATCCTTCTCCTCGTCTCTCTCTCTCCTCTCTCTCTCTCTCTTCGACTGATGTTTGCTGTGGTAGTACAAATCTTGCAGGTCCTCTCGCTCTGGCTGAACATTAAAAAAAAAATAATAATAACTAAAACCGTTATAATAGTGAATGATAATATTAATAATAAAAATAATAATGATGATGATGATAATAGTAATAATAATAATAAAATAAAAGTATAAGAAATAAGTATTGACAGTATGAAATGGTAAATAATAATACTGCTGATAGAAATAATAATGATAAAACTACAAGAACCAAAACAACAATGATAGCATGCAATATAATAATAATTGCTGATAACTAATAATATTAATAATGAATAATAATAATAATGGAGAAAAACAAATCCTCAGATTATGTAAATGTACATATATTTAACTTTTAAAAACAAGAATTTTGAATATATGAACATTTACATAACTATGGATTTGTCTCCATTTGAAGACTCGTGCTGTCACGAGGATTTTTTAATAATAATAATGATGATGATGATTGAAATAACTCTTTGACAGTTTTAAAATGAAAATAGTATTTGATAAAATAACTAATAATAATAATAATAATAATAATAATATAATAATAATAATATGAAGGTAGGAGTACCCTCTCGTCTTAAACATTGGTTTTGTTAAAGATGCTTGGCAAAAAAAAAAAAAAAAAAAAAAAAAAGCATCAGTTGGAATTTTATTTTATATATGGTTTTTCTTTGCAATTCTTCTTATTATTCTCTTCTCTCTTTCTCAGGGCGGATGATTTTGCTAATAGCTGGCCGATGGTTCATATCTTTGGTTTAAAGAAACTGTTTTTCTAAAAATACTTAAATTTATTGTTATGGATAACAAAAAGGGTGATTTAACAAACATCTTAGTAATGGAATTCCAACGTTTCCAACCGTATCATAGGTTCATTTTCAAGGAAAGGTGAGCGTGAACTGCTTGAGTGGGTTGTTGTTGTTGTAGTATTTAAGCCTTGGCTTTATGCCAGCACGGGCTTTAAGCTAATGTAGCAGCCCGTAGGTCAATTTGAATTATTTTTTAGATTGCATTGGGTGATTTAAGGATCTGAGGCGGATCTTTTTAATTTGGAAGAAGGTTATGAATTTTCTGGAATGTGAATTTGCAGGTTTGGAATGGTATGGATTTCAAAGGTGAAAGGAAAAGTGAATAGGCAAGGTTACAAACCCTTTCAAACCCTAAGGTACCCTTAGTTAAAATTGAAGATAAAAGCGCGATAGTAGCGAGTCCTGGCGAGTCATAAGATAGCCAGTTAATGAAATCGAAAAATTTATAGTCGTAGAAAAACGGAAAAAAAAAAAGGCCGCAACTCTATGGAGTTCAAGTACCATATTTCACTTTACGAGAAAAAAAAGCAAGAGAGCGTCCGATCCGTTTTAGGCAATAGGGAACGACGAAGGAAAAAAGAATTAATTATCAGTTTTTAGAAACAGGATAACAAAAATAAGCGACCAGCTTAATAAGCGGTAGTTAGAGTGACCAGTTGAAATTTTATTCGGTCGTTAGACGTGAGGCGGGGCCCGAAAAACGGAGGGGAAAGGATGGATTGTTTAGTAAAAGAAAAAAGCAGTTTTAATGCTATAAACAGCACTTTTTCCAAAAATGTAGCTGCGATCTTTTCTTGTTTGAAGATCTGTATCTGAAAATCTTTCTAACAGGAGGTCATCTGGGAGACTGATCTCTAGGTCCAACAGAGCGTGGACGATCTCCAGAGAAACAGCTGATGACCCACTGGTCACTGTCGTTTATTGGAGATTGGCTCTATTTAAAAAATGGCCTCAAAAACTCCTCGTAGGTCAGCAGGTAACTTCCTGATTCTAGATATTCTCCTACGAGGAAGTATTTTCGTTGCCGAACGTTTGCACGTTCATAATTTTTCTTGTTTGCAGGTCTGGGAGTTTTCCGCTGTTTTGCTTAGCTACAAACTCCTCTGTTTTGTGTTTTCCTTGCTTCTTTAAACAAAACAACAGGAGCTCCAGTCGGTGTCTCGGTCTGCCATTTTCTTCTTCAACTGCGTCCTTCTGTCTGGGTTCCTCCGGCTTCGGCCACGAGCATGGAATCCCGACGTCTTCGGGCGATGCAGGGGGTTTAGGGGGGTAACCTGAGGGTTTGGGGGCGAGTAGGGGGATTGGAGGTAAAGGGGAGGGGCGGGAGTTTGGCGAATATGGAGAGGATGAGGGGGTGGGGATTGTAATTGCCGGGATCAGGGGGGGGAAGGAGGTTGGGAGGAAGGTTGGGTGGTTTGTGGTACAGGAGGTTAGGTTCGTTCCTAAGGCTCTAACCGTTTTGGGGTTCTGGGAGGTTTCCTGGTTCCGGTGATGGGTTTGCCGAGGTCCTTGCAGGTGAGGAGGGTATGGCCCTTTCGCCTTCCAAATCCTCTCTGCAGTCCCTGACTGGGCCATCCCCTTAAACCAAGCATGATTGTTGCTGGTCTGCAGTTAGGGGCATCGGGACAAACTGTGTGGGCCCATTTTTTCCCCTTTTTGGTGTACTTTTTCAAGGCACAACTTCTGTTCTCCGTGTTTCGCACTGCACACTCCACACAGATTGTTGTTCTGCTTTACACTCGTTTCTTGTGATGTCCAAACCTCTGACACTTTGAAAGCATCTCAAGGAGGGCCTCTGGTACGAAGGCTTCAAGTCTCATATTGTGCCTAGAATTCCAAGGCTGACCCTGGCCGGAATTTGGCCCCTTGAAAGTAGCTTCGATCTTGAGAGTTTCCTGTCCCATCGTTTGGCAGTACTCATCTTGGCTTCCATGATGTTTTGGAAGAACCTCGAGAACTCTATTCGATCCGGTGATGTATTTGGGGACTTACAAATCATTCCCCGCCTTGTTAATTTTTTGTAGCAGGATCAAGTAGCAGGCAATAGGTTGTCCTTCCTTTGAGTTAGTTTCAACAGCTTTCTGGGTCCTTGGTGAGTAATTATGAACTCCCCCTTAAATTTTGGGTCTAGCTGTGAGGTTTGCAGGCAGGATATTTTTTTCCTCAAAGGTCCCTGACCTGCAGCATATGAAGTCTGGCCCTTCGATAACAACAGCTTTGAACTTGGGAAGTGCCCGGAAATTCTGTAGAACTCGCCGTTTATTCGGTGCCGATGGTACGTAGGGAGCTGGGTTGTTATCAGTCCGAAATCGGTGGTAAACATCTTCTTTTGTTTCTCTTCTTCTTCTTTCCACTTACTACGGCGAAGCCATTGCTCGTCCTCCTAAGGGCGGGTCCTTCCCCTGGGAATTGCCGGGTGCGAAATGGGTCTCTTAAAGGAGGCCATACTTAGTCAAAATTAAAGGTTTTGAAATGACGAGAGTTACGTCACGAGCGCCTGTGCACGAAATTACGTCAACCCGCTCATAGTGATTGGAATGGGGTCGTTCGGCCGGTATTTTATTGTGGTCCCAGGTGTCCTGTCTGATGGGCGCTGTCGTTTTTCATTGGCTGAACAGATGGATTAAGGTCCCCCTTGAGTCAAGCCGTCTTATGGCAGAGGTGGAAGCCTCGCACTAGCTCTTCGCGTGCGGACGCTGGAGGCTGGGAGCATAGTATTGGGGCAGGGGCAACCTGATTGGTCCCGTTTTTTGTTTTTCGAATTCGGCTCTATTTGGTGCCTGGCGGGCAGCGCCCCTACGTGGCCACCGTCGGGTGAGGAGTGGAAGGTTCTCTTGAGTTGGTGTTTAAGGAAGGCTGGGTCTCCTCCTTCCCTCCTTCCCGATGTGTAGGGTGGCCCTCTAAGAGGCGGAGGCGAACGGTGGTTCTGCTGCCCTTATCGATAATACCAATATTAGGAATAATTGGTTTTTACCTTTCCGAGTTATCCTGGGTAGTTGTGGGACGTTTTTTTGCATGTTAAATTTGGGATGGCGCCTTCCCTTGAGCGTGGCAGGATCTTCTCTTGGAAAATCAGCGATCTCGTTTGTCATACCAAGCTGTAGGCGCCGGGGCATTCCCTCGGACAGGGCATTTATTGTATTGGTAGACAAACGTTAGTTTTTCTTGAGAGGGTCCTGCACATCACAGGGGTCTGGGTTGTTTTTCATAATCAATGGGCCACTGGGACTTTCTTGCTTTTAATAGTCAAAATGATCAATTTTTTACTTTTTGTCGCAGGTCCGTGGGGGAGACATTCCCTTTCGATGATGGGATACGAAAAGGGCTCGTTCATATCCTCTTTGTATTTGTCTTGTGAAATACTCCCTTGTAAAAGAGAGTGCGACGTACCTTCAAGGGCGACGGGGCGCGGCCTCCTGCTGGTACCAACTTAATCGATGTTTCTGGCGAATGGCTTTTTTCGGATGTCCCGGTTGGTGAATACCCGTTGTTAATTAGAACTTGGGCAACACGTTCTAATTCAGTGTGCGTTGTCCTTCCCACGAAGGAAGCAATGTGTGAGAGGCTCTCTTGATTGAAGGCGCTGATTTGTACAGTTGCGTTTGTATCTCTCTGGACACTCGCTTCTCCACGCCCGTTCCAGGCACATGCCCAGTTTCGTTGGGTTTCGTATACGCACTTGTGTTTACGAAGCGTTTCTTCTTCTTGTTGGCCCGCCCACTAGAACGTCAAGGAATGGGGAGGCTACGGTCACGGCAATGCTCGATTGGTAAAAGTTGAGTTCTGCTGTGGTCGTGGAAGGCTTGTCGCAGGCGCTCTATTTATTCTTTCCACCGGTGGGGGGTTGGTTGGCACTTGATGAAGGTGTCGTCAGATATATCGGACGTACATAGGACGGTTTCTCGATTGGTGGCGTGAATACCCGCGACGTTCCCACAGTACCCATGTAGAAGTTTCGCGAAAAGTACTCCGCGGGGAGAAACCCATTGCTACTCCGTCTTTTTGCGTGAACATATGGGCCTCTTTGGGGTGGAGAACGGGGCCCTTTTTCGTACATTTATTTCAAGGAGTTTTTGGAGGGCATGCTCAGGGATGTTTGAATGGGGGGCGTTGGAGGTCGTCTCTGTTATACACGATCCAGAATTATCCTAGATCGTGTATTACAGAGACGACTCCACGCCCCCATTAAATATCCCTGAGCCATGCCCTCCAAAAAACTACCTTGAAATATGTATCGAAAAGGGCCCCTTTCTCCACCCACAGAGGCCATATTTGTACACGCAAAAAGACGGCGTAGCAATGGGTTTCTCCCCCCTCGGAGTACTTTTCGGCGGAACTTCTAACATGGGGTTACTGTTGGAACGTCCGGGTATTCCGCCACCATCTGAGAAACCCGTCTATGTAACGTCCGCTATATTGACGACACCTTCATCAGTGCCAACACGGTGGAAGAAAATAAGAGCTCCTGCGACAAGCCTTCCACGACCCACAAAGCGAACTCAACTTTCACCATCGAGCATTGCCGTGACCGTCGCCTCCCCTTTCCTTGACGTTCTCGTCGGGAGAACAAAAGAAAAGAACGCTTCGTAAACACAAGTGTATGACGAAACCCACGAACCTGGGCATGTGCCTGAACGGCGAAGAGCGGAGTGTCCAGAGAGAATACAAACGCACTGCAATCAGGCGCCTTCATCAAGAGAGCTCTCTCACACTGGCTCTTTCGTGGAAGGACACGCACACTGAATTAGAACGTGTTGCCCAAGTTCATAATTAACAACGGGTATTCCAACCGGGACATCGAAAAAAGCCATTCGCAGGAAACATCGAATAAGGTGGTACCAGCAGGAGCCTCCGCCCCGTCGGCCCTTGAAAGACGTCACTCTCTTTTACAAGGGAGTATTTCCAAGAAAAGTAATCCAAAGAGGGATGAACCGAGCCCTTCCTAACATCATACGAACAGGCTAATGTCCTCCCCCACGGACCCTGGCGAAAAAAGTTAAAATTGGATCATTTACTATAAAAGCAAGAAGTCCCGTGGCCTTGATTATGAAAAACAACCCAGCCCCTGTGATGCAGGACCCGCTCCTCAAGGAAAACTAACGTTGGTCTACCAATACAAAATGGCCCTGTCCGGGAATGCCCCGGCGCCTACATTGGTATTGACAACGATGCGATTTTCCAAGAGGATATCCTGCCACCGCTCAGGAAGGTCGCCATCCATAATCATGCAAAAAACGTCCGACAATACCAGGATAACTCTGGAAGGACATTATTCCTAATCTTGGTATTATCGAAATAAGGCAGCAGACCCACCGTCCCGCCTCCGCCTCTTAAGCCCAAGGCCCTAAACACGATCGGGAAGGTAGAGACCCAGCCTTAACACCACTCAAGATGTGACTTTCACTCCTCCCGACGGTGGCAAAAACGTAGGGCCGCTGCCCCGCCGGCACCATAGAGCCGCTCGGAACGGAACCAATGAATGGTGCCCCTGCCCAATACTATGCTTCCCAGCCATCCAGCGTCCCGCACGCGAAGAGCAAGTGCGAGCTTCCACCTCTGCAAGAACGGCTTGACCTCAGGGACTTAATCCTCGTGTTCAGCCAATGAAAACGCAGCGCCCACATCAGACAGGGAAGGGGCCCACCTGGGACACCAATTAAATACCGCCGAACGACCCCATTCCAAATCAGTTCACCGCTCAACCTTTCCCCTTCGAAAACATTGAACCTATGATACGGTTGGAAACGTTTGGATTCCATTTACTTAACGATTTGTTAATGCACTTTTGTTTATCATAACAATAAATTAGTAATTTTTAGAAAACATTTTCTTTAACCAAGATATGAACTATCGGACCAGCTATTAGCAAATATCAGCCCGTGATTGAGAAGAGAATAATAAGAAGAATGGAAAAAGACCATAATAAAAATCAATTCCACTGATGCTGCCTCATCCATCCTTTTAACAAAATAATAATAATAATTAATAATAATAATTAAAATTCATGACAGTTTTAAAAATGAAAACTAGAATTTTATAAAAAATATTAATCATAAGTAGCTACAGAAACTAAAGAACAACAGTAATATCAGGCAATAATAATAATAAAAATAAAAAAATTAAAAATAACATAAAAATAAATAAAAATAAGAATACTAATAATTAATAATAAATAATAACTAAAATAATCATAAAAAATAATAATTAATAAAATAAATAATAAAGTAATAATAAAATAAAATAATAATAATAATAAATAATATCCTTTATTTTCGGTTTCAGGGCCATATACAATGAACAATACAAAATACACAGTAACATACCCAATCTTGATATGAGTCAAACATGAACTCATATATCTAAGTTTTTATTTTTTGGCTTCTGTAGCTCCAATCGGCAGGCTGTTTGATTACTGTCGTTGTGGTGGTCAGTTGCTGGATGCCGACCTCCAAGTACTGACCGTCTTCCCGGCCTTCAATTGGGTTGAATACCTGGCTGCCGGACGAATCTCCTCTGTTGCCAGAGGTTCCATTTACGTCGGTTGTCCGTTTTATTATTTCCTTCATTTCTTTCCATCATTGCCTGAGTTTTTGCTATTTTAACCCAATAGCTGGACCCTACCCCATCAGGGATAGGTACTCATTTTACAGCTGAGTAGAACTGAGGAAATTATGGTAAAGAATCCTTTCCCCAAGGGGATCCAACGCCGAGGAGAGCGGTCCCACCCCCATCCAAAGACTGAACCAGCCCCAATGGTTGCTTAACTTAACCTAATTAGTCCCATTTGACCGCAGCCCTAACCCCCCACTGCCACGGCTAAATAAGTAAACTTGAAGGGATGATAACCAGTCGGCACAAGATCAGGCCCTAATAACCTCAGATGTATTCAAAGAACGCTAGACGGAAAATTTTTTAAAACATCCTCTCCCATATGTAGGAAGTGGCCAATAACGAAAAATGAAACTATAAACCACATACCAAGCGAATGCCCGGCAACTTTGCAACAGAACCAGTACAAAAATAGGCATGATTTCAGTGGGCAAAAACAAGCCCTCCGCTGGGAGCCTGTGCCTAGAAACCATCGTCCTACCTTGCAGCAATAAGTGGTACGAAACAACCAACCTGAAGGAGTGATAGAAAAACGATCAGGCAAAGATCCATCTGGGACTATGGTATCAGAACGGAATAGGGCGAATACGTGCAAAATAAGACCTAGACGTGACGTTTTGATTGGACCAAAGTCAAGAAAAAGAAAAGTATCACTCATTGATGTCGCAATACCATGGGTAACACCAGAGTTTTGAAGAGAAAGAGAGGGAAAAAATGGATAAGTATCAAGATATTTCCATAAATATATATTTATTCAAGAAAATAACTTATATTATTTTGCAATCTCTTGGAAATAGAAATAAGAAGACTATGGGATATGCCAGTGGAAATCGTACCCCATAAATCATAGGCGCACTAGGCAACGATTCCCAAGATCCTTGAAAACGGAATCCTAGAAAAAACTAGACGGCTGAAGTAGCTTTCCAGGGACTCATGCAGAAGAGTGGTGAATCCTAGAAAACGGTGGCGCCATAGTAAGAAAAGTGATGGACTCCTACTAAGGAGACAGGATCCAACCCCGGAACCCCACACTATAAAGTACCACCCAGTCGAATTGGAGGACTGTGATAGAGCAAAATAATAATAATAATAACTAACTAACTAATAATAAAACCTTCTTGGCAAAGTTTTAAATGATGAAAAATAATATTAATAAAACGATAATAATCGTAAAGCTACAAGAAACTAAAACAAACAGGAATAGCAGGCAATATTTTGTTATATTATTTTAATTCATTTATTTAATTTATTTAATTTATTTTTTTTATTTTTTTTCATTTTTTGCCGAATCTATCACAGTCCCTCCAAGTTCGACTGGGTTGGTAATTTTTTAGGTGTGGGGTTCCCGGGTTGCATCCACTCGCCTCCTTAGGAGTCCATCACTTTTCTTACTATTGTGCATCCTCCGTTTCTAAGGATATCACACTTCCTGCATGAGTCCTGGAGCTACGTTCAAGCCTCTATGGTTTTTCTCGATTCCTTTTTCCCTGGGATCTTTTTGCCTTGATCGTTTTTCTTCACTCCTGTTCAGGTTGGTGCTCGTTACCACTTATTACCTGCAAGTAGCTGATGTTTCCTTGCACAGGCTCCAGTGGAGGGCTTTTGCCCCACTGAATCGTGCCTCTTTTTGTAATGGTTCTGGTTTCGGCAAAGTGCCCGGGCATTCTCTTGCTATTTTGGTTGGTTTAATGGTTTCCCATTTTTCGTATTGGCACTTCCTGCATATGGGAAAGGATTGTTATTTCCATCTATCCGTTCTTTGAACATATCTGGTTCTTAGGGCCTGATCTTGTGCCGCTGTTATCATTCCTTCATGTTTCCCTTTCTTTAGCTCTCCCCTCTGGTAGCTTATGGCCCATGTGTCATATCTGGCTAATTCTTTTATAGTCTGTCTCATGTATTGTCCGGGTGCATTGGTTTTGTTGTTGCTAGATCCCTCTGTTCTGTTTTGTCCAGTTCTCCTGTCTGGTATCTTTCTGGGTCTTTTCTACTTTTTTATTAGTCCTTCTTCCCATGCACCGACTTTACGCCACTCCGTTCTTCACTGGTTTTCAGATATTGCCCCAATGCTCTGTTCTCGAATGTTGAACGCAGTCCTCTGTACTTAGTCCTCTCCCTCCTTCCTTTCGTGTTATGGTATAGTCCTGTCCCGTATTTGCTGCTCAGTCGGTGTAGTGCTTTTGTGTATTGTCATATGTTTCTGGTTTTTCTGGTCCAATGCTGGCGGCGTTCTGCCTTCGTCCATTCCACTATTCCTGCCACTGTATCTTGATTTACTGGGCACTGCCCATGTGGTTTATGGCTTTTATATCATAATTTTCCGGCGTTGAAGTTTTGACTTGAGTATCGCCTTGGATTCTTCTGCATATTATTTTTTTCCTGATCGTTGGTCCTTCATCTTTTGTTGGTTTTGTTTTATATCCCCTCTTTCCATATTCCCAGGTATTTGTATCCAAGTCTCATCTATGTGTTTTTGATGTTGCCCCTCCCATCTGGTAGCTTTATCCCCTTCATTTTCGTTTAACTTTGGCCTATTTTGTAGTTGACTAAGGCGCATTTTTTTTCTATTCCAAACTCCATCCTGATGTCCCAATAGCTCCTTACCAGTCTGGATTAGGCATCTATTTTCCTTGATGCTTCTTACCATACAGTTTGATGTCGTCCCATTGAACATCAGATGGTTGATTTTTTCTGTTGCCTCTTTTCTTGGAGTTGGTACCCGGCCATACCTCCATCTTCTGTAGTACTTTTTGGTCATGGGAATCCTATAGCTATTATTTATTATTTTATTATTATTATTATTATTCTTATTTATTAATTATTACGGCCAGGTGGAAAGTACTTTAACCCAGGAAGTGCTCCACCAATTAACTTGCATATACATTGTTTGCAAAGTAGCGCTTTTAAATTGAAGTTGTTTCCAGTTTTTCCACTCTTAGTGTATTTTTTCCCCTTTTTTCCTCGTCATTAAAAGAAGGTATATTCCGGATGTGATATCTTGGCGTTATTGCTTAAGGAGAGGCAAAGGTCGGATGGACTCCGCTAACGAGGGAGTCATTATTGGGGAAGGTGGCGGCGGAAGAAGAAAAAGAGGCGCTTGTAATGACGCTTGGCGCTTGGTGTGCGTGTTTGGTTTGGTTTGTGTGTGTGTGTGAGCTCTTTTGGTTTTGGTTGGTATTGTGTTCCTTCCTCTCCCTTCCTCTCTCTCTCGTCTTCTCTGCTCTCTCGCACGAAGTTATTTTGTATGTAATATTATATATATATATATATATATATAAGTATATATATTATAATTTGAATATTTATTTTATATCATATATATTGTATATATATAGTATAATATATGTATTATATATATATATTTATGTATTATATATATATATGTATTATTCTAATTTTTATGCGTATAATATATTTCTATTATATTATTATAATGCGCTATATTATAAGTTTTATATAATTTAGGTTATTCGGCTACATATTATAATATGTAAATTTATATGCTATATTAAATAATAATAATTAATATAATTATATACATATATATATATATATATATATATAATTTTATGAGCGTCGTTTATGAGCGTAATGGTTTTTCAAGGTTTGATCTAAAAAGTATGTTGTATATATAT
>NC_087219.1:33952841-33955809 GCF_015104395.2 Macrobrachium nipponense
GTTCCTTTAATAAGGATTTTACGGACTCAAAAAATATGGACAGGTATGCCGTGAAGTGTCGATTTTGTGGTATAAGCATGAATTTGAAAAATCAAAAAAATGCCCATCATGGGGAAAAGTCTGTGAAGCATGTAAAGGAAAGAAACCATTTCAAGGCTGTGTGTAAGAAAACAGTAAAAATTGTTAAAGAGAAGACGAAGAGGCAGATAAGGCTACGATCATTACATGTGGATGGCACCGGTTGCAATGAAAAAATTCAAATAGATTAACTGCATTGTTAATTGTAAACGATGCCGAGGTTAGATTTCATTTGGATACGGGTGCTGACGTGAATGCAATATGTCAAAGGTATGTCAAAAGGGATCAAGTCGCGACCAACGTCTGTGAAACTCGCCATGTGGAATAAATCCAAGCTTTCGCCCATTGGCGAGACGACATTGAATGTGAAGAACCCAAAAATGATGAAATTAGAAGTGTAACCTTCATGTGGTTTGGCAAATGACCTAATGTGTTTACTTGGTCAAAGACATGTCAAGAGATGGGATTCGTGTTTGTCAATGGTAAAGCATTTGTATCAAAAATTGACATAGACCATGAGATGAGCGACCTTGGTGACCTTGGAGAGGTTAAACTTAATGTAGATTCTACATTACCAGCAAGAATATTACCGTGCCGACGTTTACCCATTGCATTAAAATCAAAGGTTCAAAAAGAGTTTACACTCTCTTGTGAAAAGAGGAGTTTTCATTCCGGAGACTGAACCAACTGACTGGGTTAGTCAAATGGCAGTCGTTTCAAAAAACAAATGGAAAGTTAAGAATATGTATCGATCCTCAGCCACTCAACAAAGCTCTTAAAAGGGAATATTACAAATTACCAATTTTGGAGGATATACTGCCAAGTCTAAAACATGCCAAGTTATTTTAGCAAACTGGATGTTCAAGAGGCTTTTTGGCATATACGACTGGATGAAGAATTCCAGCAAGTTAACAACAATGATTTACCCCCTTTGGTAGATATCGATGGGCTCGACTACCTTTCGGGCTGAAGGTGAGCAGTGAAATATTTCAGCGAAAATTAAATGAGGCATTGGAGGGCTTTCGGGTGTATACTGTGTAGCTGATGATATTGTGGTCGTTGGTTTTGGAAATGAGGAACACGACGCAATGCGTGATCACGAACAAAATCTTCAGTCACTACAGAAGCGTTGTCAAGAAAAAAATATCAAACTAAATGAAGAGAAATCTGTTTATAGAAAAAAGGAAATCGCGTTCATGGGACATCGTTTAACATCATCCGGTGTGACGGTTGATGAAAACTTAAGGAAAGGTAAAGGCCATTAAAGAAATGCCTGCCCCTACCGATATTTCAGGAATTCGGAGGTTTTTGTGGAATGGTGCAATATCTATCAAGGTTTTTACCCAACTGCTGGCTGATGATTTAGAACCTATCCGAGAGCTGACAAGAAAGAACTCAAAGTTTGAATGGAATGCTGAGTGCACTCGCGCTTTCTCAGTGATCAAAGAAAAGGTCACCTGTACACCAGTTCTAGCTTATTTGATCAAAGTAAGGAGCTTGTATTGCAGGTTGACAGCAGCAAGGATGGTATTGGTGCAGTCATTATGCAGGAAGGACGTCCAATAGAATACGCATCAAGGACCTTAGCTAGAAACGAACGTAACTGGGCTCAGATTGAAAAGGAAGTTCTTTCTGTGGTTTGTTTAGAGACGATTTGACCAATATACTTTTGGGCGACGTGTTATTGTTCATAATGACCATAAGCCTCTTTCTTCAATCCTCGAAAAGCCATTAAGTCAAGCTCCAATGCGTTTACAAGTTTAATGATGAGGTTGAACCGGTACGACGTCGAATATCAGTACAAAAGCGGAAAAGCCTATTGTTAGCCGATACCCTTAGCAGGGCCTGCCCCAAAGAGGAAAATAGAGACACATTGGTAAGGATGATAGATTCACTGAAAAATTACCCCGATTCAATTTTAAAGGAAGTAAGAGACGCCACCAGAAACGATGAAGAGCTGCAAGAATTATTGTCTGTAATCAAGGAAGGATGGCCTGATCGCAAAGACAAAATTCCGGAAGTATTAAAGCCTTACTTCGATTTTAGAGATTCCATGAGTTACCAAGACGGCATCATTCTAAAGGGAACAACTCGTATACTGATTCCTAGTAAACTACGAAATTCCATCAAAACGAAACTTCATGTAGCTCATCTTGGTTACGATAGCATGATGCGACGAGCAAGAGATGCAATATTCTGGCCGGGGATGTCGAAAGAAATAAAGCAAATGGTCAATTCATGTGACATTTGCCAGCAGTATAAACCTCGAAATCAGAAGGAATCTTTGATGGATGTTGATGACGGAGGCAGACCCATGGAATAAAATTGGATTAGATTTGTTTTTGAGATTGTTGGAAGAAATTATCTAGTCATTGTTGATTATTATTCCTCATTCACTGAAGTAGAGTTTCTAACGTCAACAACTTCAAATCATGTGATAGCGATAATCAAGAAGATGTTTGCTAGATACGGTATTCCTACCCAATTAGTGTCCGATGGAGGACCGCAATTCAGCTCGTTTCAGTTTAAAGTTTTTGTTAAGAGTGGGGTATAGAGCACAGGATGTCATCTCCGGGACATCCTCAAGGAAATGGGAAGGCTGAAGCGGCAGTTAAATAGTAAAAAAATATGATGAAGAAGACGCATGCAGATGGTAAAGATCAATATTTGGCGTTACTAGAGCTGAGAAATACACCACGTCAAGACTCTAACTTAAGTCCAGCTCAGATGATGTTTGGACGTAAATTACGGTCGATAATTCCTGAAATTATGAACTATGACAATCCAGTTTCCTCAAAAAAGGGAAACCCAGAGAGAATCCATAAAGAAATAATTATGATAAAACTGCAAGAGATATGACACCATTAAACGAGGGGCAACCTGTATATTA
>NC_087219.1:33966309-33968809 GCF_015104395.2 Macrobrachium nipponense
CTCTCTCTCTCTCTCTCTCTCTCTCTGATTTTATCGAAAGCAGTTTTGATTTTATGTAAAAAAAAATCCTCCCTATTGATTTGATGAAAGAAATTCCCCCATTTGGTTTTATGGAAAAGTCCTTCCATTTTGTTTTATGGAAAAGTCCTTCCATTTTGTTTTATGGAAAAGTCCTTCCATTTTGTTTTATGGAAAAGTCCTTCCATTTTGTTTTATGGAAAAGTCCTTCCATTTTGTTTTATGGAAAAGTCCTTCCATTTTGTTTTATGGAAAAGTTCTTCCATTTTGTTTTATGGAAAAGTTCTTCCATTTTGTTTTATGGAAAAGTTCTTCCATTTTGTTTTATGGAAAAGTTCTTCCGTTTTGTTTTATGGAAAAGTTCTTCCATTTTGTTTTGATGAAAAATTCCTCCTGTTTGATTAGATGAAAAATTCCTCATGTTTGATTAGATGAAAAATTCCTCATGTTTGATTAGATGAAAAATTCCTCCATTTTGATTAGATGAAAAATTCCTCCATTTCGATTTGATGAAAAATTCCTCCATGTTGATTTGATGAAAAATTCCTCCATGTTGATTTGATGAAAAATTAGTCCATGTTGATTTGATGAAAAATTACTCCATGTTGATTTGATGAAAAATTAGTCCATGTTGATTTGATGAAAAATTCCTCCATTTTGATTGTATGAGAGAGTCCTCCATTTTGATTGTATGAGAGAGTCCTCCATTTTGATTTGATGAAAAATTCCTCCATTTTGATTTTATGCGAAGATCTTCCATTTAGATTTTGTGAGAGTCCTCCATGTTGATTTTATAAGAAAGTCCTCCATTTCGATTTGATGGAAAATTCCTCCATGTTGATTTCACGAGAAAGTCCTCCATTTTTACTCGATGAAAAATTCCGCCATTTCGATTTGATGAAAAATTCCGCCATTTCGATTTGATGAAAAATTCCGCCATTTCGATTTGATGAAAAATTCCGCCATTTCGATTTGATGAAAAATTCCGCCATTTTGATTTGATGAAAAATTCCGCCATTTTGATTTGATGAAAATTCCGCCATTTTGATTTGATGAAATATTCCGCCATTTTGATTTCATGAATGTCCTCCATTTTGATTTCATGAATGTCCTCCATTTTGATTTCAGGAATGTCCTCCATTTTGATTTCATGAAAAGCCCACCATTTTGATTTCATGAAAAGCCCACCATTTTGATTTGATGGAAAATTCAACCATTTTGATTTGATGGATAATTCAACCATTTTGATTTGATGGAAAATTCAACCATTTTGATTCATGGAAAATTCATCCCTTTTGATTTCATGGAAAATTCAACCATTTTGATTTCATGGAAAATTCATCCATTTTGACTTCCTGAAAAAGCCCTCTTATCTCAAGTTACAGAAAAAAAAGGACCCTTGCATTGATGATCATCCATTTTGAAACCTAATTTCCCCCGCTGATTCAATAGAGAGTCAGCAGAGCTCGCAATCCCGTAACAACGCTCACCTGTCCACTGCAGCCAGACCATATACTGAAGAAACCACCGTTGGGCAGCCTTTCATTACTCCCCATTACTTGATGCACTTCGCCGAATTACTGTGAAGGGGTTCTTGCTCCGTTGACGATGCCGGTTTTTTTTCTTTTGGTTTTCTTGTTTTTTTTTTTTTTTTCCTCCTTTTGTTTGCGTTTGCTTTCTTTGTGTCTGCTTTGTCCTGGGGAATAATGTTGGAATTCAAAGGAGGCTTAGTTTTGGTACTTAGGGAAACTAGTGTATGTTGTGCTTTTGTAGTATATTTTGTGTATAAATAACATAATATACACATATATATACATATACATATACATATACATAAATTTCAAGTATAAAATATATGTATATTCGTTTTATATATAATATATTGAATATTTATATTAATGACCCACCGTCCGGATTGAACCCAGGTCCTTCAGTGGAAAGGGAAAGGGCGCTGCCAAAACTGAACCATACATACACACACAAGACCGGTGGGTTCGATCCCAGTGTGAGTCCGAAATTTATATAATATATATATATATATATATTCATCTATATATATATATATCATACTATATATATATAAATATATCTTATATATATATATGTGTGTGTGTATTGTTATTTTTTACACATACATCGTACATACGCAAGACCTGAGATCAATCCCTCCGGGGGCAGTGGCGTGGGATGGAGAGGGGCTTAGTACCAGGGTATATCCATCAGCTGGGGTGACCACAACATTGAATGTATACACCTGACAGTTCGTCAACTGCGGTGGGTTGCAGCTCATTTAAAAAAACACTGGTTAGCATCGAACGGTTTTAACATCTCTGACCAGTTCACTGGGAAAGATGCTTGATAATAATAATAATAATAATAATAATAATAATGATAATGATAATACACAGCTCCTCTTTGGAATAAATGGGGTTTTACTTGATGATGATGATGATGATAATAGAACGCTCTCCTTTCCCTCCCC
>NC_087219.1:33993809-33996309 GCF_015104395.2 Macrobrachium nipponense
GAGAGAGAGAGAGAGAGAGAGAGATGATCAGCATTTCCGTCGAAATGTATGCTGTCAAGTTTCAGATAGGACGAGGGAGTAATCACAAGATTTAAGAAAAGACACACTCTCTCTCTCTCTCTCTCTCTCTCTCTCTCTCTCTCTCTCTCTCTCTCTCTTTTAAACTAACAACTGTCTTGGATTAACTTCTGCTCTCTCTCTCTCTCTCTCCTCAACCGATCAACAACCATCTTGGATTAACAAAAAAAATTCTTCTACATAACTTTCCCTCCTCGTCTGGGACACCGATATGAGAGAGAGAGAGAGAGAGAGAGAGAGAGAGAGAGAGAGAGAGAGAGAGAGATAGTTAGTGACTTCCTTAACCTTTGAGGAAGAGCGGATAACGGAGAGGAGGTAACTAACATTCCTTTGACATGACCCGAGTTTTATCATCTTAGAGCTCGGCTCGAGACATCGCCCGGGAATGATCGATGTTCGAAATGATGTGTCTTGATTTAATTCATTTTGCTTTTGTTGTTTCTGCCTTTTGTTTGCGTTTTCTTAATTTTTGATCAGTTACGTACTTTTGAAGTAATGTTTCTTTATTTGAATAATGTTTCTTTCTTTGTGTATTTTTAAGTGATGTTTCTTCATTTAATTTCTTTGTTATTATAGTTGGTCGCGTTTTCTACAAATTTTTTCTTAATTACAGTGTATTGCATTTGTATTTTTGTTATTCGTAGTTGCTGTTTGGAATTATTAAAGCTGTAATAATGTTTCTTCTTTAATTTTATTTGTGTATCGTTTTTTTCTTAATTATTTTTTTCAATTTACATCTTTATATTTTGTTGAAGTTTTTCTTCATTATATATTTGTTTCTGTTGGTTATCGCGTTTTCTTCAGTTTTTTTAACATTAAATTTTATTAAAGAAATTTCTTTATTAATTTTTTTGTTTCTTCTGTTAATCGGTTTTTTCAGTTTTTTTTTACATATTTTTTTGAAGTATGTTTTTCTCATCTAAGTAATATTTAGTTCGAGTTTTTCTTATTTTTTATGTTCCATTACATTTTATTGAAATATTTTTTATAACATATGTTTGCTTTTGTTGTTTCTGTTCATCCTGTTTCCTTCAGTGAATTTTGCTAATTAATTTGTAATTTTTTTCTTTTCTTTTCATACCTTAAAAATGATTTTTTTTTAATTTAAGATTTAATTTCTTTACATATATTTATTGTGGGGAGATTTTCTGGAAGAAAACATTTAAAAATAAATTTTAATTCTTTAAAAGAAATTTTAGCCACATTTTTTTTCTACTGCGCCATGATTTTTCGGCAAAAAAAAAACTTCAAAATAAATTTAAATTCTCTAAAAGAATAAAATTTAATTAAAATATTCTTTCATTGCGCCATGATTTTTCTGTAAAACAAAAACATTTAAAAATAAATTTGTCTTTGAAAGAATAATTGTTAATAAAATTTTTAAAAATTGCGCCTTGATTTTTCTAAAGAAAAAAAAAAGAACCAAGTTAAATCAGATTAAACTGGATCTCTTTCGGATGTAAACACCTCATTTGGTTTCTTCTTTTTCCTTCTTCGTTTTCTTCTTCTTCTTCTCTTGTTTTTCTCGTGTTATTTTCGCCTAAAAGGATTAGATAAACTTCAGAAGAAAACAGGTGTTACCGGATATCTTCACTTTCGGCTGTCAACAAGACTTGCATGGCCTTTTTTTTTCCTTTTTTTTCTTGCTCGAAAACTGTTTTGCTTAACTCTCTCTCTCTCTCTCTCTCTCTCTCTCTCTCTCTCTCTCTCTCTCTCTCTCTTTCAAGTTCTGGCCTTGCATGTATTTTTTTTCGAAAAGTTTTCTCTAGCCATTGTTCTTATCTTTGGATTATTTTTTTTCTTCAAACAATGGGTTTTTGTGTCTGCAGCCATTGGGTATTTTTTTTAATTTCATCTTAAAACGTTGTATTTTATTTTCTTCAAGCATTAGAGTTTTTTCAGCCATTGGCATTTTTTTTATTTTGAGTCATTTGATTTTGTCTTCAGCCATTTAATTTGGTCTTCTAGAAAATCTTCCTGCAATGAATGGTCAATAAATTAAATATTTTAAAATTTAAATTCATAGTTAATGAGTTTATCTTATGTTTATAGCATGATGACCTAATTTTTTTTTGCTGAAGAGGGGGGGAGGGCCATGTTTTTTCTTACCCCACCCCCCTGTTCCCCCACACCACTGACTATAGTTTGTCTTCAAGCCATTTGGGTTTTTTTGCCCTTCCAGCATATGGTCTTCATCTTCCAGCATTGGGTTTTTGTCTTCCAGCATTGGGTTTTTTTTTTTTTTGTCTTCAGCCTTTGGCTCTTGTGTCGGCAAGCACTAGGTTTTGTTGTCTTTAAGCATGGGATCTTCATCTTCAAGCATTGGGTGCTTGTCGAAGTTCAATCAGTGGGATCTTTGTCAACAATTTTTTCAAGTCTTTAAAAAAAGTTTTTTTTATTGTCAGTGACGAAACCCTTGCTT
>NC_087219.1:34001309-34016309 GCF_015104395.2 Macrobrachium nipponense
TTCGGTGGAACGGTGTTCCGCCCCTGCCTTCCCCCGCAATTCCCCTCGGTGCGGTGGAGGGGTGAACTGCCCCGCCACAATTCCCCTCGGTGGAACGGTGCCCCCCCCCCCTGCCCGCTCCCCTCTGCAATTCCCCTCTGGTGGAACGGTGCCCCCTCCCCCGCCACAATTCCCCTCTGGTGGAACGGTGCCCCCCCCCCAAATTCCCCCCTTGCAATTTCTCCTCCGGTGGAACGGCGTTCCTAGTTCCCCTTCAGTGGAACGAGGCTCCCAATTCCTCTCGTTGGAACGCTGGGTAAGATTGACGTCTATGCCGACTCTTTGATATCGAGTGACGCAATATGAAAAGAGTTGACAACCCAATAATAGCATCTGCTGCTGCCGTATTGCGTCATTCTTGTCTCTGTTGTTTAGTCAGTGTAAATGTGAAGGATTTCGCTATTTTTATCTTTTTAACATTTTTTGTCTTTTTGTTCGAGGCTGGGATAGCGAAGGGCGTTGGTAATTCGCATCCCATTGCTTTGAACTATTTTTATTTTTGTTTGTATATTATTAGGTTCCTTTAAATCAGCTGTATGTGTGTTTGTCGAAGTTATATTTGTTGATGTTTTATATTAGGTTCATATAGTTTTTCTGTTTCCCTTTCGTTATTAAATTTTCTATTTCACTTTGTTGTTATTAATCATCCTATTTCCGTTTGTTAATACGTTTGTGTTCTATTATCTTTAAAAGATTACTAATATAAGAAAGGGCCAAGATATGTCCCGATATTTGGAATCTTACCCAAGGACCTGTAGTTAGGAGGTATGACCCTTGTTCTTTTATTTAAGTATATTTATATGGGGGCTATTACCCTACTTAGAGGCTTTTGACTGTCTGTGCTATTTAAAAAATAAATTAATCCACAGGTCGTTTTTAGTTTTCTGTAAGAGAAAACTACCGAGATGGTTACGTCTGTCCGTCCGCACTTTTTCTATCCACCCTCAGATCTTAAAAAATACTGAGGCTAGAGGGCTGCAAATTGCTATGTTGATCGCCCACCATCCAGTCACCGAACTTATCAATTTGCAGCCCTCTAGCCTCAGTAGTTTTTATTTTATTTAATGTTAAACTTAGCCATGATCGTGCACCTGGTAGCGCTATGAAGACAGGCCACCACCGGGTCTTGACTGAAAGTTCCATGGGCCCACGGCTCGTACAGCATCTATACGCTGTACAGAAAACTCGATTGCGCCGGAGAAACGTCAGTGCATTTTTTTACTTGGTTATCATTATCATCAGACACTCGAGTGCTTGTTGAAAATATCCAGTTGCATGTGTTTTAATATTCACTTCGTAATTAAACGATTGTTGCATGATGCCAGACACTAACGTAAGTAATTGAATTAATTTCATTAATTGACGCGGCATAATTCCTAGGTAGTTATTAAGTGTAATTAGAATGCTGATAATATCGACGCGTGTTTCCAATTCGAAATACTGTTGCTTTTGTGACTTCTGTCTCTGTCCTTGAACATCGAGTTGCTATTGATTTGTCCAGGGGGTTAGTGCCGTCACTGCACCTCACGCGGTGCACTGTAAGCATTTTATTTTCAAGCTCTTTGCATCGTTCCCTCGGGCCCCTAGCTGCAACCCCTTTTCATTCTTTTCTCTTTCTTCCATCTTTCTTTCCACTCTCTCCTAACTATTGTTTGACCTTTCCAATCTTTTCACTCTGAATTTCCGTTTCAGGGCTGAGTGACCTACACCCCCCCCCCTCTCTCTCTCTCTCTCTCTCTCTCTCTGTATGCTTTCTCTCACGAACAAGAAGCTCTCTCTCTCTCTCTCTCTCTCTCTCTGTGCGTTCCCAGTTCCGTCGTCATTGTACGTGCGTCAATAAATAACTATACTATTTTTGTTGACATGCCATTCAGCCTGAACACGTGCTTGTGCTTTCTTGCTTGCCTGCCTGCTTGCATCTGTTGCTAGGAGACGGGCAGCGGCGGCGGCTGCTGTTCTCGGAAGCAAATTGTTATTCTGTGCTTGAGCTGGATTTTTTTTTTTAATTCTTTTATCCGCCTCACTGGTTGCATTTTTTTTTTTTTTTTTTTTTTTTTTTTTATCTGAGCGAAAGACTTTGATGTTTGTATCAGTCTGACGTAGGGTCGTTCAGGGGACCTGAAGTCTCGTCTCTCTCTCTCTCTCTCTCTCTCTCTCTCTCTCTCTCTCTCTCGAGGTAAGACGATGCTTTTGCATTCGTTGTTGAATAACCTAACTGACGTTCCGGGATGTGGTTTTCACTAGTTTTTAAGAGAAGTAATATATATTTATTTTTAAGGAAGGGACCTTGGGGAGCATTCAGATTAGATTGTTTTGAATTCGGAGTTGATAATGGGTTATTTTTAGGGTTTGGGGGCGGGGGGGGGGGGGGGGAGTGCTTTTTTTTTTTTTTTTTTTTTTTTTTTTTTTTTTTTTTTTTTTTTTTTATTTAGGGTGGGTGAGGAATGTGTTACACTTTTAAGAAGTAGGAAATTAGTTTTTCCTCTTTTTAAGAATGAGTTAGATTTTCCTGACTAGGGGGTTTTCATACAACCTATTTGAGAGTGGGTTAGGTTTCATCATAGAAAGTATTACTAATGAGGTTTTCTGAGAATGTTTGATTTGTTTTTTTTTTTTTTTTTTTTTTTTTGAGAAGCGGATAGAAAATTACTTTCTTCTTTTTTTTGAGGGTAGGCTGGGGGTAGGGGGACTTGGATGGGAATTTTTAGGGAATGAAATTATTTTCGGGACTTAATAGTTTTTTTTTTTTTTTTTTTTTTTTTTTTTTTTTTTTTTTTTTTTTTTGTTTTTTTTTTTTTTTTTTTTTTTTTTTCATTTCAGGTGATGGAAATGTTTCGTGGTGGGGGAAATTGGGATAGTTTTTTTTAGGTAATTAAGGGTGAGGGACAGGGGTTCTTAGAGTTTGTAACTGGTTTTTCGGGGGACGGGATAGTTTTTCCAGGTAATGGAAGGAGGCTGAGGAGGGAATTGTATAGGTGATGGAACAATTTGGTTTGGGTGGGAAGACTTGGCATAGTTACTTTAGGTAAAGGAATTATTTTGGAGGAACCTGGATAGTTTCATTAGGTAATAGAAAGAGGGCGGGCCTGTTTGGGATAGTTTTTTTCAGGTAATGTCCTTGAAGGGGACCAGGGATATTTTATGAAATGGTTTTTTTTTTGCGGATTTTTTTTTGGGGGGAGGAAAAGTTATTTAAAGATAATGCCTTTTTTGGGGGGGTTTGGCTTGGGTTGCTGAAATATTTTTTTTAGGTATTGGAATTCTTATTTTTTGGCGGGAGGAATTATTTTTAGGTAATGGTATTTTAGGGGGGTGGGGGGTGGGGGGCCAAAACTTGGAATATTCACTTAGATAGTAATGGAATTCTATTTTTTTCGTGTGTGTGTGTGTAGTTGGGGGGTGTGGGGTGTGGTAGAAGTTATTATTTTTAGGTTGCGGAATTTTTTGTGGGGGTGGAGGGGAACCTGGAATATTTTTTTTTTTTATTTTTTTTTTTTTTTGGTAGTAATGTAATTCTTATTTTGGGGGAGTGGGGTGGGGTGGGGTGAATTTATTTTTAGACAATGGAATTCTTTGTGGGAGGGACCTCAAATATTTTAAGGGTAATGGAATTGTGGGCGCAAACTGTTTTTTAAACTTTTTAAATTTATAAATGTATGTTTTTTATTTTTTTATTTCATATTTTATTTTCTTTTTATTTTATTTTTTTTTTTTTTCTGTGAAAAAGCTTGAAACGAATGGGTTTCCAAATCTCTTGTATTGCGTTCACCAAAAGCCCACGAATACCCGAGGTCATTTTTCACTGCCCCTTCCGTGTCGGGTCGTGACCACCACCACCACCACCATCACCATCATTTTTTCTCGGGCATGATCAGTTGGCAGTCGATATCGCTACCTCCGACCTATAACCTCCAATCTGCATATCGGCACCAGAAATACCGCTCACGGGAATTGCGGGATACGTCTTTTTCAGAGCTGTTTTTTTTTTTTTACGTAACTAAATTGTTTATTTATTTATATTTAATTTTCGTGATGTATTTTATATGTTAAGGAAAAATTTTATTTTTTAAATTGTTTATTTTTTAACTTTAATTTTCGTGATTTTGTATTTTATATGATAATGAAAAATTTTATTTCTTAAATATTTTTTATCTAATTTTTGCGATTTCGTATTTTATTTAGGATGTCAATGAAAAATTTTATTTTTAAAATTTTGTTTATCTATATTTAATTTTAGTTATTTTGTATTTTATTGGTTAGTGAAGTTTTTTTATAATCCTAATTATAGTTTTTTATATTTTTTTTTAGTAATTTTCGTGATTTTTTAAATTATTTTTAATAATACTTATTATTTATTGGTGAATTCTATAAATGGAGTAATATATTTTGACCTACTTGATTGCATATATAATGTTAAATCTTGTAAATAGTTGTACGATTAAAATCTTTATTTTAATGATTTTCATTTTGTATTTTCTATTATTTTTAGTAACTTTCGTGCTTTTGTATTTCATTTTGATCTTCAAAGATAAATTTTATTTATTTATTACTTATTATTTGTTGGTAAATTCTATAAATGGAATATTTTTACCTACTTGATAACATAGTGTTTATTGTTGTTAAATCCTAGAAATAGTTGTACGATTAAAAACTTTTTTTAATGATTTTCACTTTGTATTTTTATTATTTATCAAACATTAGTTTGATTATAAGTGTATTATAGAGAAATTGAATAAATTATTTTATTTTTATTTTGCGATTTGCATTATTTTGTATTTAATTCGATTATGATTATTGATAGATAAATGTCTTTTATTTGGTTGTAATGCTTGTTGTCATATTGTGTAAGTAAACTCCTCAGATTGTATTGGGCTCTTAACGATATTCTCATTTTTTTTATGTAATCGGTGGTATTTTTGTTTTCTCGGGGAGTAAGCCTACAAACTTTGTTGTTGTTGTTGTTGTTGTTGTTGTTATTGCGGCGGTAGGAAAGGTCTGAAAAAAGTGTTTTGCGTCGATTTAAAAGATCCAGCGTTGGTGAAACAAAGCTCTATAAGTCTTTAGATTAAAACGTGCTCTGGTCTACGGACCAATAAAAGCTTTGTTTCACCAACGAAAATTAAAATTTATAAGTAATCGAAAGAAATAAAAGATTAATCTTTAAAAATCCAATTTAATCATACAACTATTTTTATCATTTTTTCAGATTTTTTTTATTGGTGCATCTTTAATGTAGAAAATGTTTAAAGATCAATTGTGTTTTGTTAGATTATAAAATAAACTTTAGATAGCTTTATCCATGTAATTTGGCAAATTAAATAGTTATTGTAATAAAAATTTTTTTAATAATACTATTTTAAATTATAGAATAAACTTTAGATAGCTTTACACCTGTAATTTGACAAATATCGTGAGTGATTGTCATACATTTGTATCGGCTGATTCTAAAGTATTAAAATTATGAAAATCTTGCAATTTTATACATGCAACTTACCCGGCAGATATATACTTAGCTATAGACTCCGTCGTCCAGCTAAGTATATATCTGCCAGGTAAGTATGTATAAAACTTTATTGTATCTTAACAATATCATTTTACATTTACAAATACCGGATGGGACATCTCTAAATGTAATCCTGATAAAGCTGATTTCAAAAATGGGATGACCTCGACGAGGTAATCCTCATTCCAACGTGTTGCTTTCATTTTGTTATATTTTAATTCAATTTATTGTAGTGTATTTGTGTGTATGTATCTGACCGTCCTGCCCAAATACCCCAACTGTCCCAAATTGGCCCATCTCATCTGTCTACGGTCCACCCTACCTGTGTGTCCCATCTCGTGTGGTTTTACCCCCTACTATACAAACAATCCTTTACAATCCGAAGAACCCCATTCCTCTTCCTCCCATCCTATATCTCATCTTCAGTGTTTCATGCCCTTTTCTATAACCCTTCCACTATCTGCTTCCCCCTTCCTCTACTCTCCCCCTCCACTTCTCTGCCCTGTCCTACTCCCCGTTCAATCTTCCGCCCCTCCCGTCTTTCCCCATCCCATCTCCATCCATCTTCATCATCTCCCATCCCATCTTCCATCTCCTCCCCTCCCATCTTCCCCCCTCTCTCTCACTCCCCTCCCATCTTCTTACTACCATACTCCCACTCCCCTCCCATCTTCCCCCTCCTCTCTCACTCCCCTCCCATCTCCCGACTGACATCTTCCCACTCTCCTCCCATCTCCCTCCTCTCTCACTACCCTCCCATCTTCCCACGCCCATCTCCCCCTTCCCCACCTCTACGCCCATCTTTCCATTCATCTCTTACCCTCCCCCACCTTCCCCCCTCCTCTACCTATTTTCTTCTCCCACCCCTTCCTCTCACCCCCTTCCCCTCACCCCCTTTCCTTACCCTTACCCCCTTCCTCCTTAACTGCTTTCGTCATGTCCGGATCCGCAGTGTAACTTTAGTGTCGTTTTTCAAGCATTGCCGGGCATGGCATATTTTTCTTTCGAGATCATAAAAAGTCAAGATATTGATTATGATGCTCTCCCAGTAGATCACACACACACACACACACACACACCAGAGAGAGAGAGAGAGAGAGAGAGAGAGAGAGAGAGAGAGAGAGAATGCATTAAAAGTGGGACGGGATTTATGTATCTGTTCATTTCGATTGCCATACAAACCCATTGGCAATTACTTGCTCTAATTGTCATGACTAATTGAGGGGGGTCTGTGCATTCGATAATGCTGATGACTTTGCAATTACTCGCTGTGTGAAAACGGCTATATATGTTTTTTTTTTTTTTTTTTTTTTTTTTTTTTTTTTTTGTTTTTTTTTTTTTTTTTTTTTTTTTTTTTTTTTTTAAGGTGCTGATTCCGCGGATTAAGGCGTTGATTGGTGCGGGTGGGTTTTTTTTTTTTTTTTTTGTGTGGGGGGAGCGTCAGAGGGGAGGCTTTGTGTATTTTTTAATATTTGTTTTGTTATATACAATTAGTTATTTTTTAGTTTTTTTATCTCAGCAGTTTGGTTTTATTTTCTTGTTAATTTGGATTTCTTTTGTCTGCAGTATGGTTTTTTGTCGACACTGGTTTTGCTTCGTCGAAAGTTTGGATGTTATTTTGTCGACAGTATGGTTTTGCTGCTTCTAAAATTTGGACGTTATTTTGTCGACAGTATGGTTTTGCTTTTTCGACAGTTTAGACGTTATTTTGTCGACAGTTTGTACGTTTTGTCGACATCATGGTTTTCACTTTGTCGACAGATTCGTTTGACTCTTAAAACAGCTTGATTTAAATCTTGCAACAGATTCAGTCTTACTCTCCTGACACTTCGATTTTTACTTGACATTTCGACAAACAAAAAGTCGAAACGAAAACATCTTCCAATTATCGACGAGAATCCTGTATGTGGCCTCCATTCCCGAATTCCTGATGCCAGATGAAAAACTGAGAATAATAATATATCTTTTGTTTACCTCCGCGAGATTTGAATAAGAAATTGTCGAGGACGTCGAAATGTCATGTGTATAATTTTGCTGCAAGAAGTGGATCGGGGGAAGGGCAGGAATAAGAGATAGAGGGTGGGTGGTGGTGGTGGTGATTAGGGAGGAGGAGGAGGAGGAGAATGGGAGAGGAGGAGGAATATGATAGAGAAGAAAGCTGGTGGAAAAGCTTAGTAAGAGGATGAGGAGGAGGAGGAGGAGGAATATGGAAAGGACGAAAAAAGCGGGAGGAAAATTTTAGAAGGATGGGAGAGGAGGAGGAGGAATATGGAAAGGGAGAAGAGAAAGCTGGAGGAAAAGCTTAGGAGGAATATGGAAAGAGAAGAAGAAAAAGGAGGAGGAGGAGGAGGAGGAGGAGGATTCTAAGAGAGGATGGTTTGAGGAAGAGGAGGAGGAAAATGACAGAGAGGAAAGCTGGAGGAAAAGTTTAGAAAGAGGAGGAGGAGGAGTAATATGGAGGAGGAGGAAGAAGAAAGATATAAGAGGATGGTTTGAGGAAGAGGAGGAGGATGGGAGAGGAGGAGGAATATGACAGAGAGAGGAAAGCTGGAAGAAAAGCTCAGGAGGAGGAGGAGAAGGAGGAAGATGGTTTGAGATTGTAAGAGAGGATAGTTTGAGAAGGCATGAAAAATGATTAGGCTTAAGAAGAGAGAGAGAGAGAGAGAGAGAGAGAGAGAGAGAGAGAGAGAGAGAGAGAGAGAGAGAGAGAGCCATGTAATTGCAGGTGGGAGGCGGTTGAAGTATTCTATATCCCACAATATTGAGCAGATTCTCTCTCTCTCTCTCTCTCTCTCTCTCCTCTCTCTCTCTCTCTCTCTCTCTCTCTCGCTTATGAGTGACGTATCAATTTCCAATATTGTAATCTTGATTCCTAAATCTTAAAGAATGAAAACTGGAATATTTTCATTCCAAGTTTCCTAGAAGAGGGGTTTAGGGGCGGGGAGGGGAGGAGAAGACACTACGTACCCCCTCTTTCTCCAAGCCCGTCTTATCTTTCCAAATGATGTAGAAATAATTCTGCTTACAGTTAGACGTTTGTTGCGTACTGTCAGCAGTTCTGTCAGGAGTTCTGTCGGTAATTTTTAAATTTTTTTATTTTTTTTCATTTTATACCTATTGTTTTTTATTAGTCACCCCCTCTCCCCACCCCTGGTTTAACTTCACAAATAATACAGAAATGATTTCGCTTATAGTTGGGCGTTTGTTGCGCACTGTCAGCAATTCTGTGGGTAATATCAATTTTAGTTCTATCTTATGATTATACTTTTTATATACTTTTTATTTACTTTTTATTAACTTACTACATTTTTATTTATTTTTTACTTTTATTTTTAACTTCTATTTTTTGTATTTCTTTGTATTTCTATCTTCCATTTATTTTTATTTTTAACCTCCATTTATTTTTATTTTTAACCTCCATTCGTCCTCCTCTTTTGGTAATTGTTTCAGCCGTCCAACTTTCCTTGGGAACTTTGCCTTGGCCCAGTTTCCACAGATCGCTGTCTGACCAAACCTCTCGTTTCGACCTCGAGACCTTTTAGACATTTATTAAGGGGATGAAGTTGCGTTATGATGATGATAGTGCTATGGAACGCCAGGCATTATACATTAAGAAACTATATTAGTTTTGTTGCATTATGCTTGGACTAACGCTGCTATAATAATAACAACACAAATAATGATGATGATGATGATGATGACGACGACGAATGATGACGACGACGAATGATGACGACGACGACGACGACGACGACGACGACGACCAGTTTGCCTTTGATAACACCAGCCCGAAATTCCGTTGACTATTTACAGCCCGATGAATATTGGACAGCTGCTTTATAATACCAGCGTGCCAGAAAGACAAATCATTAGGAGAATTGAAAGAATTTTGTATAATAATGTTTGAAGGAAGGTCTGTTTCCAGCATACAATAATAATAATAATAATAATAAATTTATTATTAGCATTACATTAAGAAACTAGTATTAGTTTTATTGCATTATGCTTGAACTAATGCTGCTATAGAAGAAGAAGAAAGAAATTTATTATTATGAACTTGATGGGGTGTGCTATGCTGCGCTGGAACCCGGCGCTACCCGTCATGTCTCCCCTACCCTCCTGGTCCCCTACCTACCCCTTCAGTCACCACCCGGGGTGGACAAACAGGTGTGCCTGAGGAGGGTGGATGTGTCATGTCTTCCCTACCCTCCCGATCCCCTACCTATCCTGCCCCCACCCGGGCTGGACAAACAAGAAATTTCCTCGGATTTTATTATTTTATTATTGTTAATATATAAAGTTTTATGCGAGGGGGGAGACAGGGATTTAGAATGGAAGGTGAAAGAATGGAAGTGATATTAAATTCTTATATTTGCATCTGGTTGAAGTCCAGACCTGACAGATGATTGCTGAAGAAGGAGAGGAGAGACTTCATGTTTATGGAAGCAGAGGTGTGGGTATATGAAAAAACTTTTGAGCCAAATTTACTTTATTGAAGTGAAGTTTTGCGTGTTGAATGTCAATAAAAAAAGAAAGTTGAAGGTGTTGATGAGGTATGCGTCTGGAATATTAATGGGAGAGGGAATAGTAAGAGTGAGAAATAGAGAAAGGATAATTTTGTTTTTGAGATTCTTTGTCAAACAAAATGGACGGAGGATGATAGTATGATGATAAAAGGAATATGTAATTGGAAGTGTTAGGTCACATAGGAATTAATGGAGTGGGAGAGGTACTAGAAAAAAACACTGGTCTTAATAATATCCAAGCGCCTTAGTGGTGTGATCGGTATGGTCTTGACCTGCCACCTCGGTGGCCGCCAGTTCGATTCTCAGGCATTCCATTAAGGGGTTAGAAATGTGTATTTCTGGTGATAGAAGTTCACTCTCAATGTGGTTCGGAAGTCACGTAAACTCGTTGTTCCCGTTGCTAAATAACCACTGGTTCCATGCAACGTAAAAACACCATACAAAGAAACAAACAAACTTAATAATATCCAGGAAGTGCCCACTAGAGGTGAGTGGCGCAGTATTTGTGGAAAAAATTCTTGATAAGTAGGTAATGCTTGCATGCATGCACAGTAGAGGTGAGTTGCACAATGTTTGTATGGGGTTCATCGTGCAGCTGATGAACCCTCGTGTAGGTGTATGAAGAGGCTAATGTTATGGAAATTTCCTGCTTGGGGGTTTCATCCACAACTAAGAAATTAAAGTATAATAAGTGGACTCTCTTGGGAAACTGGTTCAAGTCCATCTCTGCCTTGAATTATCCCTCTCTCTGAAAAAAATCCATCGTGCATTGTCTTGAGTAGTGGATTATGAACCTGGTGACTAGTCGGCTATGGAGGGTTGCAGCCAGGGTGGTAGAAAATAATTAAAATCTTTGGACAGGTGATGTCGTGCATTACTATCCTTAAGTAAGTATCTGTATTAAAATAATTCACTTATTTTATATCTACTTATTTATTAAATAATTTATTTCTTCTTGTCTAATAATTAATCACACCTTTCCTATTTCCTATTACCTTCTATTATTACTTTCAAATGAATAACGTGTATATTCTTTGGAAGCTTGAATTTAAAGTCAATGGCCCTTGTGGTCAGTTTGTTCTATACGTATAAGGGTCAACTTCTGAATAATAATTAATAATAATAATAATAATAATACTAATAATAATAACAATGATTATCATTATTCAGTTTTACCAGTCGTATTTTTCTGTTGATAAAAGGTTCACCTTGGCACAGGAACAATGTTCACATTTGACTTTTGATTCTGGTGTAAAAAAAAAAATAATTAGTTTTTTTAGTTAATTGTTGTTTTTTTTTTTTTTTTTTTTTTTTTTTATTTAACCTGGAATACTTTTCTCACCTGATTACTTTTGTCTGTTGCAGGTAATTGGGTGTTCAGCCTTGGTGGGCGGAGCTGAAGGTAAGATATCGTCTGTATGTATTGTTGAGAATGGTTGCTCATTGGAGTCTCTCTCTCTCTCTCTCTCTCTCTCTCTCTCTCTCTCTCTCTCTCTATTCTCCTATCTGGGTGACTTACAACTTTCCTTTCGTTAGAATTGGAAAAGAACGAATAGGAGATTGTGGTTTGTACTTATACATAGAATAATAAAAAAGAGAGTAATAGTAGTGCAGAAGATAAGCCGGCAATTTGAAAAGCTATTAGATATGCTACTAGAATACAACAGTTCAACAAATAAATCACCTGCCAACAAGAAAGGAAAATACTTTAGACCTAGTATTTGTGAACGAGATGAATTATGTTAAAGAAATAATAGTTTATAATGCGAGTATTTCAGACCATAATGTCATAGAATTAACAGTTCATTCCAAAGCAAGTGAAAATAGAGATAAGCAAGAAATGAAAAAGTGGGAAGGATATGGAAAATACAACTTCTACAGTAAAATATAAAATGGTCAGAAATTATGAAGAATTAAACAAAGATTGGGTATAACATTTTCGTAAGTGATGACATAAGGGTAAATACGGAGATATATATAAAATATTGGAGAAAATAGTGGAAAAAATATACCGAAGAAGAAAAGTAAAACATCATTCATGCATACCAAGAGACAGAAGGATCTTGTTCCAGAAAATCAGAAAGTGGAAAAAAGGTCTTGCAAAAGAAAAAAAATGCATGGAAAGTTATAGAACTAAAAAGTAAGATAGAAAATGCAGAACAAAAGATTATACAATCAAAAGAAAATGAAAAACGGGACTTGGAAGAAAAAACCCTATTAAATATCAAGCAAAACCCCAAACTATTATACTCATATGCGAAGAAGATGAATAAAAGAAGAATAGAAATAGGCCCTCTGAGAATTGAAGGAGATTAACGAATGAAAATAAAAGGAAATTTGCAACATACTGGCAGAACGATAGAGAGAATTCACCCCTAGAATAGATAATGAAGATAATGATATAGAAGTAAGGGAAGAAAATAGTGAATATTTAGCTGACATAGATATTAATGAAGCTGGATATTGTGCAGGCTATTAATGAAATTAAAATGGAGCTGCTGCAGGGCCTGATGGAATTCCTGCTATTTTGTTAAAGAAAGTAGTTCATTCTATCGCAAAGCCACTTGCAATATTATTAAGACAAAGTGTAGATACAGGCAAGATTTATGATGAGCACAAATTAGCATATATTACCCCTACTTTCAAAAGTGGATCAAGACTAGAGGCAAGTAATTATAGGCCTGTGAGTCTAACATCACATATTATGAAAGTGTATGAAAGGGTAATGAAGAAAAATATTATGAAACATTTAATAAAAAAATAAAATTTTAATTTGTTTAATAAAGGACAAACATGGTTTCGTACCCGGGAAGAAGTACACAAACCAACTGTTAGTCCACCGTGAGAACATATTCAAAAATATGAAAAGCGGAAATGAAACAGATGTGGTTTATTTAGACTTTGCAAAAGCTTTTGATAAAGTAGACCATAATAATTATTAGCGAAGAAAATTAGAAAACACAATATCGTGGATAAAGTAGGAAGATGGTTAAAAGAATTTTTACACAACAGAAAAACAGATAGTTATTGCAAACGACGAGAAATCGGATGAAGCCAAGGTAATATCCGGTGTGCCGCAAGGTACGGTGTTAGCTGCAATACTGTTTGTTATTATGATTGAAGACATAGACAATAATGTTAAGGATTCGGTAGTGAGTAGTTTCGCAGATGACACAAGAATAAGTAGAGAAATTACTTGTGATGAAGATAGGAAACGCTCTACAAAGAGACCTTAACAAAGTATATGATTGGGCAGAGGTAAATAGGATGGTATTTGAACTCTGAAAATTTGAATCAAATAAATTATGGAGACAGAGAAAGAAAGCTGTATGCATATAAGGGACCTAATAATGAGACCATCACAAATAAGGAAGCAGTTAAAGACCTTGGTGTGATGATGAATAGGAACATGTTATGCATGATCAAATAGCAACTCTGTTGGCAAAATGTAAAGCAAAAATGGGAATGTTGTTACGGCACTTCAAAACAAGAAAAAGCTGAACACATGATTATGCTTTATAAAACATATGTTCGTAGTCCCACTTGAATATTGCAATATGATATGGTACCCCCACTATCAAAAGGATATTGCCACAAATAGAGAGTGTACAAAGGTCCTTTACAGCTAGAATAGAAGAAGTTAAGGACCTAGACTACTGGGAAAGACTACAATTTTCTTAAAAATTAAATTATATAGTCTAGAAAGGAGAAGAAACACGCTACATGATAATTCAGGCATGGAAACAGATAGAAGGAATAGCAGAAAATATCATGGAACTAAAAATATCAGAAAGAGCAAGCAGAGGTAGATTAATAGTGCCCAAAACTATACCAGGAAAAATAAGGAAAGCACACAGGGAAAACATTAATCCACTACGGCACCAGCATCGAATTAAGTGCAGCGTCTTTAATTCAATGCGTTGCCTGCTCATCTGAGGAATATATCAGGAGTGAGCGTAGATGTGTTTAAGAATAAGCTCGACAAATATCTAAACTGCATCCCAGACCATCCAAGATTGGAAGATGCAAAATATACCGGAAGATGTACTAGCAACTCTCTGGTAGACATTAGAGGTGCCTCACACTGAGGGACCTGGGGCAACCCGAACAAGATGTAAGGTCTGTAAGGTAAGGTCTGTAAGGTCTCTCTCTCTCTCTCTCTCTCTCTCTCTCTCTCCTTTTTCTTCTTCATTCACTGGACTATAAAAATTAAGAATGCTGGAGGCACTAGAAATCTCTCTCTCTCTCTCTCTCTCTCTCTCTCTCTCTCTCTCTCCTCCTCCTCCCCTCCTCCTCCTCCTCCTCCTCCTCCTCCTCCTCCTCCATTCACTGGACGATAATAAAAATTAAGAATGCTGGAGGCACTAGAAATTCTCTCTCTCTCTCTCTCTCTCTCTCTCTCTCTCTCTCTCTCTCTCTCTCTCTCTCTCTGTTCTTCATTTACTAAAAGAAAAAATTAAGGAAAATAATCGAGGAACTAGAAATTCCTTTCTGGGTCTCCCTTTGCTTTACTTTTTTCGCTCTTTTTTATTTTTTTATTTTTTGGTAAATACTGAACCTTTGTGCCTTTCTCCTTTTCATTCCATTATGTTATCCTCTTTGATAATCGGTTTTCGTAGTCATCGTTTTGTCTGTTTGAATTTTTAGTTCCGTGAATGTATATGTATTGCGTATCTGTATACAGATATATTCGCATTTGTGTAATAAAGAAGTAAATAAATATATATATATATATATATATATATATATATATATATATATGATTGTTTTTATCACACACACACACACACATACATATATATATATATATATATATATATATATATATATATATATATATATATATATAATATATATATATTTACTTCTTTATTACACAAATGTGAATATATTTGTATACAGATACGCAAATATATATACATTCACGGAACT
>NC_087219.1:34018809-34036309 GCF_015104395.2 Macrobrachium nipponense
CATGTCACATTTTTTTGGATTGTGTATTTTTTTCGTTTAATGTTTTTTTTAAGTTCGATACATTTATGCCACATCATTTCATTGGAATGTTTTTTTTTTTAATGTTCAATACATTTTAATGTTAATTTTTTTCTTTTGTTTTAGAATATTGTACATGGCATTAAGCGTTTATGTATATATACATTTATATACAGGATACACATACACATGTAAATATACATTTCAGCCATTTGCCTTCAACATACATAAGAGAATGTGCATATTCTAATTGCATACCAGCTTGTATATCAAGTGTATGAATACACGCAAGATTTGCACACGTGTATGCAAATTTGCTTTCAGTACATTCTTCAGTAGTTTGTAATTTTATTTCCTCTTGTAGTTGTTTTTAATAATAAGTGGTATTTTATTCAATAGATTGTAGTTTCCTTCAGTATTTTGTAGTTTTTTCTTCTTAGCTTTCCCTTAGAATATTGTAGTTCGTTTAGTATTTTGTAGTTTTTTCTTTGTAGCTTTCCTTCAGAATATTGTAGTTTCCTTAAGTATTTTGTAGTTTTTTCTTAGTAGCTTTCCTTCAGTATTTTGTAGTTTTTTTCTTTGTAGTTTTCCTTCAGAATATTGTAATTTTCTTCAGTATTTTGTAGTTTTTTCTTTTTAGCTGTGCTTCAGAATATTGTAGTTTTTCGTCCTTTTGTTGTTTCCTTCAGAATATTGTAGTTTCCTTCTGTATTTTGTAGTTTTTGTCATTTTGTAACTTTCAATATTTTAGTTTTTAATATGTTGTGTTCTGTGCCTCTTTGTACAGGAGTGCACAGAACCTTACGCACGAGTCTTAACATTAGTCTGCCTGCAGAAGAACATGTAGTTTTTATTATTATTATTATTATTATTATTATTATTATTATTATTATTATTATTATTATTATTATTATTATTATTGCTCATGTGATTGATTGATAGATTTGTTTTGTGGACGAACCTAACATTAGCCTGCCTACTAAACACAGTAACTTTTTTATTTCACGTTAGATTGACTGATATATTTTTATTTTTTAGCACTAACCTAACTTTAGAGTGCCCACGAAATACATAAAGGTTTTATTTTTTTATTTTTTTTTTTGCACATTAGATTGATTGATCGATTTTTTTTGCGCGAAAATGCTGCACCTACGTTGCACTGAAAAAGTATTTTTTGACACTGCGGTAACCCTCTTTTATTGAAGTCGAATTGGATATAATTAATTCTTGATTTGCGATTCTCTTTGAAGTACAAATGGCCGGTCTGGTGTGTGTGTGTGTGTGTGTGTGTGTGTGTGTGGGTGTGTTTTTGGGAGGGGGGTGCGGGGTGGTTAGTGGATGGGAAGGGGATGCCCTAGTGAGGTAAAATGAATTATTGTTGTTTGTTAAAAATTAGCTGTAATTTATTTTTTATTTTATTTTTTCTTATTTTTCAATATTGCAATGTTGAGGCAGGGGAGATTAATATTATTTATTATATTATGATTATTATTAGACGTTATAGGTTTTTGACCTTTGATAATTAATTTTCTATAATTAATTCTACCATATATATATATATATATATATATATATATATACACACATATATATATACACAATGTAATTCTCTCTCTCTCTCTCTCTCTCTCTCTCTCTCTCTCTGTCAGTAGTGAACCTAGTAGTTGAACACTGCATGCAACTAACAGTTAAGGTCATAATTATTCGCCATGCTGGGGATTCGAACGCCGACCTACCAGCTCATAGAAAATAAACTAAAGACAGAGAGAGAGAGAGAGAGAGAGAAGAGAGAGAGAGAGAGAGAGAGAGAGAGAGAGAATTATCAGCCTAGAATAAGGATGGAATATCGCTCTGTGCCCTATCGCTATTCATCGTCAGTAAGGGAATACGACAGAAGAGATTTTGGGGGGGGGGTGCCCCGTTTTGGGTTACGGTAGGAAGAATGTGGTGGGAGGAGGAGAAGAGGGGAGGGGTGTAGCGGAAGCAGAGTATCCCCATATCCTTTTGCTGATCCCAAAGGACGATAAGATGGGCCTAAAGGATACTATAGGATAGGATTATCGACCAGAGTGACAACTCGCTGATCACTGGCTTTTTTTTTCTTTTTCTCTCCAAATATGGTGCCATGCAGTACGATTATCGCGGTTTCTTTCTCTAATTCGCCTTGCACGAGAGAGAGAGAGAGAGAGAGAGAGAGAGAGAGAGAGAGAGAGTGAGTTTTAAAGGTCCCATCAGGATGATTATATATATATATATATATATATATATATATATATATATATTATATATATATATATATATATATATATATATATATATATGTAAGTAATAGTGTGGCACAGTGTCGTTATTCCAAAAGACAATAACTTAATAATACTTAAGAAAAAGGCACGAAACGGATAATAAGAGAAGAAAAAGGGAAAGGGAATACGATAATGATTTTTCTTAGCGAAGGGATTTTGTTACTCCAAACATTAGGCTTTTAGCCATTAGACATCTGGTTTTCATCTCCCCCAAAAAGCCTCTGTCCGTACCAGCGATTAGTGACCAACAAGAGATTATGGTCGATGAGGGATATCGCCCAGGCATCTTCGAGAAATTGGAAACTACTCTCATTAGCGCCTATGACTAATCGGCGTTCCTTTCGTGAACAGGTCAGAGAGAGCCATCTGGCATACGTTAAAAAGGAATTCTATGACCCGTTGTTAGAAAGAGGGAAGTACCAAATTCTTAAAAGCTCCACCCTCCCAAAGGTAGGCCTCTAGTATCGACGAATCAAAAGCCATGAGTATTGGTCATAAGACAGCCCAAAAGGGGTATCAACGAATGACCTATGAGGTTACCAAGGGATACGCCCCTAAGAAGCCAGGACATGAAGAAGGAGGCGTATACAAATTCAAAGCCTACGAATTACTGTAGAAGACCTGACAGGAAGGCGGTCTCGTATGAAGTTAGTAGCCACTAAGACACAAAAAGTCTTTCAGAAAATGCCACACCCAGTCAGAATCCAAAAATCCAAAGGCGGGGCTAAGGAGATTTCAACTGAACAAAAAGGCGAGACAGAGAGAGAGCAGGCAGAAAAGGGAGAGCAGAGAAAGGGGACAGAGAAGCCAAGAGAGAACAACCGGGGAGCCTGAGGGAGAACTGCAGTGGCATGGCCGTGAAACAGAGAAAGACAGAAGAACCCCCAGAAGAAGAACAGGTGCAAAAGTGTGGTGTGCGAAGCAATCAAAGACAGTGAAAGTGACAATCAATACTCAGTAAAATTCCCTCGTGCCTATAGACTCGTAATTGCAACAAGTGCCAATTAAGTTTTATCAGTCCAAGAGCCCAGTAACTCAGAAGGTGGAAAACCCTTTGTAAGAATCCCTAACGAAGAATAAAACTTAATTTGTATAGATATATCATTTAATTTCTCATCCAAAATTAGAACCCTTGTTGCTAATTCTCCAAAGTATAGCCTCCAGTGTCGGCACACGTTACCTTAGATCTGTGCAAACAAAGTAAGTACCGTCACATATATATATATATATATATATATATATATATATATATATATATATATATATATATATATATATATGTGTGTGTGTGTGTGTGTGAATAATTATCACATCACCGTGATTCATATAAATCATTCGAGCTACAAATGTCCTTTAATAATCTAATTCGCTCTTCCTCGGAATTGATATATTTTCATATATATAGTACCGAAGAGGAATTTTTTAGTTGATAATTTCGTCCCCTCATGGGATCGAACCACTGTCCAGTGGACGAGAACGAAATCAGGACGGACAGTGACATTGCCTCTCTTTGGCCGATTCGGCAATGTCACTGTCCGTCCTGATTTCGTTCTCGTCCACTAAACAGTGGTTCGATCCCATGAGGGGACGAAATTATTATCAACTAAAAAATTCCCCTTCGGTACATAAATGAAAATATATCAATTCCGAGGTAGAGCGAATTTAGATATTAAAGGACATTTGTAGCTCGAATATATATATACATATTAATATATATAATAATATATATATATATATATATATATATTTATATTATTTATATATATATTATATTATATTATATTATATTAATTATATATATTATATATATATATTATATTATAATTTAGTATATGTATTATGTATTATGTATTATGTATTATGTATTATGTATTATGTATTATGATGATGTATTATGTATATATGTGTTTACTATACTATAAATATATCTAAAATATATAATCTACACATAATGTTTTTAAAATTTTTTCACTTAAACGTGTCTATATTCATAAATATTAGTCCACAAAAATGGTGAGCTTTATATTGAACGACATTGGTGACTTAATAATTGTGAATAAGTGCTTTATATATACAAGTGTATATTATATATGTGTATATAGTGTGTATATAATATATATATATATATATATATATATATGTGTGTGTGTGTGTGTATGTATGTATATTTGTATGGTGAATATGTATATATATGTGTGTATAGTATGGTATATATGTAATACTATAACATATATACATATATATTATATATATATATATATATATATATATATAATGTATATAATATACGCAATTAGCTAATGCATTCGATTGGACTAATCGTTAATGTCATTACCCTCGGCTGATGGAATTAAGTGCCGGGATTAATATCATCACTCACTGATACATTACGAGCCATGAGTGGAGAGAGAGAGAGAGAGAGTAGAGAGAGAGACCTTCAAGCATCCTATAACATTTCTATTCCTTTTTGTAGAGGAAGCTGCTCGTTAATGTATACGAGCATGAGGTAGTTTAATAACAACACCCCCTCCCCAACCCCTTTTACCCTCCCTTCCCCCCCTTATTTTTTCCCGCCGATTGCGTGCGCCAAGCGCATAAATATGTGTGCCTTCAGTTGCGTGCATTGTGGGTAATGGGGAGGAGGAGGGAGGAGGTGGGGGGGTGGGTGGTGGGGGTAGGGGGTGATGGGGTACTTCACAATGATGCGTTTTATATTGCGTGATCAATGGAGGTGGATATTAGCGAATTGTCACGTGTGTGGTCTGGGGATGAGAGAGAGAGAGAGAGAGAGAGAGAGAGAGAGAGAGAGAGAGAGAGAGAGAGTTAGTTTTATAAATGAGATAAAAAGGGAGGGAGAGAGAAAGAGAGAGGTTTTAAATATAAATGAGAGGTGTTTTAAATAAATATGGAAAAGTGAGAGAGAGAGGGGTTTTAATTATGAATAGGAGAGAGAGAGAGAGAGAGAGAGAGAGAGAGAGAGAGAGAGAGAGAGAGAGAATTAGGATGTCTCACAAGACTTGTTAGTCCATCCGAGGAGACATCGTGTGCTTATTGTTTATTCTCTCACACACATACACACACAGAAGTTTTGATTTATAAATGAGAGAGGTTTTAGTTATAAATGTGTGCGCGAGAGAAAGGGATAGAAGAGTTTGTCTTAGAGAGAGAGTGCGGTCAAGTTACGTGACTACTTACACTAACCGGCGATGGTCAGATGAAATGAGGTCAATTGTCAGGGGTCGAGAGAGGTTGTATGGGAAAGTAGATCTAAATATATGGAATGGAAGAAAACTGAAATGGAGAATTGGGGAATTGAGTGGGGCAGACCCACTTTCATTCCAACACTGAGGGAATAAAAAAAAATCCTTTGGAGTTTTCTAACAGGTTTTGTGTATCTTTTTAAATGAACGCGAGGAATTTAACAGCTGAGGCTAAAAAGAGGAAGGGCAGACCCACCTGTTTTGAGAAGGCATCTACCAAGGACTTTGAAGGTCGTTTGTTCAACAACTTGAAGGAAGTGAATGAGGAAGAGGGGGTGGGGAGGGGGAGGGGGAGTAGTAGAATGTCTGCTGCGCGCATGCGTGATCGTTCGTCGTGTGTCTTCTTTTATGAAAGGTCCTTCTGGGAAATTGACGAGACTGCTACTTGTTTTGGGGGAGGCCAAGTGGGTAATTCCTGGTCGGGGGTAGTTATGATGTCTGAAAATCTCTCTTCTCTCTCTCTCTCTCTCTCTCTCTCTCTCTCTCTCCATTTCTGGGCTGTGGGCCTGGCCTCCTTATCTATCTATCTATCTATCTATATCTATCTATCTATCTATCTACCTTCTCTTTTATCTGTAGTTTTGGCTCTCTCTCTCTCTCTCTCTCTCTCTCTCTCTCTCTCTCTCCCCATTTCTGGGCTGTGGGCCTGGCCTCCTTATCTATCTATCTATCTATCTATCTATATCTATCTATCTATCTATCTACCTTCTCTCTTTTATCTGTAGTTTTGGCTCTCTCTCTCTCTCTCTCTCTCTCTCTCTCTCTCTCTCTCTCTCTCTCTCTCTCTCATTTCTGGGCTGTGGGCCTGGCCTCCTTATCTATCTATCTATCTATATCATAGAATTAACAGTTCATTCCAAAGCAAGTGAAAATAGAGATAAGCAAGAAATGAAAAAGTGGGAAGGATATGGAAAATACAACTTCTACAGTAAAAATATAAAATGGTCAGAAATTAATGAAGAATTAAACAAAGATTGGGATAACATTTTCGTAAGTGATGACATAAGGGTAAATACGGAGATATTATATAAAATATTGGAGAAAATAGTGGAAAAATATATACCGAAGAAGAAAAGTAAACATCATTCATGCATACCAAGAGACAGAAGGATCTTGTTCCAGAAAATCAGAAAGTGGAAAAAAGGTCTTGCAAAAGAAAAAAATGCATGGAAAGTTATAGAACTAAAAAGTAAGATAGAAAATGCAGAACAAAAGATTATACAATCAAAAGAAAATGAAAAACGGGACTTGGAAGAAAAAACCCTATTAAATATCAAGCAAAACCCCAAACTATTATACTCATATGCGAAGAAGATGAATAAAAGAAGAATAGAAATAGGCCCTCTGAGAATTGAAGGGAGATTAACGAATGAAAAAAAGTTAATTTGCAACATACTGGCAGAACGATATAAGAGAGAATTCACCCCTAGAATAGATAATGAAGATAATGATATAGAAGTAAGGGAAGGAAGAAAATAGTGAATATTTAGCTGACATAGAAATTAATGAAGCTGATATTGTGCAGGCAATTAATGAAATTAAAAATGGAGCTGCTGCAGGGCCGGATGGAGTCCCTGCTATTTTGTTAAAGAAAGTAGTTCATTCTATCGCAAAGCCACTTGCAATATTATTAAGACAAAGTGTAGATACAGGCAAGATTTATGATGAGCACAAATTAGCATATATCACCCCTACTTTCAAAAGTGGATCAAGACTAGAGGCAAGTAATTATAGGCCTGTGAGTCTAACATCACATATTATGAAAGTGTATGAAAGGGTAATGAAGAAAAATATGAAACATTTAATAAAAAATAATTTGTTTAATATAGGACAACACGGTTTCGTACCCGGAAAAAGTACACAAACCCAACTGTTAGTCCACCGTGAGAACATATTCAAAAATATGAAAAGCGGAAATGAAACAGATGTGGTTTATCTAGACTTTGCAAAAGCTTTTGACAAAGTAGACCATAATATATTAGCAAAGAAAATTAGAAAACACAATATCGTAGATAAAGTAGGAAGATGGTTAAAAGAATTTTTACACAACAGAAAACAGATAGTTATTGAAAACGACGAGAAATCGGATGAAACCAAGGTAATATCCGGTGTGCCACAAGGTACGGTGCTAGCTGCAATATTGTTTGTTATTATGATTGAAGACATACAGTAATGTTAAGGATTCGGTAGTGAGTAGTTTCGCTGATGACACAAGAATAAGTAGAGAAATTACTTGTGATGAAGATAGGAACGCTCTACAAAGAGACCTTAACAAAGTATATGATTGGGCAGAGGTAAATAGGATGGTATTTAACTCTGATAAATTTGAATCAATAAATTATGGAGACAGAGAAGGAAAGCTATATGCATATAGGGGACCTAATAATGAGACAATCACAAATAAGGAAGCAGTTAAAGACCTTGGTGTGATGATGAATAGGAACATGTTATGCAATGATCAAATAGCAACTCTGTTGGCAAAATGTAAAGCAAAAATGGGAATGTTGTTACGGCACTTCAAAACAAGAAAAGCTGAACACATGATTATGCTTTATAAAACATATGTTCGTAGTCCACTTGAATATTGCAATATGATATGGTACCCACACTATCAAAAGGATATTGCACAAATAGAGAGTGTACAAAGGTCCTTTACAGCTTGAATAGAAGAAGTTAAAGACCTTGACTACTGGGAAAGACTACAATTCTTAAAATTATATAGTCTAGAAAGGAGAAGAGAACGCTACATGATAATTCAGGCATGGAAACAGATAGAAGGAATAGCAGAAAATATCATGGAACTAAAAATATCAGAAAGAGCAAGCAGAGGTAGATTAATAGTGCCCAAAACTATACCAGGAAAAATAAGGAAAGCACACAGGACATTAATCCACTACGCACCAGCATCGATAATGCAGCGTCTATTCAATGCGTTGCCAGCTCATCTGAGGAATATATCAGGAGTGAGCGTAGATGTGTTTAAGAATAAGCTCGACAAATATCTAAACTGCATCCCAGACCATCCAAGATTGGAAGATGCAAAATATAACGGAAGATGTACTAGCAACTCTCTGGTAGACATTAGAGGTGCCTCACACTGAGGGACCTGGGGCAACCCGAACAAGATGTAAGGTCTGTAAGGTAAGGTAAGGATCTATCTATCTATATATCTATATCTACCTTCTCTCTTTTATCTGTAGTTTTGGCTCTCTCTCTCTCTCTCTCTCTCTCTCTCTCTCTCTCTCTCTCTATCTCTCTCTCTCTCTCTCTCTCTCTCTCTCTCTCTCTCTCTCTCTCTCTCTCATTTCTGGGTTTAGGGCCCAACCCTCCCTATCTATCCATCAATCAATGTGCTGTCTCTGTCTTATCAATAGTTTCTCTCTCTCTCTCTCTCTCTCTCTCTCTCTGCTTCCTTTATTGTTCCGGGGACATGGCCCCTTCCCGAAATTGGAGCGGGTGTCGCGTGACTGCCAGCCCTCTTCCTCGGGTCAATTCAGCCCTTCCCCGTTATGTATGGGACCCCGGTGTTGAAGAATTTGTATCGATTCCAACGCACGATTCCCGAGAACGTCTCTGATTCCCGTTGGGGGCTGTTTAAGAATTTGTATCGATTCTGTCGCATGATTTATGGGAAGGGGGGGGGGGGGGGGGGGGGGGGGGGGGGGGGGGGGGGAAGTTCTGCTGTAGTACTGGTATGGCGTTAGGTAGGTGATGGATCACTGGAGAGTAAATATTGGTTTACAATATTTACTCGCCAGCCTGAATAGAATAGTGTTCACTGTAACGAGGGCAAGAGCTTATTTAGGTCTCGTTATAGTGCACGTTTTTTCCGGTTGCATGAGAATGCAGGAAAAATTGTTTGCCAGATTACGTCGTAGGGGGACGTCGGGGCGTGTTTTTAGGGATCTGAGACTTCCCCCCCAAAAAAAGTTTTAATAACATGTATACGCATATGCTTTATATATGTATACACACAAACATGTATGTGTATGTATGTGAAAATATATATATATATATATATATATAATATATATTTAATACATAGATAAATAAGATGTGTATATATACACACATGTATATATACATACATATATATATGTATATATAGATATATTAATATATATATCTATATATATATATATATATATTATATATACACATATGTATATATTCATATAATATATATATATACACATACATATGTATATATATGTATATATATATACTATGTATATATATATATATATAATTTATATATGTGTATATATATATATGTGTATATGTGACGGTACTTACTTTCTTTGCACAGATCTAAGGTAACGTGTGCCGACACTGGAGGCTATACTTTGGAGAATTAGCAACAAGGGTTCTAATTTTGGATGAGAAATTAATTGATATGTTCATACAAATTACGTTTTATTCTTCGTTAGGGATTCTTACAAAGGGTTTTCCACCTTCTGAGTTACTGGGCTCTTGGACTGATAAAACTTAATTGGCACTTGTTGCAATTACGAGTCTATAGGCACGAGGGAATTTTACTGAGTATTGATTGTCACTTTCACTGTCTTTGATTGCTTCGCACACCACACTTTTGCACCTGTTCTTCTTCTGGGGGTTCTTCTGTCTTTCTCTGTTTCACGGCCATGCCACTGCAGTTCTCCCCTCAGGCTCCCCGGTTGTTCTCTCTCTGGCTTCTCTGTTCCCCTTTTTTCTCTGCTCTTCTGCCTGCTCTCTCTCTGTCTCGCCTTTTTGTTTCAGTTGAAATCTCCTTAGCCCTGCCTTTGGATTTTTGGATTCTGACTGGGTGTGGCATTTTCTGAAAGACTTTTTGTGTCTTAGTGGCTACTAACTTCATACGAGACCGCCTTCCTGTCAGGTCTTCTACAGTAATTCGTAGGCTTTGAATTTGTATACGCCGCCTCCTTCATGTCCTGGCTTCTTAGGGGCGTATCCCTTGGTAACCTCATAGGTCATTCGTTGATACCCCTTTTGGGCTGTCTTATGACCAATACTCATGACTTTTGATTCGTCGATACTAGAGGCCTACCTTTGGGAGGGTGGAGCTTTTAAGAATTTGGTACTTCCCTCTTTCTAACAACGGGTCATGTAATTCCTTTTTAACGTATGCCAGATGGCTCTCTCTGACCTGTTCACGAAAGGAACGCCGATTAGTCATAGGCGCTAATGAGAGTAGTTTCCAATTTCTCGAAGATGCCTGGGCGATATCCTTCGTCGCCCATAATCTCTTGTTGGTCACTAATCGCTGGTACGGACAGAGGCTTTTTGGGGGAGATGAAAACCAGATGTCTGATGGCTAAAAGCCTAATGTTTTGAGTAACAAAATCCCTTCGCTAAGAAAAATCATTATCGTATTCCCTTTCCCTTTTTCTTCTCTTATTATCCGTTTTCGTGCCTTTTTTCTTAAAGTATTATTAAGTTTTATTGTCTTTTGGAATAACGACACTGTGCCACACTATTACAGTCTCGGCCCGCTACCTCGCTGACTCCGACAGCGTTAACTAAGCTGAAGCAAATATTATACCTACAAGAGGACTCCTAACTTATGCTTCTTGGAAATCATATTGAAACTTTAACTCAAAAACATCAAAAGTGAATGTAAACATGAGCAAATCCTTGATTAAGTAACGTTAAGGGCAACAATCAAAATTGAATGTAAACATGAGTAAATTCTTGAGTAAGTAACATTCAGAGAAACATAAAAAAACTGAATATAAATATGAACAAATACTTGATTAAGTAATTAAAGGAATCATCAAAGTGAATTCAAATATGAGTAAATCACATTAAGAGATATGAATTGAATGCAAACAAAAATAAATCACCAAAACCAAGAAAAACTGAAAGTTAAACATACATAGGCCCTTAAGTCACAAAAGTTATATAAATGCATGGTAGAAGCAAAAAATAATGGTAACTATCCAAGTTTACAGTATATGATTGGTTCAGTCCTCAGTCCTGTTCTATCTAGGTGGATATCGTCTTTGTTTATGGAAAAATAAATTTCGTTCTTCGTTGACGACACTTGATGGCTTCTTGTTTGCTGCGACCTGCTGCTTGGAGACAAGTCCTGGGAGAAAATATCCTTGTGTATTTGTATGCAATAACAAGTGTGTCCTTGACTTCATACTGAGATTGTGTATTGTGTTTATGCAAAATTTCATTTGACATTTTTACTGTAATTTCTGAGTAACCTTGTACATTAAACTATATAACTTCACTGCTTGATACTAAAACAAAATTGGCAACTCGGTTAAAGGAACCGGTTAGTGGTTAATACTTGTAGGTTTCTTCTACTGTGACAACAATTAGTTAGCTTTCACCAATCAATATCTTGTTAGTAAGTTTCAACAACTACTATCTTGTTAATGAGTCTTCATCAATTAACTTCTTGTTAGTGAGTCTTCATCGATTAATATCTTATTAGTAAGTTATAATCAATCAACATCTAATGGATTTGAACAAAGTAAGTATATTAATTACCCCTTCAAAATCTTAGTCATTTCTGAAACATTCTCTTATCTTAAAATCTCTTAATATCTATCTTAACCCGTCTTATTTATTCTTTTACTTCTAAGAATGTTCTCATGGAACGATTAAACTTAATATACGTCTTGAAATTCTTATACTGCCCATTGAATCGTTTCTTACATACCCAAATAATTCCCTTCAAGTCAAAATAATTTGAAGTTAAGTGCACTTAACCCAAAAAAATTGCTACAAACCAACTAATTAAAGTAAGAATTGCAACAATAAAAGATTATTCCTAAGTCGACCGATGAAGGTAAACTTAGCAATAACGAAATCAAATAAATATATGGGAATAATTGGATGAATTAATGGGTTTGTTCTTCTGTTTCACTGAAAAGTGACTCTTCTATTTCTTAGGTTATATCTAGTTCCTTCTTCTGGAACGTCTTCTGACGTCTCTGTCATTTCGGATTCTTCAACTTCTTTGGTTCTCTTGACCTTGTCCTTGTTTATCCAAAATTCTTCTTCTTCTAATGATTCAGCATATGTGGAAGGCATTTGGTTATTCATTTTCTTAACCTTTATCTTTGTCTCTTGTACGTCTACGACCTTGTATGGTCCTGTGAATTTTGTGGCTAACTTATAATTAATACCACTTCTTACTTCCTTCTTAATATAGACTTCATCCCCTTTCTTGTAGTCTACAGGCCTTAATCCTTCTTGATGCTTCTCTATCATATTCTGCTGGGCTGCTTCTAAATTCTTGTGCAATTGCTTGTGAATTACTTTAAAGTTCCCGATTCTTATCTTCATGATATCTTCAGAGTAGTTTGGCTGTATTGGCTGATTCAGCCATGCATAAGGTAATCTGGGTTCATATCCCATCAAAGCTTTTATGGGAGTTGCACGAATACTCGTATGATGCCTTGCATTTAATGATAATTGGACTAAAGGTAAATTGACGTCCCAGTCAGGATCCTGTCCTACTGTGTGACGTAATACGTCTAAAACCTTCCTGTTATTCCCTTTTCTACCAAGCCATTGCTAGCTGGGTGATACGGCTGTATCGCTACCTTTTCTACCTTAAAGGCGTTACAAATTTCTTGAACTAACGAGTTGTTGAACTCGGTCCCATTATCAGAAATAATGAGCTGTGGGGCAGAATATCTGCAAAAATATCTTATCGAAAAGAGAGCGATTGCACAATCCTTGGCACTTTTACTAGTTAGTGGTACCAACTCGTATATCTCGTGAGCGCGTCGATACATACTAGTATATTCTTATTCCCTTTACTCGTGGTATGAAGATTTGTGATAAGATCAATAGATACTCTTTCGAAAGGAGTCTGTGGGATAGGATATTTCCCTAGTGGTACTTCCTTGTCTGTTCTTCCCTTGTAGCTGTTACATGTATTGCAGCTCTTCACATAATTACTAACATCTTTGTGAATTCCCTTCCAATGGAAAGTTCTTTGAATTAATCTAATTGTCTCATCCCTTCCTGGGTGAGCTCTCATGTCATCGTCGTGCATTAGCTCAATGACCTTGTTTCTTAGACTCTTAGGTACTAACCTTTTGTGCAGTACACCTAGAAATTGACCAAATGGATCATATTCGTGACACATCCAAATTAATACGCCATCTATGTCCGTTAATGCATCTGTGGGACATCCAACCTTCCTACCTAGTTCGGTTAATTCTTGTTGGCTGTGTTTTCTTTCGTTTCTAACGTATTTGAACAGTTCCCTTATATCTTCATCTCTTTCTTGTTCCTTTATGAAATTTTGCCGGGAAAGCTCCTCTGTATAATGCATGGTGAGCACATTTACGTCATTGCACATTGTTTCATTCTTTTCTTCTTCTTGACTTATCATATTTATACTATCACCTTGTGACACATATCTTGATAATGCATCTGCTACCTTATTCTTCTTCCCAGGGACATATTTCACCTCTATATCATAATCTTGGGCTGTCATGAACCAACGGGCTCTTCGTCCAGAAAAATTAGGATTCTTTAGCATTTCTACTGCAGCTGAATGATCCGTGAACACGGTTATCTTGTAACCAAAAATGATATATCTGAAATGCTTTAAAGCGTCTATAATAGCTAGAGACTCGAGGTCTGTTACTGAGTAGTTCACTTCTGAGGGCTTTAATTTCCTACTGTAATAAGCTATCGCATTATACTTATTATCTTGTCTTTGCATTAAACATGCTCCTATACCAATGTGGCTTGCGTCCGTGGCTAAAAAGAATTCTTTGCCAAAGTCTGGAAAGCTAAGTACTGGGGGATGTGTTAATCTTTCTTTCAATTCATCGAATGCTTCTTGCTGCTCGTCTGTCCATACAAATGATACGTGTTCCTTTAAAAGTTCAGTTAGTGGAGCTGATATGACTGCAAAGTTCCCTATGAACTTGCGGTAAAAACCTGCTAAACCTAAGAATGACTTTACGTCCTTCTTGCACTGAGGTGTAGGATATTCCTTAATTGACTTAATCTTTAAGTCGTTTACTTCTACGCCCTTTTCGCTTAGTATATCCCCAAGGTAGTCTATTTTCCTTTTAAGGAAGTTACACTTCTTTAATTTAAGCTTCAGGTTGGCTTTTCTTAATCTCTTTAGGACTTCTCTGACTAAGTCTATGTGTTCCTCTATAGTGTCTGTTGCTATTACCAAATCATCTATGTAACAGTGTACGTCCTTGCCTAGTAAATCGCCCAAAATTTTATCCATTAATCTTACAAAAGTTAACCGGGCTTCGACTTTAGACAAAGGGCATTCTTACATACTGGTATCTGCCGTTACTAGTGAAAAAGCAGTCAAAGGTTTACTTTCTTCGTCTAGAGGGATTTGCAAGAATCCCTGCAATAAATCTATTGTGGTGAAGTATTTCTTGGACCCTATAGTGGCGATAAGATCTCGCATTGACGGCATTGGATAAGGATCATTTTCAGTAATTTGGTTCAATTTTCTGAAATCCACAACTATTCTATAAGTTTTGTCCCTTTTAGGAACTAGCAAAAGTGGAAAAGACCATGGGGATTTAGATGGTTCTATTATTCCTTGCCTATTCATTCTTTGTACTTCTCTTTCAATGATCTCCTTCTGGGAATGGGCTACTCTATAGGCTGGTATGTAAATTGGCTTTGTGTTTGATGGAATGTCTATCTTGTGCGTTATTTCGCGTGTATTTCCCAAGGTGTCGCCGTCTAGAGCGACTATATCCTGATATTCGCACAATAAGTCTATGAATTCTTCTCTAACATGGTTTTCCTTAATGTCCTTTAAATGAGATCCTATCTTAGCTCTTCTCAGTTTTATGTCCTGAGCGTAATATTCATTTCCTTTACTAATTGCTGCTACCGTTTCCCTTTCTACAACTCGTATAGGTATGGAGTATACTTCTGCTAGGCCTATCTCTGTACCTGGTGTTAACTTAACCTTTCCTCCTCTGTTATTCGTAATCTGTAACGCTATTTTGCCCTGTCTGACTTCATGTAAACTAGAAGAATAATGTATTCCGTTTACTTGCGACTTTTCAGTAAGCGTGAGAATTTCCTTTCCTTCAAAAATTGGATTTACTGTACATTCTACCCACGTACTTTCTCCTGGTTTAAGTCTTAATTCCCTCTCTAACTTTAAATAAGTGCATTGATTTGATTCTAAAAGGTTAATGATCTGTTGTGAACTCGTGATGCATTCTGGGTATCTTCCCTCTGTCTTATCCTTCTTTAAGATACCTTTCATCGTGGGATTCTCTTGAGTCTGGGTTCTTTTAATTAACTTGCATATTGGTATTCTAGAAATCTCACGACCGTTTTCAATCACTAGTTGTTCTCTAGGGGCATCAATGCTTATCCCTTGTCTAGCCATAGTTGGATAACCTATCAGCAAATGAGCAAAAGCTAATTGTATATCTCTGGCTACCAGAACCTTTTCTCTTAAAGCAATTCTTCCTAGCCTAAATGGAAAATCTAACTGTCCAATTACGTGGATATCATTGCCCTGGACGTCTGTGATTCTACAATCTACCGCTGGATTCAAACTTAAGTGAGAAAAATACAACCGATACACCTTTTCTGACATTATATTCTTAGGACTACCTGTATCAAAGAATGTAATAATAGGTTTCTCTAGACCGACATGTGCTGGAAATAATGGTCTATAATTATATTCATTCCCTACATCAACTTTGCTAACCTGTGTAGCTGGGCTTAGCCTTGACATTCCGGACGTTCTCTCTGTTATAGAGGAAGATTCATTGTACCAGTAAGCAGAAATTTCACCCATTGCGTCGTCTGACAGTGACTGAACTGGTTGATACCCTATACTTGCTGTTTGATTGGGATATCTATTTGGGGCGGAATCTCTATTTCCTCTAACTGGGGGAGATTGACTATTGGTTCTACTTCTGCCTCTCGACTGAGATCTACCTCTAGGAGCTGAAACAAATTTATTTCTGCATTCTCGAGCACTATGTCCTGTTCTCTTATGGAAAGGACAGAAGGCCATCCCTCGGCAGTCACTGGCATAATGTCCTCTCTTCTGACAGTTATAACACGTGACTGTCGAAAATCCTCCTTGAGAAGATTTACCTGGCATCTTATTCTGATTTCTAGATGGTGTCCTAGATCTATTTGGACCTCTTTCCTGTTGTCCTATAGCGACTAAAGGTCTGTATATAGGATTCCCTTCAGGTCTTCTACCTAGGATTTTTGTTTCCTCCTCTTCAATCTCTGCTACATCATCGGATGTCTCCCACTTACGGGTCATCCTTGCAATGACTTCTGTTGGCAGGCTTCCAATCATTATTGTTAGTCTAAATATTTTTTTAACATGACTCATTAGCATTTTTTGCTTGCCTCCTTCTACCTCTATCCAACCTGTGGTTTCCATGAAATTACCCCATTCATTCATATTGTTATACAACTGAGAGCTAAACTCTTGATAACGTCTTTCGTCTAACTTAAATTGACGCACTATCCTTGCCAAGCTAGTAACTGGATCTCTTTCACCAACTGTGGAATAAACCTTCCTAAAATACCGTTTCAATTCTTCCCAATTCTTAAGATCTCGGTAAGTCTCGGAGTGGACGTATCGCTCTAAGTCTCCTCCGGCTTCCAAATCAAGATAACTCTTGGCTTCAATAAGCTTTTCTCTATCTGTCCCCGTTATGCTATCTAGGCGTGTCTCCACCTGCTCTATCCAGTTCTCTAAGTTACAAGCTAACTGACCGTTCTTTCTTCCGCAAAATTTAGCTATGTGATTAATCACATGTCCCATTATGTGTTCCCATTACTGCTGCGCTCGAATTCGCGGACTGTGTACCTTCCGGCATGGTTAATTTCCTTGTTTGACTTCTCGTGAGCACAGGCGTTCTTACGTTCTGATAAGGAGTCGGTCTCCCTTTGACCATCGACTCGTTAATG
>NC_087219.1:34051309-34058809 GCF_015104395.2 Macrobrachium nipponense
CCTTGCAAACCTCCCTCCTGTCAATTTCGCTTTCTGCACTGAATGGCCTCATATGTCCCAGCGCTTGGCCTTTGGCCTAATGTATGTATATTCCAGATGTTTAACCAGATGTCTTGTGTAACAAACGGAAGTCTATTGAAAATCAATTGAGTGATGTATGTTAGTAGTGCTCTGAAAGAAACTCTGAATTGTATGTTAGTGTGTTTTGTGTGATGAAGAAGAAACGCCCTTTCGGTGTAGGAGTTGTGACCTTGAAACGGTCACTCGTGTAAATATTTTCATTCATTCATTCATTCATTAAAAAATATCCATAAACCAGGGTGAGGTTACGCAAGAAACCTTCAGCGTTACTTGAGGAGCATTCACATTTAATTGTCCGTTGTGCCCTTCTGGCTCGAATAAGAGCTCCTTGGTTTATTCGTGAATTGAGCAACAATGTTCTCGTTGTTGGAAGTCTTTAGGTTCAAGTTGAAGGGAGTAATTGCTTTTCCACTGAATACTCTGAAGATTGTATTTCATCAGGCTTTTTCTGTTAAAGGAAACTATTGAGATGGCTTTGTCTGTCCGTCCGCACTCTTTTTGTCCGCACGTTTTCTGTCCGCCCTCAGATCTTAAGAACTACCGGGGCTAGAGGGCTGCAAATTGGTATGTTGATCATCCACCCTCCAATCATCTAACATACCTAATTGCAGCCCTCTAGCCTCAGCAGTTTTTTTTTAAATTCTCTGAATGTAATATCTGCATTTGCAATAATTTTCCTGTTCAGTGTACTCTCATTATTTTCACTTTTTGTCTTTAATTTTTATTTATTTTATTTATTTTTTGCGGTTTCCTTTTCTTAGTTTTATAACCATTTATTTGTGGTTGCTACTGTAATAATTCTATATGAACTGAAATCAGTGTACTCCAATTAGCTTCACTTTTATCTTTACTTTTTCTCTGAAGTGAAGATCGGTACGAAAGATAAATTACGAAAGAAGGAATGGCTATCATATGTGAGCTGCTCTTGGTGAAACCTCACAGGTAAAGAGGCCCTTGAACGCACGTGCTCAGTTTTCTCTGAAGTGACTGGATCTTGGAGTATGCTTGCTCTGCACTGTGTCCTGTTTTAAGGGATCATTGAGTATGGTTGCTGTAGTGTCCCGTTTTATGGGATCATTGAGTATGGTTGCTGTACATTGAGTATGGTTGCTGTAGTGTCCCGTTTTATGGGATCATTGAGTATGGTTGCTGTAAAGTGTCCTGTTTTAGGGATCATGGAGTGTGGTTGCTGTAAAGTGTATTATTGCAAGTGAAATTTTTTTTTTTCAAAGATGGATAAAAGGACAGAAAGAAAAGTATTGTTAAAGTCCAAGTTTCGATTGAAAGTGAAATCTGGGTTCTGTGGTCAGAATTAAAAGTTGTCCCAAATAAAATGAAACTATATATTCTCTTTACAAAGGTTATATCTATAATATAAGCTTGAGCCTTCTCTCAGCTTTGAATCAAGGCAATATTTAGTACATTGAACTCAAGACTACAAATCACTACGTTTTTTCCTTTTACAGAATCTGTTCTCTCTCTCTCTCTCTCTCTCTCTCTCTCTCTCTCTCTCTCATGGAACGACGGATAGGAGGAGGGCAGGCTAAGATAATTAGAATCGATTATCGTCAACCCTTTTGAATAGAAGACGACGTCTCGCTGTTTGCCTTTTCCTCGGTAACTGACGAGGGCTGGGGACTCTGTTCTTTGGCCACACAAAGGCGGTTTCCTACAGTCCAGTTATTGCTAAATGAAATAATGGGCCTCTCGTTGTTTTGGGGATTGCCGGTCCGTGAGACACACTTGCCCTCCAACCGTGAAGATACTGTTGTTGATTAAGGGGAAATGTCTCAAGGTTGGAAGGAAAGAGGGCGAGGGATAATACACATTTCTAGGGAGGAATTTATTGCTTCTGTGGTTTGGAAAAGGTCTGGAAAGGGATATAAGGAATTTGGTGAATCATCTCTAGAAAAGATTCGTAGAACTTTGATTTTTATTTTTTATTTATTTTTTTTTCAAATGCACACTACACTCTTTGGGAGCTTGAATTTCAAGTGAAGGGTCCCTGTGGTGGGTTTGTTCCACATGAACAGGGTTCAGCATCGGAATAATAATAATGATAATAATAATAATAATAATAATAATAAATAAGTGGTACGAGCACCAACCTGAAGGAATGATAGAAAACGATCAGGCAAAGATCCTTCTGGGACTATGGTATCAGAAAGATAGGGTGATACGTGCAATTAGACCAGACGTGACGTTGATTGAGAAAATCAAGAAGAAAGTATCACTCATTGATGTCGCAATACCATGGGACACCAGAGTTTAAGAGAAAGAGAGGGGAAAAATGGATAAGTAATCAAGACCTGAAAATAGAAATGAGAAAAGGATATGGGATATGCCAGTGGAAATTGTACCGATAATCATAGGAACACTAGGCACGATCCCAAGATCCCTGAAAAGGAATCTAGAAAAACTAGAGGCTGAAGTAGCCTTTTGAGTGTGATCCAAGAAACGGCGCACATAGTAAGGAAAGTGATGGACTCCTAAGAAGGCAGGATGCAACCCGGAACCCCACACTATAAATACCACCCAGTCGTTATAGTAAGAACTTCTTTAATAATATTAAAGAAGTTTTTACTATATCCATTAATGTCCGTATATAATATAAATGTTAAAAATCACAGGAGATGCACGTGGCTTCATTAAATAAACGAATGCCACGGAAGGAAAATGATATGGAGAAATAAGAGTGCTTTCGTATTTACTTACAGTAAAGACGAAAGCGCTTGGATTTCTGCCTATCATTTTCCTGTGGTATTCGTGTGTGTGTGTCTGTGTGTGTGTGAATTCTTCTGTTAAAACAGGATACGTCTCAAGTATAAAAGCCCATTGAAACATTTTGGTTTAAAGCTAAATATAGTCCTTAGCTTTAAACCAAAGTGTTTTAATGGGTCTTTTATACTTTATATATATATATATATATATATATATATATATATATATATATATATATATTTATATATATATATATATAAATTTAATTCATGTACACGTGATTCCTGGCTTCTAAACAACGTTACCTGCCCGGCCCATGGGAGCAGACCTGAGAGGACCTTCTTGATAATATAAACCTTTGTATATAAAACTTTGTATAAACCTTAGCCTCATTACGTCGTCGGCCGGAGGAAGAGAGAGAGAGAAGAGAGAGAGAGAGAGAGAGAGAGAAGAGAGAGAGAGAGATTTGTATACAGGAAGCCTCACTCACTTATTTGTTTATTATTGTTCCTGCAGCGCTTGCCTCTCTCCCTGGGATCGTATTTCCCCCCGCCCTGTTGAAGGACTCGAACCACATTATCCTATGCCTGGTTTGGTGTTTCCTGAAGTTGGCGGTCTTGTGGTGCCTCTTGGCACGTCGCTTGCATCACGCCCTTGGGAAGGGCGGAAGGGGGTTGTGGGGTTGTGAAGTCTTTTGTGGGTGAGTGGGTTCGTGAGAGGAAATTGTTAGCCAATGTCCTAACAGGTTTATGTTGTAATTTGGGTTAGGGTTTTGACAATTATTTATTTTTATATCATCTTAGCAATTGTTTATTTACCGCAATTTCGAGCTGGTATCGTGACAGTGCTAAAATTAAGACACTTGTGTTCCCCTGGTTAGGAGAAAATGTATGTAAATTTGACATTATTTTATAATAATTTTGTTATTATATCATTGATGTTTGTTTTTTTTGAAATATTTTAATTCCATTTAATTCGAAACTAAAGATTATAACACTATAATAAAATTATAACCAGTGAATGCCAGATGCCTGGGGCATATAAGGCTTCCATACCCATACGTGGGAGGATGGACATACGTAAGTGCATCGTTATAATGATAGCAACATTTCAAGACTCTATATTACGTAACAAAATCACTGACTCCTGGCTTGGGTATAGTGGAAGTTAAATTACTTTTTCAATTAATACTGCCTTTTAGTAGCCCAGGCTGGAAGGAAGAAACTAAAGGAAGGAAGATGAGATATGAGAAGGTGCAAGAATCAGAAAACTACGAGGAAGAAGTGTTATTGGTTTCGCGCTTTTATAAACCAAATCATTCTGACTACATAATTCGACTTAAAACCTGTGACCCGGTGATTCAACCCTCCTTCTCTCTCTCTCTCTCTCTCTCTCTCTCTCTCTCGTCTCTCTCTCTCTTCTCTCTCTCTTCTCTCCTCTCTGTCTACTAGCTCCTGTGTTTAGAGAACATTACTGATTCTTGCTTCAAATAATCAATGTCTTAATTTTAATAAGAATTGTTAATCAAAGAAATTTTCTCCAGTGTGTGTCTCTCTCTCTCTCTCTCTCTCTCTCTCTCTCTCTCTCTCCTGTGTCTATATTACATTACCGATGCTTGCTTCAAATTAACAATGCCTTCATTTTACTAAGAATTGTTAGATTATTTTCTCCATACTCACTAATCTCTTACCTATCAACTGCTCTTTCCCTCTGCGTACCTAGAGAAACACACACACACACACACACACACACACACACAAAACAGCAAGTGACGGTAGGGCACACAGCTCCTGAAGAACCTCATGCGGCCGTTGGGCCACTTGAGGTGCGATCTGAAGAGACCACTAGAGACACGGACACTCCTTGCTGATTTTGCGGGTCTTGAAGCTCTCTGCTGCTGCTGCTGCTGCTGTTTTCTGCTGCTACTGCTGTTCTGCTGCAGCTATTCTGCTATTTTTTTTAGGGTGTATCTGCCAAGTGGGTGTCGTTGATATCCAAGACTGCTCTTGAGTCTTGTTCCTTGTGTGCAGATTTTTGTGGGTTATATGTATGTATATATATGTGTGTGTGTGCGTATATATATATATATATATATATATATATATATATATATATATATATATATATATATATATATATTTAAAAATGTTCACACATATAAATGAATATATATGTATATGTATACGTAAAGAATTGTTATATATTACGTTTTTATATGGTTTTATATATATATATATATATATATATATATATATATATATATATATATATATATATATATATATAATATATAAGGTTTTTTTGCCACGAAGGAAAAAATGAAAAAGCGAGATAGCCAAGTACTTCGGTCCTGTTCGGACCCTTTACTGAGGCAATAAAGGATCCGAACAGGACCGAAAGTACTTGGCTATCTCGCTTTTTCATTTTATCCTTCGTGGCAAAAAAACCTTTATTTATACATAGCATCACGTTTTATATACTTCGTGATCAAGTTATTCATATATATATATATATATATATCATATATATATATATATATATATATATATATATATATATATATATATATATCAGGATTTTCACAGGTTGAAATTCACGCTTAGTTTGATTCAAAATCGGTATATATATTATATATATATATATATATATATATATATATATATATATATATATATATATATATATTTTTAAACAGAATCGTGAAAGAGAATTGATGAGTATTCCCAGCCAATAACATTAATTTTAGACTATAATACCTGCCTTAAAATTATTGCTATATAATGACGTTAAATCTATATAGTTTCATTGAATTCTACATTTTCTGGCTCGTGTATATGTGGTCTTCTTAACTGAGGAAATATATTTTTCTGGCTCGTGTATTTGTGGTCTTCTTAACTGAGGAAATATATTTTTCTGGCTCATGCATTTGTGTTCTAAATTGAGGAAATATATTTTTCTGGATCATATATTTGTGGTCTAATTAATTGAGGAAATATATTTATTAGGCTTATCTATTTGTTGTCTACTTAACTGAGGAAATATATTTTTCTGGCTCATGTATTTGTGGTCGTACTGAATTGAAGTATATTTTTCTGGCTCATGTATTTGTGGTCTACTTAGTTGGACGTAACATATATTTTTCTGGCTCATGTATTTTTGTTGTCTACTTAATTGAGTAATATTTTTTATTTTTTTGGGGGGGGGGCTCATGGTATTTATGTTCTACTTAATTGGGGATAAATAATTTTCTGGCTCATGTATTTGTGGCCTACTTAATTGTGGAATATATTTTTCTGGCTCCTGTATTTGTCTACTTAAAAGAAAAAAAAAAAAAAAAAAATTGGGAAATATGTTTTGTCTCGTGTATTTGTGGTCTACTTAATTTGGGAAATATATTTTTCTGGCTCGTGTATTTGTGTTCTACTTAATTGTGTATAGGAAAATTTTTTTTTATATTAGCCATTTTTTTCTATTTCACTTCCATCATAGGTGTACATAGAGACCATATATCATTTTGAAGTGTTCGCCTTTGTTTGATATAGACCAAATCTTTTGTATGTACCTGCATAAACTTGTATTTTTTCCATATTTTGTTATGGCTATTCTTATATTTTTTACCTAATATTTTTACACTTTTATTCTTATATATTTTCCATTTTAATATCTTTACACGTTTATTCTTATATTTTGTCCATAATATTTTTATATGTTTATTCTTATTTCTTCCATATTGATATATTTTCCATATTAATATACTGACATGATCATTTTATAGGTTTTCTCTTCACACTCCTAAGAAAGTGAATGGCTGCTGTTTGTGTATTTGCATTTGTTTTTCTATCGTTTATTATTGAAACGCAACGCATTCAAGTAATGCTTAGTCTTTTGTATAACGTGTATTTGTGTAGATGTAATCTATTTCCTTATCTTCATACCCTTTGGGATTTAATTCAAAATATTTCCATTAAAAGAAAAATTATTCATTTCCCTAAGAATAAATTGATTTGTATTGTTTCGGGATTTTTTTTTCCTGAAATATTCATTGTACATTTTTACGATTTAGAAGGCTAGGGGACACCTATTTTTAGCTTTTGAAATTTCTTAGGTTTAAGTATCAGTTTTATCTGTAAAAATTACTAGTTTTTTTTAACTTCAAATATAACTAAAGTATCCTTTTGATTTTCTTCAATTTTCACTAAATCTCACTAAAGTATCAGTTTGGACTTCTTTCGATTCTCGGGCATTCCACTGAGGAGTTAGCGTTGTTTATTTCTGGTGACAGATGTTCACTTTCGACGTGGTTCGGAAGTCACGTCATGCCGTTGGTCCCGTTGCTGAATAACCACTGGTTCCATGCAACGTGAAAACGCCATACAAACAAACAAACAAAACAAAAAACATTCGTCATATATAACTAAGAAGACGAACGTTTGCTCCCGTGTGTAATTTTTGACACAGTTCCAACACCCACGGACAACAGATTACGAAGTATACTCCAGTGTACATAAAACTCTCTTCGTGTTACCTCTCGCCATTTAAATATTTCCGCCCATTCCCACCTGCCACTGCTCTCTTTGGGGGCAGTCTGCAGGCAAATATTGACAGTTTTCGGCCCATTTGGCCCAGTTGTTTCCGGCGGATCTTTGGAAGTCGGCTTCTTTATTTACTCGGGGGGCCGATGCGAGTAAACACGTTGGA
>NC_087219.1:34068809-34078809 GCF_015104395.2 Macrobrachium nipponense
CCCTTAAGAGAGCGAGGTGTACTGGGAAAGTTGTGTTGCAAATGTTGTTGCAAGTAGTTAAGAGTGGTGTTGCAAATGTTTTAAGTTTATTTTTTTGCAAGTGTTTCAAGTGTCGTTGCAAGCGTTATTTAGTTGTGCAAACGTTATTGCTAGTGGTGTTTAAAGTGTTGTTGCAAGTGTTATATAACACACACACTCAAAAAAAAAAAAAAAATTTATTATATATATATATATATATCTATATATATATATATATAACCTTTTTCTCCTTCTCGCTCTCTCTAAAAAATTCTAAAAAAAAAAACTCTCTCTCTCTCTCTCTCTCTCTCTCTCTCTCTCTCTCTCTCTCTCTCTCTCTCTCTCTCTCTCTCTGGTATTTGTTATCGCGTCTCGGGCGAATGTCCTTTCTATAAGAAGATTGGCTGACTTATGTCTCTTATTCCTGGAATTAGATTAAGCTGGCATATTTTAAAAAGAATACAGTGCATTTTTCTTGCCCAGACCCGCAGAAAGCAAGAAAGAAGGAAAGGAATAGTGTATCGAGGAAAACAGAGGCAAGCCGAGAATTCTAGAATCTTTTGGTGTTCTAATTTTTATTTTTTTTTTAATTTTCTTTAAAAAGAACAGGCCACTGGGACGGTCTGCCTAGTGCCTTTATCTAGCCCAGACCCGTAGAAAGCAAGAAAGAAAGAAGGAAAGGAATGGTTATAAGTACACATTGAAAACAGAGGCAAGATGAGAATTCTAAAATCTGACATTCGATTTTTTTTCACATTTTCTTTTTCCTTCATTGTTGCCGCTTCGCCCCTCTTGTTTATTTCGTCTCGATTGAAGACAACGAGAGAAAGGTAGAGGAAGGAAGTCGGGGAAAACAGAAGTATTAAGAGAATTCTAAAATCTGCTCATTGATCACAATTTTATTTACTTCCTCCATTTTCTCCCTTCCCTTCTCTTCTTATATGTTCCCATACTTCTTTGCCTTCAGCTTTTCCCATTTCTATATGGGGTCGCCGTTTCTAGTCAGCCTCCTTCTCCATCTTCCTCTGTCCTGTAAATCTTCTCTTAGACCCTTTTCCTTCCTGTCATTCAATAATTGATCTTTCCACCTGAACTTTGGCCTTCCCCCTCCCTCTTCTGCCCTTATGTGTTCCCTTTATATGCTCATTATTTTATTGATTCTTCCCTTCTGTCTTTATCATTACCACTTCTCACCTTTATTTCCATTACCTCTTTTTTTTTTATCCTTTTTATTTCCATTATCTCCTCATTTATCCCTGTTATTTCCAGTATCTCCTTTTTTATCTATTTTATTTCAATTACCTCCTCATTTGTCCCTTTTATTTCAGTTATCTCCTTTTTTATCCATTTCTTTTTTGTCCCTTTTATTTCCATTAGCTGTTTTTTATCCATTTTTATATCCTTTTTTGATCCATTTTATATCCTTTTTTTTCCCTTTTATCTCATTTTTATCCCTTTTATTTCCATTACTTCATTTATCCCTCTATCATTTACTCCTTCTTGACCGGCGAAAGTCCGGATTCTGATCATCGCTACGCGGTGGTTTAGATTCTTAATTGGAAGCGGCCTCCGGTTACGACGTTCCGGATTGAGACATTGGACTGTGCGTTTAGGGAAAAAAAATTTTCCTCGTCTCCGCCAGGGTTGTCTTCGTGGGTTGGGGGGAGGGGGGGGGGGGTGGATATGAAACATACTGCATCCCACATTTCTCGGGTTAGTGGAAGTTTGCATCCTTTCGTGTCTTTTGAGTTGAGAGGGGTTTAGTGGGTTGGGGGGGGGGGGGTGAGGGTGAGTTTTGTGAATTCAATGTGTGAGGGTGTGTGCGCGTGTGTATAGGTTTGGTGTCAAAGAGTTGAATTCAGTATTAAGTTGGTGTTAGTGTAGTAGGCGGGTTTAGTATTCATTGTCATATGTTAACAGAATTGAATTCTTATGAAAGGCAGGTTTGAATTAAAGTGTCTTAAATGTTCTGTTATTTTAAATTCGCAACCTTAAGCTACAGTGGTTTTGAATTCGCCACCTTCAGATACATTGAGTTTGAATTCGTTTACCCTTAAGCTAACATGGTTTTGAATTCACTAACCTTTCAGCTACGTTGGGTTTGAATTCCCTACCTTCGGCTACAGTGGTTTTGAATGCTCTACCTTAAGCTATACAGTGGTTTTGAATTCAATGTCTTGAGGTTTTGAATTCGCTACCTTCATCTAAAGTGGGTTTGAATTCACTGCCTTAAAATTAGTGGTTTTGAGTTCGCTACCTTAAGCTGCAGTGGTTTATAATTCAATGTCTTTGAGTGACAGTGGTTTTGAATTCAGTATCTTAGCGGGAGAGATTTTTTCAAAGTTGAATAATCAATTAACACCTTGAATTCACCATCCAATTCCTAATTAATTTTTTTCTTCTAATTTCTCACTTCCGTCTCCTTCACTTCTCATTCCTCTTTATTTTTCAGTCTTGATGTTCATTCTCCTCATTCATCATATTTTCCTTCGTCACTTTTCCTGATCCAACTTATATTTCCTGCTTCCTCGTTCTTATTCATCTTTCCTCACTCATCAGTTTATTTTTCCTCCTTTATCCTGCGTTTTTTCGCTTCCTCATTCCTTTTTCTGTTTTCTCTTCGGTGTTTCTCTTAATTAACTTACCACCTCAGTTTTTCCTCGCCTTTTCCCATTTTTTTTTTCTTACCCCTCTCAATCTTTCATTCTCTCTTATTATATATTACTCTCCCCCTCTATCTTTCATTCTAGCTCTTCCTCATTCCTCTTCCTCCTCCATCTTTCATTCTCTCTCTTATGTTACTTTCCCCCTCTATCTTTCATTCTCTCTTCCTTATTCCTCTTCCTCCTCTTATCTTTTCATTCCTCCCTTCCTCCTCCTCTTCCTTCCTTCAATCCAATGGCCACCGACAGTTTTATTTCTTATCCAGGATGGCTCTCTCTCTCTCTCTCTCTCTCTCTCTCTCTCTCTCTCTCTCTCTCTCTCTCCATGAGAAAAACACGTCCTAGTGTCACATGCTGGCAGGGACAGTTTCACTATTTCGGTCTCCAAATATATTTATTTTTTCAAACTTAAATTATTTCCCAATTATTTAATATGGGATTTTGTTTCGAATGGCTCTTGTTGGGTATTAGAAGATTTCTGTCGATTATTTGGTAATCCGTTATTTTTAATTATTTCCGTCAGCTATTTGTTTTCAACATTAATTTTATAATGATTTATGTTAGCTGTTTATCGAAAATTTTGTTTTTGGATTTAGATGATTTCCGTCAGCTATTTTTCAAAACTATTTTTATAATTAAATTATTTATGGTAGGTGTTTGTTATAACAAAGTTATTGTTTTTTGGATTTAGATATGTCCGTCAGCTATTTTTCAAAATTTTTATAATTTATGTAGCTGTTTGTTATAAATGTTTATTTTTTTGAAAGGGTTATTACCGTCAGGAATTTTTCATCCAAATTATTTTCATAATTAAATTATTTGTTAGCTGTTTCTTATCGAAGTTACTGTTTTTAGAATGATTTTATTTCCGTCAGCTATTTGTTTTCAAAATTATTTTTATAATAATTGATGTAGCTGTTTGGTATCAAAGTAGTTGTTTATAGATTTAGATGACTTTCCGTCAGCTATTTGTTTTCAAAATTATTTTTTGAACTAGATTAATTCTGTCAGGTATTTGTTATCTGTTATTATTATAGAATCTTTATTTCTAAATTTAATTTCTGAATTCTTCATTTATTGATAACGTAGGAGTTATTTCTGATTCTTTTTTTCTGTCGCATAATTTTTATTTTTGGCTGTTATTTTGTTGTCTGTAACAGACTTTTATTTATTTCGAGGTGTATTTTACCTGAGGATCCTTACCTCAGAATCCTTTCTTTAAGATATTTATTTCTTGTATCTAAAAAAATTGTATACAATATATTTTTGAGAGAGAGAGAGATTGCCAGTAAAAGAGAGACACTGAACAAAAATAAAACGAAGACTGAGTACTTCAAACGAAATTGCAATGAAGATGAAAAACAGAAATTAAGGGAATGAATAATTCATTCTCTCTCTCTCTCTCTCTCTCTCTCTCTCTCTCTCTCTCTCTCTCTCTCTCTCTCAACACTTAAATGTGAAATTGTCCTGTTTTATTTTCTTTTTTCCTCACATCAGCCTATAAGCGAACCTTTTTTTACCTTTAGACTCCTCCTCCTCCTCTCCCTCCCCCTCCCTCCGCCCCTCCACCCTTTCATCACTTTCCTCCTCTCACCCCAGATGATGATGGCAGAAGGAAGGGGGGTAGGGGTCCATGGGTTGGGGAGGGGAGGGGAGGGGGGGTTCCGAAAATGAGGAAAGTTTTCTCGGTGGGTATATTTACTCTCTTGCCTCGTCAGCTTTGGCTCTGGTGATTTTTTTTTTTAAACACTTTTTTTTTTTTTTTTTTTTTTTTTTTTTTTTTTTTTTTTTTTATGGGGGGGTGGGGTGATTTTTTTCCAAAGACCTTAGCGACTGTGCCTTTATGAGATGAACCGTCAGTTAATTTTTTTTTTTTTGGTGGGGGGGGCGAAGCTGAATTGGGCATTACCGTTATTATTAGCTATTGAAATAATAATAATAATAATAATAATTTATAGTAATTAGTATAATTATTGTTGATTTTGTTATACAATTTAAATAAGCAACAGACATAATACTGTGGATTTACTTTCCCATTATTATTATTATTGTTTGTTGTGTTGTTGTTGTTGTTGTTGTTTTTTGTTGTTTTTTTTTTTTGTTGTATAGTTTAGATAAAATCAACACATACTACTGTAAATTTGCTTTTCCCATTATTATTATTATTATTATTATTATTATTATTATTATTATTATTATTAGTTATTATTATTATTATTATTATTATTATTATTTATTATTATTATTATTCTATTTTGTTGTTGAATTGAGAGATTTATAATTGAATTTTATCCATTGCAATTTTAAAGCGTTTTGTTGTTCAGATGTTCGATCGTAATAGAAGTTATTCCTTTTGATTTTTATTTTAGGGCTATTATTATTATTATTATTATTATTTTATTTTTTTTTTTTTTTTTTTTTTTTTTTGCTCTATCACAGTCCTCCAATTCGACTAGGTGGTATTTATAGTGTGGGGTTCCGGGTTGCATCCTGCCGCCTCAGCCTTACAATGTGCGCCGTTTATAGAATCACACACTTCTGCACGAGTCCTGGAGCTACTTCAACCTCTAGTTTTTCTAGATTCCTTTTCAGGGATCTTAGGATCGTGCCTAGTGCTCCTATGATTAAGGGTACAATTTCCACTGGCATATCCCATATCCTTCTTATTTCTATTTTCAGGTCTTGATACTTATCCATTTTTTCCCTTTCTTTCTTTCTCTTCAACTCTGATGTCCCATGGTATTGCGACATCAATGATGATACTTTCTTCTGATTTTGTCAATCAACGTCACGTCTGGTCTATTTGCACGTATCAGCCTATCCGTTCTAATACCATAGTCGCAGAGGATCTTTGTCTGATCGTTTTCTATCACTCCCTCAGGTTGGTGCTCGTACCACTTATTACTGCAAGGTAGCTGATGTTTCTTGCACAGGCTCCAGTGGAGGGCTTTTGCTACTGAATCATGCCTCTTTTTGTACTGGTTCTGTGCAAGTGCCGGGCATTCGCTTGCTATGTGGTTTTATGGTTTCATTTTTCGTATGCACTTCCTACATATGGGAGAGATGTTATTTCCATCTATCGTTCTTTGAACATATCTGGTTCTTAGGGCTGATCTTGTGCCGCTGTTATCATTCCTTCAGTTTCCTTCTTTAGCTTTCCCCTCTGCAGCCATTGCCATGTGTCATCGCTGGCTAGTTCTTTAGTCTCTCATGTATTGTCCGTGCATTGGTTTGTTGTGCCAGTCCTCTGTTCTGTCTGTCATTCTCCTGTCTCTGTATATTTCTGGGTCTTCGTCTACTTTTATCAGTCCTTCTTCCCATGCACTCTTTAGCCACTCGTCTCCACTGGTTTTCAGATATTGCCCCAGTGCTCTGTTTTCGATGTTGACGCAGTCCTCTATACTTAGTAGGTCTCTCCCTCCTTCCTGTCGTGTTATGTATAGTCTGTCCGTATTTGCTCTTGGGTGTAGTGCTTTGTGTATTGTCATATGTTTCCTGGTTTTGTGATCTATGGTGCGGAGTTCTGCCTTCGTCCATTCTACTATTCCTGCGCTGTATCTGATTACTGGCACTGCCCATGTGTTTATGGCTTTTATCATATTTCGGCGTTGAGTTTTGACTTGAGTATCGCCTTGAGTCTCTGCATATATTCTTCCTGATCGTGTCCTTCATCTCTTGGTGTTTTATATCCCCTCCTTCCATTATTCCCAGGTATTTGTATCCTGTTCTCATCTATGTGTTTGATGTTGCCCTCATTATCATTATCATTATCATTATCATTATCATTATCATTATCAAGGTCAATGTCCATGTCAATGGCAATGTCGTTAATGTTGTGTTGTTATTATTATTATTATTATTATTATTATTATTATTATTATTATTATTATTATTATATAGAACAAGCCACGAAAGACCATTATATCATCATAAATGTTCCATTACGTACTTGACAAGTACAGAAAAAAAATGAGCACAAGCGTTCTTTTAATAGTCATTTCGAACTCATTTCACGCGCGCGAGTACTTTTTGGGGAAAAAGTTCACTCGGTCATTCCGGCCTTAGTAGTTATCGAGTGACCTTTTATTTTTTTTATTTATTTTTTTTAATATTGAAATTCTTGTTTTTTATGGATGCTACTGCTTATTGGATAGATATCTTGTGAGCTTTATGTTGTATTTTTATACGGTTTTATAGTGTCCCACAGATTTCTCTCTCTCTCTCTCTCTCTCTCTCTCTCTCTCTCTCTCTCTCTCTCTGTCGTCTCTCTCTCTCTCTCAGTACATATATTATGTATATAATGTCTTTATATCTACATATGTATATAATATATGTATTAAATATATGTACAAATATATAATTAAAAGGAAAGGAAACAAGTACAGGAAAAAGAATTTAACGTTTTTCAAAAGATCCGGGAAATGGAGTCCTCTGGTCTGATGGTATTGTGACAATAGGCGAAGTGTTCAGCCCTAAGCACCGGAGCGATCTATAGAGAGGATTTAGAGGCTTAGAACTAAGCTTGTCGTCGTCAGGTTGAATATGATGAGGTTTAGGGCTAAGCGATGGAGTTGCGACGAACTGAAAGTTTAGACGTAAATATTCAGGGTTAAGTAGTTTGAAGGTTTGGAGGTTTAGGTTATTTTTTTTTTTTTTTTTTTTTGTAGATCGGTTGGAATAGATTTAGGTCTTAAATAGGAGGTTTAGGATGAACTTGAAAGTTTCGGTCTAAACATTATTGATGGGTAGAATTTGAGGTTTTATGTTTTAAGCGTTTTGGGGGGCTACATTTAAACTTCGGGCTTAGGCCTAAACAGTAGGGGTAACTAAACTGCGTTTTAGTTCTAAGCATTTAGGGCAATGCAGTAGCGTATGGCTGAACTAGTAGAGAGAGAGAGAGAGAGAGAGAGAGAGAGAGAGGAGAGGGGGAGGGAAGAGAAGCGACTAAATGAAAAGACCGGCGGAAAAAAAAGTCTCTTGAGAGAGAAAGAGAGAGAGAGAAATAGATGAAAAAAATAATAACTGAAAAGATAGAAAAATGCTAGAACGAGATACAAAAGAAAAGATATGCTAAGAGAGAGAGAGAGAGAATAGATAAAACTAAATGAATAGATAGGAAGAGGCTAGAAGAGAAAAAGAAAAATGTGCTGAGAGAGAGAGAAGAGAGAGATATAAGCAAGAAGAAAAAATAATAGGTCAAAGATAGGTAGCAAAAGTTCCCCCCTCCCCCTCCCCCCCACACACCGCACACAGAAAGAGAAGAGAAGAGAAGAAAAACTCCCGATCATTCTCAAGAGAAATTGGCCACCACTTGTCGTGGGTAGGAAAAAACGGGGCCTCTCGTAGCGTAGTTTATTGCCAATGACATCGATTAAGACGCAGAGAGAAGAAGGATGATGATAATGATGTTTTCTGTATTTTCTTTTGGGGGCTGTTTTTTTTTTTTGGGGGGGGGTGGGTTTGGGGTTTTGGGGAGGGGCGCTTCCTCTCGAAGGCTGAGAGAGAGAGAGAGAGAGAGAGAGAGAGAGAGAAGAGAGAATGGCCTCGACGAGGTAGCGTTCGCCCTTGTGAGGTGAATGGCAAGACACCTTCTCCTCCACCCTTTCAGTCTTCTTAAGGAATAGAATTCCCTCCAATCTAGGAAATGGCCATTTCCTCTATCCTCCTCCTCCTCCTCCTCCTCCTCCTCCAAATTCCCTCTTCCTAATAATCAGTGGACCCCCCCCCCCCCCCCCCCCGCCACCCACGCGCCGTTCTCTTTTAACTAAATGGACATCCTTAGACTCGCGTTGGACATCTTTCGGCGAGAGTATTTTACTTCCTTTTCTCCACATTGAATATCTTTACCTGAATAGGAGAATTCTATAGCAGGAATATTCATAAAGGGGATTAGTATCTCTCTCTCTCTCTCTCTCTCTCTCTCTCTCTCTCTCTCTCTCTCTCTCTCTCTCTCGACTGTGCTGGCTGGCCATTCAGTGCATGATGTGATATATATATATAATATTTTAAGTGCAAAATTTTTGCAATCTTTCTAAAGGTATTGTGCGGGATGTGTAAGGTGCTGCGCTATCCTTGATAAAGGGTGTTCTTGCCCCTCTCGGTAATAGAGAGAGAGAGAGAGAGAGAGAGAGAGAGAGAGAGAGAGAGAGAGAAAGTTGGTTGTGTCGGGTAGCCGTTTGTTATAACCGTAAGATCATTTTATCCCTATATATTAAAGTACAATAAATTTTGATTAACCACTTCTCTCTCTCTCTCTCTCTCTCTCTCTCTCTCTCTCTCTCTCTCTCTCTCTCTCTCTCTCTCTCTGACAAATTCCTTAGTCATTAACTTAATACCCGTATTAAAACTTTTTCATGTGTCGTAGCACTTTCCCAGGTGCCAGATCACGTATTCAGGTGTGAGATGTTCCCCGAGATCTATTCCTTTGGGGGGGCGGGGGATAGTCTTTCATTGTTTTTTTTTTTTAAATTAACAAAATATCAAGTGTGAGATGTTCCCGAGGTCGATTCCCAGGGGAGGATATGGAACAGCCTTTCATAATGTTTTTAAAAATTAATAGTAGATAAGTGTATTAATACACGAATTGAAAACCTCAGTTCGTATAAAGGAGGTAAGTGTATTAATACACGAATTGAAAACCTCCATTCGTATAAAGGAGCTAAGTGTATTAATACACGAATTGAAAACCTCAGTTCGTATAAAGGAGGTAAGTGTACTAATACACGAATTGAAAACCTCAGTTCGTATAAAGGAGGTAAGTGTACTAATACACGAATTGAAAACCTCAGTTCGTATAAAGGAGATAAATGTATTAATACACGAATTGAAAACCTCAGTTCGTTTAAAGGAGATAAATGTATTAATACACGAATTGAAAACCTCAGTTCGTATAAAGGAGATAAATGTATTAATACACGAATTGAAAACCTCAGTTCGTATAAAGTTGAAGTGTATTAATACATGAACTGGAAACTTCAATTCGTATAAAGGGGTTTCCGTCCTTTGATGATCTGGGAAGCTGCCTTCTCTCAGATGAAAATATCGGATGTTTTCTCAAGGGAATAATGTTTTTCATGTTATTGAGTGCCTTTGCTTTTTCTGAGTTTTTTTATTTTTTTTTATTTTTACAGTTAAGAGTATTGGAAGTTCCTGCTATCTCTTTCTGTTCTATTTGATTAGTTTTTTCTTCTCCAGAGGGAGTAAGCTTTACTCGTATCAAGAAAGTGAAGTTTCTTTGTTCAAAGATTTGATTTTTTTTTTTCAGAGCATAACGTTTTTTTTTTTTTTTTTTTTTTTTTTTGGGGGGTTTTTTTTTTTTT
>NC_087219.1:34083809-34093809 GCF_015104395.2 Macrobrachium nipponense
AATGGCTGAAGTCCAGCAAATTACGAGTAAGGATACAAGAGTATTTTGCTCAACATGTCTCTCATGGATAGACAATGTTGTTAAATCATGACTTAATGTGCAAATAGTAGAAGATGAAGAAGATGAGGAAGAGGAAGAAGAGGAAAATGGAAAAGAAGAAAACAAAACTGAAATGACAGAAAATAATAATTGAAAACAAAGAGCAGAACAAGAGTATGGGTGTAGAGATACTCATAGATACAACATATGAGGCAATCGAGCAGAATACATACAAAGAAATAAATTGCAACTTAACACAAAATAAAATCCCAAAGAGGCTTTACCCAGATCTGCATACAAATGGGAAAGAGCAAGAGAAAATAGAAAAAGACAACGGTATGTCACAATTATGAAATCTATGGTAAATGTGCTTACCAAGACTGCTATGAGGATGAATGCAGAGATCTACATCCAAAAATATGCAAAAACCTAAAAGAAGGAAAAGGATGGGAGTTCAACAAAAAATGTAAATATGTGCACCCTGTAGCCATAATCAAAATCAATTAAATAATACAATCCAATATAGAAAAGAAACAAAAAAAGGAACGAAGAACATGAGGTGAAGGAAAAAACAAACCATTGCCGCGCTATGGAATATCAGCAAAGAATATGCAAGCATCGGCTCCAAGATACAGTGCAAGAGACAAGTACTGTATATACGATGCTAGGGGATGGTGCAGATACGGAGAAAATTGCAGATTGATACACAAAATGAGTAATTATGATGAAAGATCAAATATATTGGAAAAGTTGGACTATTTAATGTCAGAATTTCTGGAAATTAAGAAAAGAACAACATACCAGAACAGGAAAGAGACATAGGAAAATCCTTATTATTACCCATATTAAATGAAGGGGATAACACGCAAACATTCATAGTGATGAATGCGCAGGGTTTAGTTACGAATAACTCAAAAAGAGAAATAGTTCTTAGAAGGACTAAACCAAATTGAAAAGAAAATAGATATAATGAATATAAGTGAAACCTGGTATTCCCAAGAGACTGGTAATGATGATCAAATAAAGGGGTTCCAAACTTTTAGATCAGATAGGAAAAATAGGAATCAAGGGGGAACCACAATATATGGGAAAGATGTAAAACAATGAAAAATATGTGAAAAAAATAGTAACTCAGAATGTGAACTAGTAGCGGTAGAATTTGAATCTGAAAAATTAATGAACATGTAATATATAGACCCCCTAATACTAAAGAGTTTTGACATAATAGAAAAATTGGATGGTATCTGTAGAAATCACAAAGACTGGACTATTCTCCTATCTGGAGACTTCAACTTTTCCTTTCATAGATTGGAAAGAAAGAATAGGAGATTGTGGTTGTATTTATACATATAAAAAAAGAGAGTAATAGTAGTGCAGAAGATAAGAGGCAATTCGAAAAGCTATTAGATATGCTACTAGAATACAACATTCAACAAATAAATTACCTGCCAACAAGAAAGGAAAATACTTTAGACCTAGTATGTGAACGAGGTAAATTATTATAAAGAAATAGTTTACAATGTGTGTATTTCAGTCCGTCCCAAAGCAAGTGAAAACAGAGATAAGCAAGAGATGAAAAAGTGGGAAGGATACGGAAAATACAATTTCTACAGTAAAAATATAAAATGGTCAGAAATAAATGAAGAATAGTGGATAAATATTTACCGAAGAAGAAAAGTAAACATCAGTCATGGATACCAAGAGACAGAAGGATCTTGTTCCAGAAAATCAGAAAATAGAAAAAAGGTCTTGCAAAATAAAAGAATGCATGGAAAGTGATGGAACGAAAAAGTAAGATAGAAAATGCAGAACAAGATTTTATACTATCAAAAGGAAATGAAAAACAGGACTTGGAAGAAAAAAACCCAAACTAATGTACTCTTATGCAAAACAGATTAATAAAAGAATAGAAATAGGCCTTCTAAGAAATGAAGGGAGATTAATGAATGAAGAAAAGGAAATATGCAACATATTGGCAGAAAGATATAGAAATAAGGGTATAAAATTGATAATTAAGATATGATACAAAAATGACTGAGTGATATTTATCAAGGCATTGATATTATGAAGGCGATATTGTGCAGGCTATTAATGAAATTAAAAATGGAGCAGCAGCTGGGCCTGATGGTGTACCTGCTATTTTGTTAACGAAAGTAGTTCATTCTATCACAAAGCCCCTTACAATATTAAGGCAAAGTGTAGATACAGGCAAGATTTATGAAGACTAGAAGCAAGTAACTATAGGCCTGTGAGTCTAACATATCACATATTATGAAATTGTATGAAAGGGTAATGAAGAAAAATATTATGAAACATTTAATAAAGAATAATTTGTTTAATATAGGACAACATAGTTTTGTACCCAGAAAAATTACACAAACCCAACTGTTAGTTCACCATGAGAACATATAAAAATATGAAAAACGTAAAAGAAACAGATGTGGTTTATCTAGACTTTGCAAAAGCTTTTGACAAGGTAGGCCATAATATATTAGCAAAGAAAATTAGAAAACATAATATAGTGGACAAAGTAGGGAGATGGTTAAAGGAATTTTTACAAAACAGAAAACAGATAGTTATTGCAAACGATGAGAAATTGGATGAAGCTAAGGTAATATCCGGTGTGCCACAAGGTACGGTGCTAGCTGCATTGCTGTTTATTATGATTGCAGACATAGACAGTAATGTTAAGGACTCGGTAGTGAGTAGTTTTGCCGATGACACAAGAATAAGTAGAGAAATTACTTGTGATGAAGATAGGAATGCTCTACAAAGAGATTTTAACAAAGTATATGAATGGGCAGTGGTAAATAGGATGGTAGATAACTCTGATAAATATGAATCAATAAATTATGGAGACAGAGAAGGAAAGCTATATGCATATAGGGGACCTAATAACGAAACAATCACAAATAAGGAAGCAGTTAAAGACCTTGGTGTGATGTTGAATAGGAACATGTTATGCAATGATCAAATAGCAATTCTATTGGCAATATGCAAAGCAAAAATGGGAATATTGTTACAGCACTTCAAAACAAGAAAAGCTGAACACATGATTATGCTTTATAAAACGTATGTTCGTAGTCCACTTGAATATTGCAATATGATATGGTACCCACACTACCAGAAGGATATTGCACAAATAGTGTACAAAGGTCCTTTACAGCTAGAATATTAGTAGTTAGGGATCTTGACTGCTGGGAAAGACTACAATTTATAAAATTAAATAGTCTAGAAAGGAGAAAAGAACGGCACATGATAATTCAGGCATGAAAACAGATAGAAGGAATTTCCGAAAACATCATGGAGCTAAAAATATCAGAAAGAGCAAGCAGAGGTAGATGAATAGTGCCCAAAACTATACCGGGAAAACAAAGTTAAGCACACAGGACATTAATCCACTACGCACCAGCATCGACCATGCAGCGTCTATCCAATACGTTGCCACCTCATCTGAGGAATATATTAGGAGTGAGCGTAGATGCATTAGCAATTCTCTGGTAGACATTAGAGGTGCCTCACACTGAGAGACCTGGAGCAACCCGAACAAGATGTAAGGTCTGTAAGGTAAGCTCTCTCTCTCTCTCTCTCTCTCTCTCTCTCTCTCTCTATATATATATATTATATTATTATATATATATATAATATAATATTATTCCTTTCTTTCGTATCCATTCATAATAGGATGGTTACCTAAAACTAAAGGCGAGGAAGTCTGTAACACAATTGTTTACAAGAATCAGGATGAGTTTAACTTTGGGGTGGGATGAGGAAGCCTTACTTGTGGGGAGAGAGAGAGAGAGAGAGAGAGAGAGAGAGAGAGAGAGAGAGAGAGAGAGAGAAAAAGAACTTAATTAAACTGTTCATGTAACGATGGGGACCTGTCATGACCAATAAAAATACAGGAGATTTGTCACTTCTCAAAGTGAGTTATTTCACACACACACACACACACACACACACACACACACACACACACACACACACACACACACACACAGAAATATGCTTCAAAATAATCTTTTATGTATAGAAGTAAAATTCTTTTCCTTAAACTGAAGCTTCTCAAGTACTGTAAGTCGTGTCTCAAGTGTTGTAAATAGAATGTTCGACGTAAATACAGCTATAATACTGTTACGTCTTAGAACTCCCCTTTCTCTCTCTCTCTCTCTCTCTCTCTCTCTCTCTCTCTCTCTCTCTCTCTCTGTGATATTCTCACTTTGAGAAGTGACAAATCACCTGTATTTTTACTGGTCATGACAGGACCCCATCGTTACGCAAACAGTTTTAATTAAAAGTCTTCTCTCTCTCTCTCTCTCTCTCTCTCTCTCTCTCTCTCTCTCTCTGGCGTCTTTTTCGCGTGCATATTCTCCCTTTTTTATCCGTGCACGGACGGGATGCCGAATGCATTTTTGTCGAAGGACAAGAAGCAGAAGCCAGGAAGCCGAACGGACAGAAAGCCGAACAGACATTAAGTCGAACGGACAAAATGCCGAATATTTTTATCTGGGTTTGGAACAATCACGATTGTATAACGAACTTCAAAATTGATTAATGGAAGTCTATGTAGCCATAAAGGATGACTTAACAACCTGAGATACTGACAGATTAGTCAGCAGGGTTCCCCTTTTCGAACCCAGAAGCAGGGAGAGAAATTAAAAGTCTTGTGCCGTTAGTCTAGATGGTATTGAATTCTTTGGATGCATATTGGTACGGTCATTATCTTGTAAATATATCTTTTTAATTCTTCCTTCATTTGATGGTGTTATTATATATATTATAGATATATAGATATAGATATATAGATATATAGATATATAGATATATAGATATATAGATATATATATATATATATAGATATATAGATATATAGATATATAGATATCGATATATAGATATATATATATATATATATTTATATATATATATATATATATAGATATATATATATATATATATATATATATATATATATATATATATATATATATATATATATATTTATATATATATATATATATATTTATATATATATATATATATATATTTATATATATATATATATATCTATATATATATATATATATATATAGATATATATATATATATATATATATATATATATATATATATATATATATATATATATATATATATATATATATATATATATATATATATATATATATATATATATATATATCTATATATATATATATATCTATATACTATATATATATATATCTATATATATATATATATATATAGATAATAGATATACATATATTATATTGTATAATTACATATAAATATATATGTGATATATATATATATATATATATATATATATATATATAGTTGCACACACGTTATTCGCTGGAATATTATGACGGCAATTTTAATTTAATTTTTAGGTGTTTGCTTTTCGTGGAATTAGAGCTCGTAGGAATAATGCGTTCACATTTGTATATGAATTTTCCATAATGCTTTATCTCTCTCTCTCTCTCTCTCTCTCTCTCTTCTCTCTTCTCTCTCTCTACGAAAACATGCAGCGGAGGGCATTCCAATTATGCCCCTGATTATGTGGAGGCATAACTAGTTATTTAAAGGCTGTCCCACATTCTCGCTGAATAGTCAATCACTGCTCACACTCTCGATCAAAATGGAAATTGGCATTTCGTTTTCCCTGGTGGGGTGGGAGGGGGAACGGGGGAGGGAAGGGGGAAGACATGAGGTGGTAGGAATATATTGTCAGGGGTTGAGAGAGGGACTGAGAGGGGTTAAGGAAAGAGATGGGAGGGAGGTGGAGGAAATAAGGGAGAGTGTATATATGTGTGTCTTGAGAGAGAGAGAGAGAGAGAGAGAGAGAGAGAGAGAGAGCGAGAGAGGGGGGGGGGGGGGCGCGTTTGGTAAGGGCGGAATGAAGTCAACTTGGAGGTACAGAGGTTATGTCCAGGGTTGAGAGAGCACATGACTTGACCCGAGATCGATCCCATACAGGGGAAACGTTATGCCCTTTTTCCTGGAAAGTCGTAGCTCATTTGACCTAAGGAGAGGTGATATACATGTACCTGGTAAAGTGGTGGTGGCTGTGGGGTCGCAGCCAGAATAGGAAACGGTGAATAGAAAACTGTAAGCGGTCGCTAACTTATCAATTGAACGTGATGAGGTAGGAAAGACCTTTGTGTATATTTAATTTTTTAACTGTTTTCATACCTTGGGAAAGTGGGGTTGCTCTAGAAATGTAGAGCCTATTGCTTCTGAGAGGTTTTTCTTTATCTTATATATATATATATATATATATATATGTATGTATGTATGTATGGTATGTAGTATGTAGGTATGTGTATATGTATGTATGTATGTGTATATAATGTATGTATGTATGTGTATAGATGATGTATGTATGTGTATATATATATATATATATATATATATATATATATATTAGATATATATATAATCTTTATCACATACACAATTTGCCTGTTCATTAGTACAAGTTATTATCAGGACCTCGTGCAAACTGGATGGTATCTAGCAGAGTTAATTATTCAAAAAGATTAACAAGCTCTCAAGGACAAACAGTCCTCATTATCAAGTATACGGATACCTCATAATGAGGACTGGTTGTCCTTGATAGCTGGTGACATTTTTTGCATAAATGACTGCTAGATGCCATCCTGTTTGCATGAGGTTTTATATATATATAAAATGTCTAATAAAAGGAGCCCATAAAAACGCCAAAATGAGAGAAATACTATATTTCGGAGACTGCTCTCTCTCTCTCTTCAGGTAGATGAATGAGGAAAGTTGCAGAGAAGGCGGTATTTGTACCAAGAGATCGAACCACAGTTAACCCAATTTAGGTCACTCCCACTGATAATTCTGAAATGTAGTATTTTCTCTCTATTTTGGCGTTTTATGGGCTCCTTTTACTAAATGGAGTTCTGTTGTAACAATATTTTCACCAGTCATATATATATATATATATATATATATATATATATATATATATATATATATATATATATGATCTTTATGGGATAAAGATGCAGGCCCCATGGGCATTCTCCACCAAATCCTGACACCACCTGCCACGTCCAACTAACTATCAGGTACTCGAACCATTAAGTAAGTAACTTAAGACAGCAGAATTATTTATATTTTTTTTTTTCTGGAAAGAAGTTTGAACTTATCTGCGTTTAACAAAAGGCCTGTAATATCCTTCGCAGCAATTTCAGTTTATCCAAATCCTGATCGCAGTTTCGGCAGCCTTATCAACAGATTGACCTTGATTGACCCTAATCCCAGCTGGCCTCATTAGGATCATCTACGGATTAGGAGCTCTGATCCGAAACCCTATGTCAGCAGTTTTTATTACATTTTTTTTTTTTTCCTTTTTTGCGCGAGGCTTAATGGTCTTGCAATAACGGTGGGGTTTTATTGAGTATTTGCGCAAATATTTTTGTCAGTTATGTATATTTATTTTATGGAAGGCTTTCTGATATGCTTGTATGTGTGTGTGTGTGTGTATTTGTGTGTGTGTACAACTACATACACGCGCGGGTATATGCATACAGCACGTGTGTGTGTGTTAGATATATATATATATATATATATATATTATATTATTATATTATATATATATATATTATATATATATACAATATATATATTATTACATTATATATATATATGTATATATAATTAATTATACATATATACATATATATATATTACAAGTATAATAGTTATATGTATTTGTATATATAAATGTATAATATAATTATAAATATACATATTTACATATGTTTGTATATAAGTATATGTATTTATGTATACATACATACTGCAGAGAAAGGGGGGGAAGGGGGGGGGGGGAAATTGTTTAGGTATGCGCTTATATTGCATTGTATGTATATACATTTTATGCAAGCGTGTTTATGGACGACGAATAAATATGTACTACTTATTTGCCCAAATTCACCGACTTCGTCTTCATTTGCTGCGTGAATTTTCCCCTTCACGGTGCATTTCTCTCCTAAAAGCTGGGCTTAATTGGACGAGATCTACCCTTTATGGGCCAATGCACTAACGACCTTAAAATCTTGTTAGGAAGTTTTTTTTTTTTTTATTTATTTATTTTTTTTTTTACTTATGAAATGCCTCAAGATGCTCTTGGTAGTTTCGGCTAAAGTATAGTCAGTATTTTTTTTTCAGAATCTGTGGGGCTGGTTGTTATTGGGCTAGTTTTTTTTTTTTTTTTCTTTCTTTAATTTTAGTGGAGTTAGGTTTGTAGGTTTTTTCCGTTAGGTTTGTAGTTTTTTTTAGTAAGTAAGTGTGTTGCTTTCTTCAGCTTTGTTGTGTCCTATTTTGAAGTTTTCCAGCTTTAGTTGTCAGATTTTGAAGCTTTTTTTTTTCCAGCATTAGTTGTCAGATTTTAAACATTTTTTTTTCCAGCAGGTGTCAGATTTTGAAGCTTTTTTTCAGATTTAGTTAAGATGAACTTTTTTTTTTCAGATTTTGTTAAGCGTTTAGAATGAAGCTTCACTTCAGTGTCAGGCTTTGAGAATTTTTTTCAGCTTTAGTAAAGCCAGATTTTAGCTTTTAATTCGATCGAGAGAGAGAGAGAGGAGAGAGATGATAGAGAGAGAGAGAGAGAAGAAGAGAGAGCGCCCATCCTTTTGGAATAACATGTGTAGAAATGTAATTCGTCCTGTTATTGGCGGAATTCCCTCTCTTGTCCCTTAATGTCTCATTCCCACGTTTAGTTATTCATTCCTCTCTCCGTTTCCCCTATTCTCGTCTCCCCTCTTCCTCTTGCATCCATTATTCCGGATAGGAGAGGATGGTGGGTGGAAGTGTATTTAGACGTTTTTGATCGGATTATTTCAAGTATATTTAGTTGGGTTTCTTTACATCCTGATTTTCAGATCCGGTTCTCATTGAGATTTCCTAAGGATCTGGATCTCAATCTACTGATATTATGGTTCTCGGTTCTTAGGACCTGGATTGTCTCGTCTTCGGACCAGGTTTTGCATTTGGATCACGGATCTCCTTTCAACATGTTGAGAGTTTTACTGGATCTGGATCATGGGTCTTTTGATATTATGGATCTTGGTTCTTTATCCCGAGGATCCGGATTGTCTCGTCTTCAAACCTAGTTTTGCTTTGGATCACCGTATCTCACTGGATCTCATTTCGACATGTTGAGATTTTTACCGGATCTGGATCATGGGTCCTTCTATTATTATGGATCTCAATTATCTTATTATGGATCTCAATTTTCTTATTTCAAACCAAGTTTTGCTTTGGATCACCAGATCTTATGACTATATGCTGAGTTTTTATCCGGATCTGGATCTTGGATCTTCTAATATTGTGGTGTTCTGTTTGTAAGATCCGCAGTGAATTGGGTAGCTAGTTGTCAGTTGACTGATGTGGGACGCAGCTAAGAATAGAGAGAGAGTGAGTGGAAGTGAGTGAGAGAACCCTGAAGTCAATGTTTTCATTGCTTGAAAGTATATACTGCCAAAACGGGAAAGCCTCGACGAGGTAATCCTCATTCTTCTGGGATGCAGCCAATTACAAAGTGTAAGGGCCCCTCTCTCTCTCTCTCTCTCTCTCTCTCTCTCTCTCTCTCTCTCTCTCTCTCTTTGTTTTCTCGTACCCTAACTTCGCGAAACAATTTTTTCCCCTTCTAAACTTTCGTGTTTGTTTTTAGATTCTGGGTTTTTTTTTATCTTCGTTGTGCCTTTTTCCTCTCTGCCTTTTAAGAGGGAAATCAGAGAGAGAGAGAGAGAGAGAGAGAGGCAGGCAGGGCGGCTGATGGGTTTTAAATGACACTTTTATCACGTGTCTCTGGATGTATCTACTTCGACTTTCGTTATTATGGTAATTGCGGCTGTGTGTTTTGTGTTGGGGGGGGGATTGTTCTTGTGTCTTGTGTTCGTGATGT
>NC_087219.1:34116255-34138755 GCF_015104395.2 Macrobrachium nipponense
GAGAGCGAGCTGCGGTTGGGTGAACATTATGGACCGTTTTCCAGCTCAGACCGGAAGATAGTAAGAAACAAAATGGAAGGAAAGGCGTGGAATGGCGGGGGCGATGGGGGGGGGGGGCGGTTAGGGAGTTAGGGAAGTGTAGCATTGACACTCATATGACCTTCCATTCCTAACTTGCTGTCATCCGAATCATCTCGTCTTCAACAAAGAATAAATAAAAACAAAATAAAAAAAAAAGGTAAAAACTGAGCCTGTTTCTTTGGAGCAATCGAGTCTTCTGTACGGCGTATAATGCTGTATGAGCCGCAGCCCATGAAACTTTAACCACGGCCCGGTGATGGCCCGGCCTATGTCGTTGCTAACACGCTAGTCTGGCCTATATGGTTGCCAGACGTATGCGTATGGCTAACTTTTAATCATAAATAAAATCGAAACTACTGATGCTAGAGGTCTGCAATTTGGCATGTTTCAAGATTGGAGGGTAGAAAATCTACATACTAATTTATAACCCTCTAGCCTCAGTAGTTTTTCAGATCTGAGGGCTCACAGGAGAAGTGTGGGCAGAAAAAAAAGGGTGCACGGACAGACAAAGCCATCAATAGTTTTCTTTTACAGAAACCTACAATGGAAATGTTTAAAGTATACAATTACTAATAAAAAATCTATTTCAATATTTATTTTTAAATATAGTACACAATGACAAACATTGTTTTTTTCCGGCTCGAGAAATAACACCAGATTTGTTTAAAATGACAAAACTAAGCATATGAAAAAAATATGGATTTGATACCAAACGGATAAAGCAAAACTTGAAAAATATCTCAGCCTGAGATATTTTTCAAGTTTTGTTTTTTCCGTTTGGTATCAAATCCTGAGAATTATTCTCAGGTGTTTCCCAAGGAAAAAAAAGTAACATCTTTCAAAAGGAAAAAATACGAAAATAAAGTTTCCTCTAAAAGGTAAAAGAAAAGTGTAAATTTTTTCTTCTAAAAACAAAAAAATTTAAGAAACTAAATTAGAAATTATTTTTCCAAGCGACGAAAAAAAAGTCGTTCTCCAAGAGGACAAAACAGGAAGATTTGTTTTCACTTATAAAAAAAAAAATCCGTTGTCTCCCACAGGACAAATCAAAGAAGGAAAAAAACAGGTTCTTCAAAAGGAGAAAGGAAAGGCACAAAGAAAATGCGAAAGAAAACGATAAGCAAGTCTTACAAAAGCATTAAGTAGGAGGAGGAGGAGGAGGAGGAGGAGGAGGAGGAGGAGGAGGAGGAGGAGGAGGAGGAGGAATACGCCTTAGAGAGAGCTGGCATCAAAAGGCTACAAAGCTCATAATATCCCCTCTCTCTAATCCCTGCAATGTCATTAACCGGGCCATTTCACAACCACAATCCACTTGCAATCAGTGCTTGAAGACATTCCCCCTCCCTCTTCTCCTCCTCTTTGCAACACCAGGTGCTGAGGGCGTTGCGACAGAGCGCCTCCCCCCCCCCCTTCCATCCCACATCCCCCAACACCGCCCGATGTTGTTACCAAATAACTTAAGACACTTAAACTCTTAATTAAAGCCATGCTGGAATTCACCTGCCAAGTCATTTCATTCAAGTTGAAAAGTTATGAAATCCACAATTATGACCAAACACCAAGCGCTGGGACCTTTGAGGTTATTCAGCTCTGAACAGAAATTGTCAAGTGAAAGGTTTGAACAATGTTTAGGAGAGGGTGGACAGTAAGGCGGAAGAAAAATAATATGAACGGAGGTAGAATAAAAAGAATGAAAGGGGTTGCAGCTAAGAAGGGACGCTGCAAAGAATCTTAAGTAATGCATACAGTGCACCGTTTGGGGTGCACTGACGATTTGAAGTAGGTACCGGTAGGTGGTGGTCTCCATTTTTTGGAGATGTCAAGGTAAGTGGGCCACAGATACTCGTGTCCGTCTGTAGCCCAGGTCAGACGGACAAAAAATAACTCAAGACCTGAAGGGAATAAGGTTCTTTGCAACCAAGACAAACAACATTATGACAGTTTATTGGTTTTACATTTTCCACCTTTTATTACGGTAAGCATTATATTTTTTTTTCGGGTGGGTGGGGGACGGGGGGTTCAAAACCCACCCACAAAACACGACACTGACGTCATAGAAGAATTACGAAACAACAGATACTGGACAGTTAAAACTAAAGCAAATTAAAATTACTGAAAGCAAAAATACTTAATTTTGATCTTATTCTGTCATGTCAACGATTGTCATCCTGATTACCAAAACTACTTAAGCCAACACCTTACCCTAAGACAGTGGAGGTTAACACTTTTTTGGCGTTTTGTGTGGTCCTAGGGCCAGTTTGACCCTGCCAATATGTGATCACAATCCCAGCCCCCCCCAACTCCCGGTTGAGAATCACTGCCATAAGAGAACTAACTGTACGCCCGTCTTTCAAAAACTATATCAATACCTTTCATTCCAAACCATTGGAAGCCGAGTTGTCTCTCCTCCCTCCACTCACCTGTAAAATGTAAAAAAAAGTCAAGATTAGACAAAAGTCATTTTAACAATAAACTAATGTTAACAATAATTATAAAAGTTATTTTTCTGAGGCAATTCAAATACTAATTTGTCGAAGGCTTTTAATTTTTTTTAGTTTAAATCAATATAGATGTTACTTGTACCTACTTTCGAACATACGCTACAGTAGGATATAATAATAATAATAATAATAATAATAATAATAATAATAATAATAATAATAATAATAATAATAATAATAATAATAATATTTTCTCAACTTTAGGGTAAACTGTAGTATATTTGTATATTAAAAATCCACGATAACATCTAAAAATTGTCTTTTACAAATTATTATTATAATATCTACCCTACTTCTACCAACTACTGAGCCTGCGTTAGAGCTTAAAATACTTTATCATTCGCCACCACTTCCATCCCAACCCCATCCCATCATTACGAACCATCACCATTCACCCACTCCAGTAACACAAAGGACATCTACCCACTACAAAATCATAATGGAAAACTGAACCGAGAGAGACTGAAGTATCAGACTACAGGTAAGATAGATAGCCAGGTAAGATCACCTCCTCTTAATTAAAGCCTTCAAGTGTACTTGACCTGTCAAAACCAAGTCACATCAGGTGAGGAGGAGGAGGAGGAGTTGATGAAATAATAACAATAACAACAACAACGAGGATCACTGAATGGTAACCATGAACTGTTTCCAAATATATTATCATCATCATTATTATTATTATTATTATTATTATTGTTATTATTATTATCATTCTGTGTGTAGTATTGAAGGGGACTGCTGCATCAGAGGGTCGTCGTCTACTACTACTACTACTACTACTACTACTACTACTACTACTACTACTACTACTACTACTACTACTATTACTATTATTATTATTATTATTATTATTATTATTATTATTTCAACTAGAATTCTTAATCATTATTTTTTATATATTTTACATGGAAAAAATAATTAATAATTAACTGTTGAACATAATTTAAGTACAAGACAATAATGATGATGATAATAATAATAATAATAATAATAATAATAAATAATAATAAGAATATAAAATAATAATAATAAATAATGATAATAATAAATAATAATAATAATAATAATAATAATAATAATAATGATATATTGCAAAGACATTTAACAAATGTTACTTTCACTATTCTTATAAAAAATCACACGAATAATAATAATAATAATAATAATAATAATAATAATAATAATAATAATAATAATAATAATAATAATAATAATATCTCAACATAAAAAACAGACGAGACCACAACGATCCACTCACGTCCTCTAATAACAGCCACTAATTACATTCGATAATTACGCAGTTACACCCAAGTCAAGGACCACTCGACGTCCTCAAAAGTTTAATAACAAAAGATCTCAAAAAACAGAAATCTATTTTCAGTGGAAATTATTAAAAAGAAAAAATAATTTAGTTTATATCTAGGTCGATGGGACTGGCAGTATGACGTTAGAATATGGGTTAGGTGATGAATTCATTTTGTTGCCCAGGGCTGATGGTAGGGAACGAAAAAAGAAGGAAGGAAGGAAGGAAATAAGGAAGCAAGCAGCAAGCAAGCAATAAAAAAATGAGGAAAGGAAGGAAGGAAGCAAGCAAGCAATTAAAAAAGGATAATTTTCAGGGGAGATTATTTTTAAAAATTGTTAAAAATCATTATTTCTTATACCTAAATCCATCTATGGGTTAGAAGATAACGTCCGTCTGTAACCCAGTCCCGATGGTAAAATAAGGAAAAAGGAAGGAAGAATAATCTCCCTCGGAAATAATTTAAAAAATTATTATTCTATCTATGTCAAAGAGATTTAATAAAAAAAAAATCGCTTTTGTAACCCAGGCTCGATGAGAGCGTGAAAGTTATATACAGAGAATAAATTTCAGTAAAAATGGTTAAACAAAGCATTATTACTTACTCGGGGAGTAAGCCTACAAATTACTTTGCTGCTGCTGCTGTTGTTATTATTGTTGTTATTGCTATTTGGGGGGTTAGGAAAGGTCTATGGAAGAGCCTAAATTGATTTGAAAAAGGTGTTTTGAGTCGAGTTAGATATAGGAATTGTAGGATAGGATATTTATGATTAGAATGAAAACGTATAAAATAAATGTGCATGTTAAACAGGATATAAAATTATAATATATATATATATATATATATATATATATATATATATATATATATATATATATATATATATATATATATATATACAGCTAAAATCACTCCCTCGTCCTTTCTTTCTTTCCAAGCAACGAAACTCTCTCTCTCTCTCTCTCTCTCTCTCTCTCTCTCTCTCTCTCTCTCTCTCTCTCTCTCTCTTTGTTGCTCTTTGCTCTTTCGTCTTTCATCTGAGACCAAATGTCTGAAGCGTTTCCCCTGATTTTCTAAAAAAAATATATATATTTTATGACACTACGGGTGGTATTAATTCTGAAATTATTATTATTATTATTATAATTATTATTATTATTATTATTATTATTATTATTATTATTAATAATATAACCTTTCCTTTATGTTATTCGAAGAAATGAAATTTCTGTAATGATTATCATTATTATTATTATTATTATTATTACTATTATTATTAATAGATAACTTCATGTTATTCGAAAAAATGAAATTTCTGTAACAATTATTATTATCATCATCAGCATCATCATCATCATCGTTATTATTGTTAATAGAAAACTTTCATGTTCATTCGAAAAAGTAAAAATTCTATACAGATTAGTTATTACTATTACTATTATTACTAATAAATCTTATATATTCTAAAAAAATGAGAAATCTGTCAATACCACAATTGCAGTGTATCTGGTGTAAATGATGACCAGTGGATTCTACAGTGTGTGTGTGTGTGTGTGTGTGTGTGTGTGTGTGTGTGTGTGTGTGTCTATATATATATATATATATATATATATAATTTGTGTGTGCGCATCTCGCTCCCCACAGCGTCCCCCCCCCCCCCAAACTGACTTTATAACCAGAAGAAAATCTATCTACAAGAAGAGAGAAGGGGGGTAAATTATTGGCCTGTCGCTACATCACGTAACTCAATCTAATAAAGAAGCGACGAGGACGCCAGTTGGGGGCCTGGAGGAGGGGAGGACAGGGGGTGGGAGGCGGGGGAGCAGCTACTGGAGAGGGTCCATGAGTGGGATAGGATAGGATAAGGATGTCGGTAGGAAGAAACGGCAGGATAACTTATGTTAGGCGTAAGCTTTATATTTCAGCTTTATCTGGGGACGGAGAAGGATAGACTACTTGGCACATACGTAGTTTGTGAGTATGTATACGCTCGTGTCAGGCCGATGCTACACATACACATGTATATATTTACTTTTTCACATGTATATGTTGACTTATCCACGTGTACTATATGTTGACTTATCCAGTGTACTATATGTTGACTTATCCACAGGTGCTTTATGTTGACTTATCCACAGGTGCTTTATGTTGACTTTATACCACAGGTGCTTTATGTTGACTTATACATAGGTGCTTTATGTTGACTTATACATAGGTGCTTTATGTGACTATACACAGGTGCTTTATGTTGATCTACTTATACCATAGGTGCTTATGTTGACTTATACATAGGTACTTTATGTTGACTTATACATAGGTACTTATGTTGACTTATACATAGGTGCTTTATGTTGACTTTATACATAGGTACTTTATGTTACACAGGTATTTTATGTTGACTTATACATAGGTGCTTTATGTTGACTTATACATAGGTACTTTATGTTGACTTATACATAGGTGCTTTATGTTGACTTATACATAGGTGCTTTATGTTGACTTATACATAGGTGCTTTATGTTGACTTATACATAGGTGCTTTATGATAACTTATACATAGGTACTTTATGTTACACAGGTACTTTATGTTGACTTATACATAGGTGCTTTATGTTGACTCATACATAGGTGCTTTATGTTACACAGGTACTTTATGTTGACTTGACACTTTTATATGTTTACTTAAACACATGTCTGATTCCTTAAATGCGTATGTATATATTTACTTATAAAGCTAATTGTTAATTATATATTTGGGTTTAAGTTTCATCGAAGCATACTTTTGTGTATATTATTCGTCAGTGTATCATGTAACATTCTTAAATTTTGATGAATAAAAACTGCCAAAGAAAAATAAATGAAATTCTTGCCAGTATATTTGAAAAATACGCATAAAACAGGGTATACTTTCACACGCTCATAATAACAATTATAGATATATAATAAATTATATAATATTTACGCCAAAGGCCAAGCGCTGATATCAAGGTGGTCATTCAGAGTTTGAAAGAAAAAAAATTATTTAAAGATCTAATAGGCGGGAAAACATTTAGCAGTTGCACTATAAAATAATTATAAAGAGAGGGTGGAAAGGAATATGGAAGAAAGAGAATATGAACCGAAGTACAGTAAAAGTAATGAAAAGAGGTAGCAATACGAGGTCTAAGGAAGGGACGCTGCAAAGACCCTTACGTATCTAATAATGCCTACAGTGCACCACGCGAGGTGCACTGATGGCACTCCTCCACCAAAAAAAAAAAAAAAAAAAAAAAAAAAAACTTCCGTCTTGTTCTAAACTGCCTCGAACGCAAGCAACTCAAACAACGAGCAATTAAGGCGAGCAAATTCACTCTCGCCTCCGGAACCAGTGAACTGGCAAACGACTCAATCGCCCCCAATTAGCCAGTCAATCACACCCAAATCCCCAATTAAATCCACAACACCCCCACCCCCCACCCCCGAAAAAAAAACGGTCTGTGTGCCTTCGCGATTCTATTCTATCCGCGACGAGAGAGAGAGAGAGAGAGAGAGAGAGAGAGAGAGAGAGAGAGAGAGAGAGAGAGATTCTGGCGAAATTTGGTTGACGAAACTGAATAGGTTACTAATGTCAATAACAAACAATTATATATATCTATGATATATAAATAAATATATATATATTATATATATATATATATATAATATATATATATATATATATATCTATGATATATATATATATATATCTGATATATATATATATATATATATATATATATATATATATATATATATATATATATATATCTCTACGGATATATAAATATATATATATATAGATATATATATATCTATGGATATATAAATATAATATATATAGATAGAGATTATATATCTATATATATATATATATATATATATATACATCTATACATATCTATAGATTATATGTCTATATATATTTAAATGTATCTATATATAATATAATATAATATATAATATAATATAATATATATATATAAAATATATATATATATATATATATGGTGAGAGAGAGAGAGAGAGAGAGAGAGAGAGTGATCGAGAGAGAGAGAGAGAGAGAGAGAGAGAATATTCAGACAACAATGTGGTCAACGAAACCTGCTAAGTTCACTGATATCAATCACAAACTTGGAATTCAATCTTCAGTTTCGACAAAGCGTCGCAAAAATGTGTATTTGCTCAATTTGTCGCGTTATCGTATCACTGACTTATCTGGAAGCATACACCCCCCCCCCCCCCCCCCACCACAACAACCACCACGTAAATCGCGACTCAATCCCTTTGTGAATACCCTTCGCTTCCCCCTCTTCAAACCTGACGATTCCCTTTTTCGAGATTCCCGTTCACAATCCTCTGGAACCTTTTCTTTTAAGAATTACCCAGTTGCTATTGCAATGTTTCGTTTGCAATTTCCTTCAATAAGACTTCTCCTTACTTCTCCTTATTTTCCACTAGCCCAATTCCCATCCGGTAAACATCCTTTAATTCTCCACTAGCCCGATTCCCATTCGGTAAAAATCCTTTAATTTCATTCTCGCCCAATTCCCATCCAGTATAAAAATCTTTAATTTTCCACTCATACAATTCCCATCCGGTAAAAATCCTTTCATCTTCCAATCGCTCAATTCCCATTCGGTAAAAATTCTTTAATCTTCCACTCGCTTAATTCCCATCCGGCAAAAATCCTTTAATTTTCCACTCTCTCAGTTCCCATCCGATAAAATTATTTAAATTTTCCATTCGTATTCAACTCGTACAATTCCTTAGTTTGTCCAATAAAATTCAATTTTTCAATCCTACAATTCCCAAAGCTCACATCTGCATTAATCCTACATAACTCTAATCAATCCCCTTAAAATCCCCTTCGTCAACTACAAAGTAAGGATTTAATACCCGCCCCCTCCCCCCAAATTATCATTAGCATCAAAGGACATCCAACAAATACATAATACTTTGATCTCGGATAAAAAAAAAAATTGGCATATTAACAAAATAATGGTTATTATGTCTACACTTACATCAAAGGTTCATGTATGGGTGACAAAGGCATCCATTCAAAATTTATTAAATTATTATTAAAAAATTTAAACAATACCATAAATAAATTTATACTAAGAAGAGGTAAAACGATTATTATTATTATTATTATCCATTAAAAATTTTTGATGACTATGGTATCATAGTTCATCTGTAAAATTCAAATATATTACACCTATTTTGAAGAAGAATCTACAAGTGTAACGCTCTTGAAGTAGCCATTACTTTTAATAAAGTATTATTATTATTATTATTATTATTACCTGAAAAAATAAAAAACATCCTAATGACATTATTTTGCTAAAGACAATAACTTAGAAAGCGAGCCTCCACGAAATAAAACGAAAAGGATAATAAACAAATATTACGTACAAGACAAACTATAACAACTAAGCAGCATTATATATTAAATATATATATATATATATATATATATATATATATACTATACATATATATATATACTATATTTATACATATATATATCCTACATCTTATATATATATATATATATATAATATATATATATATATATACACACATACACACACACATATATAGTAAAGGGTCGGAACAACCGAAAGTACTCGGCTATCTCGCTTTTTCATTTTTTCCTTCGTGGCAAAAACCTTTATTTTTCCATATATCTATATATATATATACACATACATATAATATATATAAGCGAATACCACAGGAAAATGATAGTCAGAAATCGTTCCTTGACAATGTCTTAGTAAAGACGAAAGCGCTTGGATATCTGACTATCATTTTCCTGTGGTATTCGCTTATTTAATGAAGTCAGTGCATCTACTATGATTTTTAAGCATATATGTGTATATATATATAATATATATATATATATATATATATATATATATATATATATATATATACACATATATATAAAGTAACAACAAAGGTTGAATGGTCAGGTTTCACCCAATGAAAGAGACATCAGTGAAAAAAATATGATTTTTACCTTTTATCACGAAGACCTAAAAAAATGGGGGGGAGGGGTTTAAGAAAAAAAAAAGTGAAAAAACAATGGAGATCAGACCCAGGGAAAAAAACGACCCAAAAAAGTCCTAACAGAATAGAAAATGGGACTTCAGAGTAAGAGAAATTCTAGTGAAAAAAGGAAAGACCATTCTAGAGATTTAAAACTATCCTCGTCATATGAAAGGTTTTGTCAGGTTGTTGCATACAAGTGGAGGACAATAAAAGCAATATCCAGCGAACAATGGATTGTTAACGGACAGATTGAGAGAGAGAGAGAGAGAGAGAGAGAGAGAGAGAGAGAGAGAGAGAGAGAGAGAGAGAGAGAGATTAATTTTTCGTCACATGCAGCCAGATAAATTTGCAAAAGGATTAACAAACGAACCTGGGATTAGAGAGAGAGAGAGAGAGAGAGAGAGAGAGAGGTGACGGCGTTTAATTTTGTCAAATAAGCGAGAACATTTACAAAATTAACTTTGGGGTTTCAGAGAGAGAGAGAGAGAGAGACGAGAGAGACGAGAGAGTAGAGGAGAGAGAGAGAGAGAGAGAGTATATGCAAAAGGATTAAAACTTTTTTTTTTTTTTTTTTTTTTACTAAAAGCACCTTCCTAATTCTCCTGACCAAACTGATGACATTTTTCTCTATCAATTGACAACATATACTTGAATGAATAAAATTGTCAAGTCCACCTCACAGACCAATAAAAATATATATCCAATCAAACAGCTGCGTTTGAAAAATGAAAACCGTGACAAATATTGGCTCAGTGTCATAAATGCATCGGGTGAACTGGAAATCATTTAAAATGTTTACATAGAATATAATGTGCGTAATTCTTTACATATGCAATATATATACGATATATATATATATATATATATATATATATTATATATATGTATATATATATATATATATATATATATATATATATAACATATATATATATATATATATCTATATATATATATATATATATATATATATATGTGTGTGTGTGTGAGTGTGTGTGTTTGTGTGTGTTTTTTGTGTGTTTTGTGTGTGTGTGTGTGTGTATAATTTGTGATACAAATTTTATAAATATATAATGTATAATAATATAATAATAATAATAATAATAATAAATAAAAATAAACAATAATAACATAATAATAATAATAAAACTAAAAAAACATTACTAAAAACTGTAAATGGAATAAAAATATGAATTGGAAAAACCCTGAGAAACAGTAGTTTTTTTGTCACCACTGATTAAAAAAAAAAGCGAGACGAGGAGAGAATATAAGAAAATTTAATTTAGAGAGAAAAACGAAAGTAAGAGAACTTTCCCAATCTCTTAATTGTTGAGAAGCCGCAGCAAAAATCAGTTAAGAAAACATCAGCAAAATCTTTAAGCAAAAGTTCAATTATTAGTTTACTGAAATAAAATTGAGAAGATGATATGAGAAGAGAGAGAGAGAGAGAGAGAGAGAGAGAGAGAGAGAGAGAGAGAGAGAGAGATAAATACCATTCAGTAAAAAAAAGGAAATTAAAACCTTGAAAAATGTACACGGGTTATAATTTTTCTTTAAATTATAAAGTAAGAAACACGAGCCATAACCGTAAAGGATAATATATACAATTGCACCCTTCAAAAAAATATGCCTTTTATGTCACTGAAAAAACATGTCACAAACTTAAAAGATTATATATACAACTGGCCCCTTTTAAAAACTCTTATACCTTTTGATAGCAATGAAAAATACTTTTGTCAACCTTAAAAGATATATAAAAATACACCCTGCAAAAAAAAACAATTAAAATACTATAAATATATAGAAATTATACACTTATTATTATTATACAATTACACCCTCCAAAAAACAAATTTACAATACCTATAAATATATATAAATGTAACTTGAATAAAATGAAGTTAGTCTAAAATAATATCTTCAAGTTCCCAATAAAACAAACTTGTACCCTTCTGCAAAATAAAACAGGAATTATATATCAAATTATATACAAATATAATAAAATATATCATTTATATAATTTTAAAACAGATTATGACAATTATATAAAAATTATAACAATTATATACCAGTAATAGAGAAGTAAATGACAAGCTATTACGAACAAAACTATATAGAAGATATAAAGAATAAAATTGTATCCATGATATTCCCTTGACATAAAAGCATATAACACAAATAATACCCACCAATAAAAAAAATTAATCCACTCATTCAAAACCCTACGTAAACAAACCCCTCCCCCCAACACACAAAATGAACCCACCTATTCACACCCCTACGTAAAGAGAGGAAAAAAAGGATAAAAAATAAATCACACTGACAATTGAAAGAGGCAACAGCATCGATGATGATTCTTACAACCGCAGACAAGAGAGAAATGAAGCCACTCCTCCCCATTTTTCCCTTATAAAAGCGACGCCAGAAAACTCCCCAGATTTTCATTTAAGCACAGATTCATGGTTGCGAAATTTGCATAAACAAGCGGAGAAATTGCGACCCCTCCCCTCCCCTCCCCTCCCCTCCCCTCCCCCCCCTCCCCAATCCCCTGTCTCCCTCCTCCCCCCAACCCGACTCGCGACTGTTGAGAGAGAGAGAGAGAGAGAGAGAGAGAGAGAGAGAGAGAGAGAGAAAGGGGTAGTGGATGCAAGGAGGCACAACCGTGACCACATGGAAAATACTGAAATCAATAATCAAAAGAGAGAGAGAGAGAGAGAGAGAGAGAGAGAGAGAGAATCTTATGAGGTAAGGATTACCCCGTCGAGGCTCTCCCGTTTTGATGTGTACACTTTGAAGGAGCAATGAACACTCACGCTTGCTTTTTCCTCTCTCTCTCTCTTTCTCCTTCCCACATAAAGAGTTAACCTCCGAGGATCAGAGTTGGGGGGGGGGGGGGGGGGGGGGAAAATGGGGGGGGGGGGATTAGTGATAGCAAAAATCTTCAAGAGGACTGGGAGCTAAGTTTGGAAACCGTCAGTTGGCGTCCAGAGAGAGAGAGAGAGAGAGAGAGAGAGAGAGAGAGAGAGAGAAACTAACCAGATCCAGTTGAGGCGAGCAAGTAGCGAACACACCATGAGCAGTAATGTTCTACTGTGACCTACCATATGCTACAAAATCGACTCAAGCCTGTCCCAAGACGGATAAGAGGTGTGTGGCCCAGGGAGTTAGGGTGGTGGTGGTGGGTTCCACATACAGTTGTCCCCCGCATTGACAAATAGTGAATTACCGATAACTGTAACGAACCATAGGGCTCTGGTGCCATCAGTAATGCCCATAACGTGGCCAGTGTAAATATTACACTTTACTTATAACAAATTGCAGGCTGCTGATACAGGAATAATAACTATCATTCTAACAAAAGAGATACGAGTCACAATGAGACGCGACAGCGATATATGATATCTGTTTACGGGGAAATGAAATGTTTCCATTGAACAATCAAGATGATAACGGGTCGTGCTGAAAAAGAAGACGCTGCTTTTGTGTTGTGACCTTTGGATCAAAGGGAGAAATGTTTTAGGTTTAACATTTTTCTCGAAAACCCTTTAAAGATTACAGTTTGTGAAGAGAGAGAGAGAGAGAGAGAGAGAGAGAGAGATTGAGAGAGGAGAGAGAGAGAGGGGGGGGGGGCGGTACAGGAAAAATAACAAAGAAGATCCAGAGAGACAGAGGGGGGGGGGTGGGGGGTCCAGGAAAAATAAAGATGATCCAGGGAGAGAGAGAGAGAAGAGAATAGATAATTTTACCTTTCCTCCAATACCTATCCAACCTCCGCCTGATATAACTTTCCACGTCCAAAGGGTTACCCGAATGGGGGGGCGGGGGTTAATTTCCAAAGACCTCCACTCCTCCTACCAAGCAGAACTATTATTGGCGAACACATTGCTTGCGGGCGAGAGACGATTCCCACTGGGAATGCAAACGGCTGGAATAGCGCGTGAGAAGTCCTCGTTTAATTCTCTTTTCATATACGAGAACGGGAATGCACGAGATTGTCTCTTTATTGAACGGGATCTTCTCATGTCTTCCTCATTCTGGATCTCATGCTTAGTGAGACAGAGTGCATTCCTAATTTAGGACAATCAAATGAGCAGACCTCTTAATGCATTCCCAATTTAGGATGTTTAATAGGGAGACCTTCTCATGCATTCCCAATTTAGGACAAATGAGGAGACCTTCTCATGCATTCCCAATTTAGGACAAATGAGGAGACCTTCTCATGAATTCCCAATTTAGGACAAATGAGAAGACCTTCTCATGAATTCCCAATTTAGGACAAATGAGGAGATCTTCTCATGAATTCCCAATTTAGGACAAATGAGGAGACCTCATGCATTCCCATTTAGGATATTCAATAAGCCGACATCATACATTCCCAATATAGGATCTCCAAAGAGACATCATGCCTTGGAGAGAGAGAGAGAGAGAGAGAGAGAGAGAGAGAGAGAGAGAGAGAGAGAGAGAGAAATTTGAAAAATGGTGGCCTCTCCGTTCTTAATTTCATGATGATATATACATTTAGATGTCAGTTTATCTTTCCCCCCCTCCCCTCCCCTTCCCCCTTTTCCTCTAATTCCCTACTATACCCCACAGCTGGCCACGTTCCCACGGAGCCTGAAGCGATTTGGTTTTTAACCACCCCCCCAAAGTCCCCTCCCCCTCCCCCCACCCCGGGTGGGTTATCTAAAAAACATTTTTTCAACAAATGCGAAGAACATTTCTCTGTTAAAGATTAGCTCTCTCTCTCTCTCTCTCTCTCTCTCTCTCTCTCTCTCTCTCTCATTTACTTCCTGTTTGAGTGGCAAAACTGAATGACTCAAAAGAAGAAGAAAAAGAAAAAAAAAGTGCTGACAGTCAGTCTGAGAATGACTGCGGACGTAACTGCTGATGAGGGCTGACCGATATCAATCAAGAGGTTGATGGATTGAAAGTCACACCCACCACCCTGAGATTTAATCTTTCTACAGAAGCCACGGTATTATTGTTGAGCCAACACTCCTTTACAGAATCGGAGTGAGGATGCTGAATACGAATATAAGATTAAAAATTTTGACTCAAGTTACCGATCTTAAATGTTGAGCGCCTCAGTGGCGTGATCGGTTTGTTCTTGGCCTGCCAACTCGGTGGCCGCGAATTCGGTTCTCGGGCATTCCATTGAGGTGTGAGTGATGTGTATTTCTGGTAATAGAAGTTCACTCTCGACGTGGTTCGGAAGTCACGTAAAGCCTTTGGTCCCTTTGCTGAATAAACCACTGGTTACCATGCAACGTTAAAAACACCAATTAACATACAAAAAACAAGACTATTCTTATAGTTTTAGCATAGTATGTGATGTGAATGGTTACAAAAGTGTGAATTAAGAGAAGCAGATGCAGTAAAACGGTAAAGTTAAAGCATGGTTTGGTCATATGGAAAGAACCATGTTGACAGGTTGGTGTAAAATGGTATAATTAAGTCATTCGGAAAAGTTGCGAAAGGAGGAGAAAGACAACAAAAGTAGTGGTTAAACTGGAGAGTTGCTGGAAAATAAGCTGCTTTATATTGATCAAACACAGGTCTGTGTGCAAGATAGGTGAATGAAACTGCTGTGTGTGTGTGTGTGTGTGTGTGTGTAGGTGTGTAGTGGGTTCGACGTTTGCTGATGAGCTGCAACAAGTGCGTGAAGGGGAGTTTTTACTTGGTAGAGACAATTTCTAAGAACAAAAGAAGTGTTGACCCATCCCCTCATTAACGTAGATCAGTCATTACAAGTCCCGAAAAGCAGAGGCAGGGAGAGAATTCCAAAGTCAGGCAATATAAAAGGAAATTACCATTAGATCAACAAAAACAAAAATAACAATGATGATTTCCTTAAAAAAAAAAAGAAGGAAAAAAAGAAAGAAAAGTGGTGCACTGCCCATCAACATTCTCCTTCCCTTTAATTATCGATTCCCCACAATCCCCAAGTAAGGAGGTAAGTAGTGCGCCTTCTCGTGCGCGCGTGCGAGCGAGCGAGCTATATCATCTTGTTACAACGAGAGCCTCGCCGCTCCTAACGTTACGAGGCTCGTTAAACGAGCGCTTGATCTAGGAAAAGTGATTCGGCGAAGAAAGCCGATATCGGGTATCTATAGCGATGGGAAAATGACTATAAGCCTATGTTTTGATTAGAAGGTTTCCCTATAAGGAAATTCATGGCGAGAAGTTTCGCCTCAACCCAAATTTGAAACGGGACATGAACCCAAATTTGAAATGAGTTATTAACCCTAATTTGAAAGATGAAATTAACCCAAATTTGAAAGACGAAATTAACCCAAGTTTGAAAAGAAAAATTAACCCAAATTTGAAACAAGTAATTAACCCAAATTAGAGACGAGAAACTAACCTGAATTTGAAATCAAAAAATTACCACAAATTTGAAACGAGACAATACCCCAGATTTGAGAGGAAATTAACCCAAATTTAAAACGAAAAATTAACCGAAATTTGAAACAAAAAATTAACCCAAATTTGAAACGAGACATTGCAACATATTAGAAATTATAAACCAATAAAAATGCGCAGAATTATCTACGGCGCAATCGAGTTTTCTGTACACCCGCTAACGCTTATAATAATCGAGGCCACCGGAAACAGGTCTACCTTTCGGCGGCCCTGAAGCTTTAACCACGGCCTGGTGGTGGCCTGGCATAAATCGTTGCCTGAAACATGATATTGGCTAACTTTAACCCCTAAATAAAATAAAAACTACTGAGGCTAGAGGGCTGCAATACGCTTGATGACTGGAGGGTGGATGATAAACATACCAATTTGCAGCCCTCTAGCCTCAGTAGTTTTTAAGATCTGATGACGGACGGAAAAAGTGCGGACAGAAAGAGCGCGGACAAATAAAAAGTGCCGACGGACAGACAAAAGCCATATTAACAGTTTTATTTTACAGAAAACTAAAATGAAGATCAATTATTTTATATATATTTCGTGACAAAAAAATATATATTAAAATATTTAGTTACACTATATTTATTGTTACAAAATTTACAGAATTAAGAAGTATTTATTCTGCATTATAAAAAGTATATATTTTTCAAAATAAAATAATTTAGATATTTAAAGGAAGATTTGGCCTACATTATAAAAAGATATATTTATTTTGCGACATAAAATTTAGATATGCAAAGAAAGCTTACCTCGAGGCGCATGCTCAAATCTACGAAAATCGAAAATTAAAATATATAAGCTAATATTTTATTAGAAATAACTTTTCTGCACTGTTTAACGTGCACATTTATTTCTTGAAATTTTCATTCTAATAAATAAATCGTAAATATCCTACCTAGCATTCCCGTATTTTTAACTCAACGCGAAACACTTTTTTCAGAACTTTGTAGGCTTTCCTACCACCCAAGAAGAAGAAGAACAACAAACAACAACATCAACAAAGTAGTTTGTAGGCTTACTCCCCGAGTAAGCTAAAAGTATATTTGTTCTTGTGACAACCTTAAATATAAAAAAGGAATATTTAGCCTGAGATATACTAAAGATTTATTCCTATTGTGACAAAATATTCAGGCATAAAAATGCTGTTTTAGTCGAAATTTTGAAGTACATTTAGCGAAATAAAATTCTAGATATAAAAAGGAAGATTCAGTCTGCACTGTAACGAAAAAGTGTAATGTTTTGTTATTAATTACAGTACAGATATCCAAGTACAATATCTGGTGAATTTCAAGTCTCTACTATATGAAGACTGATTGATTTTTAAGTCCTCTGGCGTCACACGTACCACTGGCGTTGAAGCCCATATGTGGAAAATATTGGATAGTGGAGAATATTGTATGTTATAAACAAATTCCACCAAAATTAGATACCGTATCCAATTTAGTGGACAGGGCTGGAAACACTGTCATAAAAATTGGGTTCAGTACCGTGTGTGTGTGTGTGTGTGATAGATATATTATAATGCACATTTCTATAAATAATATATATAATTATATATATCATATATATATATATATTATCTATATTATGGATTATATATATATAATATATATATACATATAAATATAAAACTAATTATCCATACATCCAATATTATTGTACTTATATATAATGTGTGGTGTATATATATATATATATATATATATATATATATATATATATATATATATTATAATATATATTATATAAAATTGGGTTCACTACCTTGTGTCTTCACATTTCTACGTATATTACTATACACATACGTACATATATCATATATATAATATATATAACAAATATATAATATATATATATATATCATATATATATATAATGCATATATGTATATATAAGGCTGTAAAATTTATACCATCATGTCAGCAACTCTTTCCATGCAGCATAAAAGGGGGCACTGACCTGGAGGTTGCTGGAAGAGGGGTACTGGAAAGACCCCTTTAAGATAAAATATTAGGCAAAAAGAATGCAGGGTACGGGACACTGATATCATGCAAAGGGAAACAAATTTTTTTAATAATAATAAAAAAAGTTGTGAAAAACTAAGTACTGCCCAGAGATAATGTTGTAAGGAACGAGGTACCTGGAAGAGAAAGTTGGGAGTGAAAGTAGAAAACAAGGAAAGGTATAGTGATGAAGGTCAAGAGAGACAAAGGTAAACATCGCTCAAGTATCGAATTCGTCTGGGTAAAATAAAATAAGGTTATAATAACAAGGGGAGTCATTCAAGGTACAGGGCAAAGCCTTCAGGGCAAAGAACGGTTGTAAAAGTAGGTAACGGTTGTAAATCCAGTGTTGTAAAACAGTAAGGGGGGAAAAGGGTTAAGTACACAAGACCAATAGGGGCCCCTGGGCCCCTCAATGTGGCAAGATCTTCGAAAAAAAAAAAAGGTGGAGAAAAACACAAGCAACTTGGCAAAAGGCCCCTAAGCGAATTGGCACTGCATCAGACGGAGAGAGAGAAGGGGTGGGAGAAGGGGAAGTTGGCACTCGCCACCCCTCCCCACCCTATCCCGCCCCACTCCTCGATACGCCTGGCACCCAGAACGTGTAAACAATACGAGAGTGTAAGGTACAAGGTACGGCATCAGAAAGGGCGCCTTTAAAACTCTCACAGACACACAGACACAATCGTCATTTCTCCTCTGGCTTGACATCCAACGCTAAGAGACGATGAATCAAAACACACACACACACGCACGCGCGCGCATGCAGAGATGCACACAGAATCTTTTCTCCTCAGGGTTGACATTCAACGCAAAGAGACGATGAATTAAAAAAACACAAGACAGACAGACAGACAGACAGACAGACACACACACACACACACACACACACAGACATGCAGCAGACAAAGTCGCCTTTTCTCTTCTGGGTTGACTTTCAAAGCAAGGAGAATGAATTAAAAGGTAACAAACAAACACACATTCACAGACATGCACACACATAAAATCGTCTTTGTTCCTCTGTTTTGACATTCAACGCAAAGAGACAATGAATAAAACACACACACACAGCAAAGTCACATGTAACATGGGAAAATGACCGTAAACGTTTACACAGTTCCTGCGAAGGCGAGGCTGAATTTAAAATAGTCGAAAAAGTTATAACACACTGTTGAAGACGAAATGTCAAACATTGGGCATATGATTTAAATAGCTAATTGAATTTATAGGTCAACGGACTTATCTAAATATTCTCAGAAGTTGGAGACGAAAAAAAAAAAAAAGTTAAGTATATCTTAGTTTTACCAGGCCACTGGCCTGAATAACAGCTCTCCTAGGGCTAGCCAGAAGGATTAGATATTTTTACGTAACTAGGAACCAATTGGATACCTAGCAACGGGACATACAGCTTATTGTGGGATCCGAACCACATTATATCGAGAAATAAATTTCTATCACCAGAAATAAATTCCACTGGTTCCGCGTCAGCCGAGCCGAGAATCGAACTTCCACCGGATTGGTAGCCGAGCGCGAAATCAGCTCGTCCAACGTGGAAGAGACGAAGTGTCAAACATTGAAATTATGATTTAAATAACTAACTGAATTTATAGAAGAACTTGACTTATTTATATTTGCTTTATACGAAAATATTCTCAGAAGCTATAACAACACTTATGGAACAAATTAATTTACGAAGTATGATTTACACTGAAAAAAAAAATACATTCCTAGCATTCATCTGCACACCTTCACTTACAAAAAAAATTAAAAAATAAGCTTCCAAAAACAGATTAAAGAAAATTTAATAAAAAAAAAAAAGTTTACAAAAGCATTACTCATAATTTGAAAAAAAAAAAAATGCATTCCTAGCACACATCTGCACTTACCAAAAAAATAAAAATTTTAAATTTTAAAAATACAAAAGGAAAGTAATAACTGGATTTACCAAGTATTTATAATAAAAAAAAACCAATGTATTTAAAAGAAAAATGAACAAAAATTGAACTTAAAAATATAATTTAGATTTAAAAAAACAAATGCATTCATAACATTCACTTGCAAACCTGCACTTACAAAAACAAATTAAACTTTAAAATATGATAAAAGGGAAATAAAAATTCAAGTTTTAGAAAAAAAAAATATAAAAAAATATGAAACCTGCACTTACAAAAAATTAAAATAAAAAACATACTGAAAAAGATTAAAAGAATAGTATAAATGGACAAAAAGTTAAATGGAATAATTAGAAAATTAATCAAAAATTACAATTTCATAAAACAAATGCATTCCTAACATACATATTCACACCTGCACTTACAAAAAAATAACTACTTAAAAAAAGATTAAAGGCATAAGTGCACAAAAAACTAAATGGAATAATTAGAAAATTAAAAATTACCATTTGAAAAAAAAACAAATGCATTCCTAACATACATCTACAAACCTGCACTTACAAAAAAAATTACTTAAAAAAAGATTAAAAGGAATAAATGGACAAAAAGCTCAAAAGAATAATTAGAAAAAGAATTAAAAATTGCCATTTGAAGAAAACCAAATGCATTCCAAACATACATCCGCACACCTGCACTAACAAAAAATAATAAAAAGCCTACTTAAAAAATATTAAGGAATGAATGGACAAAAAGCGAAAATGAATAATTAAAAAAATTAAAAATTATCATTAAAAAAAAAGTCTGCACACCTGCACTTACAAAAAAAAAACCTACTTAAAAAAGATGAAAGGAATAATTGGACAAAAAACTAAAAATTATTAAAAAGTTAAAAATTACCATTTAAAAAAAAAAAAAAACAAATGCATTCCTACCATACATCTGCACACCTGCACTAACAAAAAAAAAAAAAAAATTTTAAATCTACTAAAAAATTATTTAGGTATGAATGGCCAAAAACCTAAACTGAATTATAAAATTAATTAAAAATTACCATTTAAAAAAGTCTGCACACCACTTAAAAAAAAAAAAAAAAACACTTAAAGAAAAGCTAAAAGGAATAATTAGAAAATTAATTAAAAATTACCATTTGAAAGAAAATAAATGCGTTCCTAACATACATCTGCACACCTGCACTTACAAAAAAAAAATCAAACCCTTAAACTTTAAAGAAAAAGATAAAATGAAAATAGAAAAAAAAAAAAAAAAAAACTGCTGGCACATACACCAAATTCCCTCTCGTATTTCGAGCGACGGGATTAAAAAGGAAATTATGCCACAGGCCCCACCACCAATTTCAAGGTTGCCAAGAACAGAGGGAAAATCACTTAATGGGCGTTTAAGAGAGATTAACCGCGACTGAGAGAGAGAGAGAGAGAGAGAGAGAGAGAGAGAGAGAGAGAGAGACTCCACAAAGTTGGCCCGACCCAAACATATGAGAAAGAGCGCGGGGGAGAGATAATATCAGGTCATAATGTGAACGATTCAAAGAGAGAGAGAGAGAGAGAGAGAGAGAGAGAGAGAGAGAGAGAGAGAGAGAACTCATTATGTGCATGACACAGAGAGAGAGAGGAACAACTCATTATGTGCAAGACACACACAGAGAGAGAGAGAGAGAGAGAGAGAGAGAGAGAGAGAGAGAGAGAGAGAGAGGAACAACTCATTATGTGCAAGACACACAGAGAGAGAGAGAGAGAGAGAGAGAGAGAGAGAGAGAGAGAATTCATTATGTGCATGACAGAGAGAGAGAGAGAGAGGAACAACTCATTATGTGCAAGACACAGAGAGAGAGAGAGAGAGAGAGAGAGAGAGAGAGAGAGAGAGAGCAAAACCTTAGATCTGAGGCGTTTTACAAGTACCTATTCACCCCTTCTGTGAGGCTCCACATCTACTCAGAACCAACTGCCAAGACCATAAATACGAAAGAGAAAGAAGTAAACAAAGAGAAAGAAAGGAGAAAACAGAATTAAAAATATAACAAACAGGAAATAAGAGACCATAATAATTATCAAGACTCAACAGTATCGAATGGCTTTTGTCGTTCTACTTACAAAACAGAGACAAATAAATATTGTAAACAAAGTCATGAGAATAGAGGCATATCAGAAAGTTTTAACCTTATTTTTATCATAAAAATATAAATCACAAAGAAATCTTTGGTAAGACCAGATAC
>NC_087219.1:34146065-34151065 GCF_015104395.2 Macrobrachium nipponense
GAGGTTAATGGTTGTTACGATTTTGGCGTCATTGTGAGTGTTGTAATGTCGTTGAATGATGTTAAGGTATCAATTTTATTCAGTATTTTGTATTTTAGATTTTTGTAAGAATTAAAAAAAAAAAAAATTCTAAGGTCAGTCAGTGAATGGGTGTTATTTGAAAACAGAAATTGTACGCCTTGAAAGGATAAGTCTTCCGAATGTCCTCGTGCTATGGTGTGAGGCTGGTAACTTCATCCCAGAAACGTTAGTGAGAACTTGAAGGAAGAGGTACCATATTTGTATGTACTAGCAAACTTACCCATCTACGAATATGGGTGCAGAAGGGAAAAATTTATATGTACTATTAGTTCAGCAATATTAAAATAAGGGCGATTTTTATACATACCTACTACAGAACCTCTTTGATACCCGCAATCATTATCAGTTTGTCCACAACTTAATTTCAAGTTGGCAGTCAGTTGCTCTGCTCATCGCCATATACAGTTTGGCCATGTGTTTGAACGTGGATGACTACGGCAGAAACACACCAACACTATCCAAAGTCTGGCCCGCCCTGCGACTTGTTTGCAGTGAATGAGAAGGCCAGGTTGATGGGGAAAGCTGCCTGCCGCTGGCGCCGTGAATTATAACAGAAACTGGTTGTCCCGAAGGCATTCAGAGGAAATCCGGGGGAGTAATTATATGAACAGACGTTTGCCGGTGTGAGGGCCCGTTGCTATCACTGCTTCGATGACTGAGTTTAGCTCCATAACGGATGTACCTCGTTCCTCTGCAATGTCCATTGGCAGGATCGAAATTCCGAAGCACATTACCGGGCAGTACTACTTCTTCAACGGTTTGTTCATTGTTTTCACTGCAGTCCTGCTGGAATTTAAGTTATTCACAAAAAATCTTGCGGATATTAATGATAATTTTCATCTTCTATTGTGTCCGATCTGAATATCGCGACTTTCTCCGGGGAAGTTTGTACAGAAATTGTATATGGAAAATTTCGTAAAGTAACTAAAGGGTCTACGGGGAGAATAACCAGCCTCGTTTTTCACGGCCAGAAAACTGCTCCGTTCAGGGAATCACTTCTCACCCCACCCCCCCCTCCCACTAAAGGAGGGGGAGGTAGGTTGATGAAACCCCTTACAAACCATCTTAGGGGGCCCCACCATACCCTGCCTGCCAAGTTTCATGCCCATCTGACCAGCCGTTTGGCCGTGATTGAATGACAGACACAGATATTACGCCCATTATAGTACGATATATATATATATATATATATATATATATATATATATATATATATATATATATATATATATATTTATATATATATATATATATATATATATATATATATATATATATTATTATATATATATATAAATATTTATATACTTAAAACTACTATATACATTATAGTATATATATTTATATAATTTATATAAATTTATATACATATAGTATATATATATATATATATATATATATATATAATATATATATATATATATATATATATATAAGTTGTGTTTTGTATGTATAATTTTGAAGAGAGAGAGAGAGAGAGAGAGAGAAAGCAAAAGCTTAATCGACGGTGATGCCCCACCGATTGGTTTTGAATTACCCAAACCTCCGCAGATTAATCCTCCTCATAATCGTTTAGCTATGAAACTGACTCATCCCTGATGAGATTCAGGACGAAACAATCAATCCCAACCCCCCTCTCCTCCCCTCCCCCCCTCCCCTAGCACTCCCCGCAAAGTATCCCTACCAGTAATCCCCCATACGATGGAAATGAATCGCCATGCAATACGACTCGTGCCAATCACGGCGCGGCTTTGTTGCCGATGTTTGCGAACGCGAATTGATTCGGGCGATCGACCTGAGTGTAAGTGGTGTTTTGCAGCGGTTTTTTTTTTTTTTTTTGTCCGGCGCGTTTAGGCGTCGCTGGCTGAAAGGTCGTTGACAGAGCAGGGCGACTGTGAATGGGTATTCATCGAGACGGATTATAGGGTCGCTTTCTGTGGGAGTTGGTTAAGTGGCGTTGCTGATTAAAAGGTCATTTGTTATACAGGTCGTTATTATAAACAGTGTTGGCTGAAGTCCATTATGCCTACTAACCTCAATAATTATATATGTACCTAATTGTTAGTCAAATGCTGTGGGGCTGCTCTTCTCTGAAGACAATTTTGCCTCTGTTGACCTCGGTAATTATTTCTGTTCCTAATTGTTAGTCGAATGCTGTGGGGCTGCTCTTCTCTGAGGTCAATTCTGCCTCTGTTGACCTCAACAAATATATACCTAATTGTTAGCCGAATGCTGTGGGTTGCAGCCAATGGAAGGGTTACCAAACTCCAGGGATGTGCCCGGTGTGCCCATTGCTTCGTCAAAAATTACCGAGGGCCTGGACGAAGTAATCCCCACCAAAGTCCCAACCTCATCGGGTTAAGTCATCGATAAATCCAAGAACTGCTTATGGTGTGCGAGCAAGTTATATATGCTTCCTAATACACCTTATCTTCCTCACACCATCTCCACCATATTGTTTCGCCAACGTCAACGTGCCCTCTCCAACGCTGCGTCTTCTAGGGCATCTTCGGTCTCGGGCACTTTCTTCCCAGTTATCAATTTTGACCTGAAATAGGACACGCTCTATTCGGTGACCTTTTTTTTTTTTTTTTTAGAGGCTACTCAGTTTTCTTTTTCAACTGTGCAGAAATTTCCTTATTTTGCCTTATCTGTGCAGAATTGACCTTATTTCAACTTATTTTACCTGTTTAGAAATGACCTTAATTTAACTGTAAAGGATTTACATTATTTCACCTTATTTGAACCGCAGAATTTACCTTATTTTTTTTACCTTACTTGTTTAGAATTCACTTCACCCGTACAGAATTTACCTTATTATACCTTTCTTTACCTGTGCAGATCTACCTCTTTTACCTTATTTTACCTGTACATAATTCACCTATTTTCTCGTACATTACTCGTACAGAATCCTAATTCAACCTTAGTTTTACCGGTATTAAATTTACCCAATTTTACCAAACTTTTCCTATACAAAATTTCCCATATATTACCTTACGTTACCTGTAGATAATTTAAATTTCATTTACCTTGCTTTACTTTTTTTCTTTTCCCGTACATAATTTTAAACTAATTTTATTCTACTTTACCCGTAAAGAGTTCACTTTATATACTTCACCTGTACAGAATTTATATATATACACCTATACAGAATTTCCAATATTTAACCTTACTGTACCTATACAAGATCTACCTTATCCAGGGCTACCACATTCGTCAAGGTGACACAATTCATCCCCCCAAAAAACCATGGACATAAAATAACAAATGAAATACCCAGGACTCCATTGAACTCTTGTCGCTATGTCGGCCATATTGGTAAGTGCGAAGACGGTGACTCCGTGATCGGAATATATCAGTGGTCTCCAGAGATAAGGAGTTGTGGAGAGAGAGAGAGAATACTTTCGTATTCGCTCTGTATTCTGGATAGTTTTCGGGATGGCTTCTTGTTTCCTTGGAGGGTTTTATTTAATATTTGCAATAACATCCGGCCTGAATACTTGATGTCGTTCCTCGAGTTGGTGGTGGTTAGAATTTTTCCTGAAGAGAGGTTGTGCTATATTTTGTCTTAATAAAAATTAGTGGTTATGAGTGTTGTAAGAAGTTATGTAACAGTGGCTTGTTTATTGTTTTATTATATGTGATTGGTTCATTTTTCTTTAGTCTATCAAGTGGATTATTGCAAATAATATTGCTTCTTGTGTTTGCAAGAATTTGATAAGATATTCAGACCTTGTGACTGTAGATGAGTTCTTGTACCTGCTGATGTATGATTATAGATGTCTGGTACTCCCATATGTGGATGCATTATTATTATTAATAGTTATTATTATTATTATTAGTAATAATTGCTTTACTTGCAAGTGTGCCAAGTTTTACTGGATTCATTCAATTAGAATTTTCAATAATTTACAATCTATTGACAGTGCCTTGCGTATTTTGTTACCTGCGGAAAAAATAAAATTGTTTTGATGAGAATTCCAATAACAGTCCCAGCCTTGAAAAACACACACACACATACACACACTGGTTCTCCGATAACCAATGTAAATAATGAATTGAACCCACACGAGATGGTCTCTACGAGGCAATGCCGATCCAGCGTCTTTCCTCGACGAGGTAACTCTCTCTCTCTCTCTCTCTCTCTCTCTCTCTCTCTCTCTCTCTCTCTCTCCAGTGAGTCGGTCGACTTTGATCATCGAAATTCCATTGGCCAATTCGGCTTAAACGTGGAAGAGACAATAAAGAACATCCCCTAAACAAAGCAGTTTCCTCCCGGCAGACCGACTCTCTCTCTCTCTCTCTCTCTCTCTCTCTCTCTCTCTCTCTCTCTCTCTCTCTCTCGTTAAGTACTGGATATGCAAATGAGTCTGATTACGAACCCGGGTCTTAATCTGTTTCAATCTTCGTCCGATTAACTTTGTTCCGTCATTTCCGCTGCTGCTACTGCTGGTGGTGGAGGTGTTTTAGCTTGATTGGGGGTTTTTTTGGGGAGGGGGAGGGGTGTGGGTGGGGTGGTGGGAGGGATGAGAAAGGTAAGGTGTAGTGGTAGGTTTAGGGAGGGGGTTCAGAGTTTGAGTTTGGGGAGAGAGGGAGGTCTGTGGTAAGATGATTTTGCTGATGTGGGTAATCTTTAATAAGTTTTAAAGGTTGAGGTAAGGGAGAGGTATTGCTGATAAAGGTTGAGGGTTGGGTTGGGGGAGGGATAGGAAAGGTAAGTGGTAGGGGTAGGTTTAGGGTCGGGGTTAAGAGTGAGAGTTGGGGTAGGGAGGGAGGGAGATCTGTGGTAAGATGATTTTGCTGATGTGGATAGTCTTCAATAAGGTTTAAAAGGTTGAGGTAGGGTTGTTGAACAAAGTAGAAGAGAAAGTTGCCCTAGTGACGAGAGGCCGTGCTGGCATAAGCCGCTTTTAACCTTG